>NC_070645.1:17681542-17991561 GCF_947347685.1 Pleuronectes platessa
TGGGATCGAGGCTAATGCTCCTCGCAGGCGCCCGGTGATGCAATGAGCTCGTCATTGACAGAAGTGATCAAATCATTGTCTCGACTAATGGCCACTTCCCTTCCCCGAGGAGGAAGAGGAATCTGTCGCCGATGCCTGCGCCGTTCCCATCGTCAGGGAACACAACTTTGATGTGATTAATTTATTCAAACAGGACAACTGTCTGGCTCCATCATCACATTGAAAGTCTTATTATCCGTCCCGCTAATCAGCGTGATGAGAACGTTCTATTCATGGAAACGTGCCTCTGAGAAAGACATTGTTGCCGCAGCTATAAATAAACCTGGGATTGATCTCTAATACACAGAAAGTGCATTGAGTTGCGTTTGTCTTCAGGCATCAGTGTCCTTGTTACTATTACAATGTGTTCCTGATTAAGTGAACAGTACAAGTGCTGTCTTCTGTTCTCTCCATTGTCCTTTAACAAAGAGCTGATTCTTTTCTGAAATGCTTTAATTTCACTTAGCGACGAGTTGAGTGTCCGAATGTCCCGGGTTGGAACGTCTTTAGCAGATCATGCAAATTGATTTAAGAGCTGGAAGGCTCCGCTCGGCCACTTGAGGATTCCTGAACGGCCGCTTCACGGTTCACCCAGGAATAACAGCGGTAATTATTCTTCATCTGTCCCCGGAGATTTCTCCGAGACGCTTGTACATGTTAGAATTGTTCCAATGAAGTTGTATTTACAGTGACGGTAAAATGGGTGAGAAGAACAATGGGTTCTTTTGAGCTTGTTTTGTGACAGGAGAGATAGTAACCTTGTTTCTGAGGTGCTAACTGATCCTATTTTTACGATGTTTATGATGTCGTTGTTTTTGCTATCAGAACTCATTGTTATGTTGATTTATACGACGGGAAAACTGTTCACTGCCGAGCTGGTAGTGCACAATGGGTTTTTACACCTGGTAACGCTCAAGTTACTTAGGAAAGTACACAAACTGAACCAAAACAAGGATTCTGTACACTTTTCACGTGTGTGCATGCAAGCAGGAAGCAGATTGACTGTCATGCATGATGTTTCACCTCATATTAAACGTGACAAAAAACAAATCACAGGGATAACAACTACCTAAAATGACAGAAAACAATCTTGAAGACTATTTAGCTGAACATTATTTGAATTTTAATCTGTGTCCCATCTGCTAACATGGAGGATGCATGACATTTACTGCAGCGAGGGGGCCATGCCTTCCAACTCATTCTTCAGTCTATGGTGTAAACGCAGCAACAGAAAATATGTCTTAAAACTAAACCATATTAGTTTTGACGCAGCCTAAATCATTTGAAATATTCAGTATTCTATTACCGACTCTGAAACTGGTTCCTGAGACGTGCTTTGCCGCGATCAACCAGAAACAACTGAAACTGAAATGTCCAAAACTCCTTCTTCTTCTCTGAAAAACCAACAGTGGTGCCGTGTTCATCCACCGCCTGCCTGAGTTAAAACCAAGAGTGCAAAACAAAACAGCCTGAAGCGCGAATCTCTCGCTCCCAAAACGTTGTAGCATAGATCATAATAAATATTACATGAGCCGTGTTGTTTTGCCTGGAGATAATCTGTAGGTAACTAATAGCTCGTTGTGGAGAGATTTCATACAACAGCACTGACCATTGATTTTAGTCTGAGTGTTAATTCTTCAGAAGGACGAGGCCTTTCTCTGACCCCCCCACATTTTTCTCTCATTCCCCCGGGGGAGGCCGTTAATTAGAGGTCACATCAGTTGAACATGTTTATCGTACTGGTCTCTATTCCCGTTACTTTAGCTCTGTTTATTTTCCTTCCACAGCAGTTCTTGTTTCCTCAGCTCAGCTCCTGACACTTACTTCTCGCCGTCTCGTCTGAATCCAGGATTCTTTATCTCTGTCAACAATCACCTTGACTGAACCTGACAGCTTCGGAAAGCAATGGGTTTTTGTAAAGCATTGTTGTGTTGCTCTGTGAGGTGCTGAGAAAGTGAAGAGCTCCAGATTAAATGGACTCAGGGTTCAGTTTGATACCAGAGCTGCTTATTGGTCACTGTCATCCACTGAATCTCCTCTTTCCTCCCTGATGTGCGTTTAGTGCAAGTTGCCTAAAATATCGACATTTACAATGTTGAGATCTAAGAGCTTGTAGAATTTGTTGCAGGTAGTAAAATTACTTTTAAATATAAGAGCTAAAGATGTGCTCTACATTATAGTTTTTGGCTGTGGTGACCTTCTTGAGCTTTAGAGCCATGGACAAGATCGGACTGGATTTATGAGGAATAATGTGTCTGTTTATCTCCGTCATGTTCTCACAACCAGTCCTCGGCCTTTCTCCGACTTCTGTCCAGTACATACCTGAGACCCGCTCCGGCCCCAGAGCTCCGTGAAGAGGATTAGAGAAAATAAATGTGCTCCTATCGCTCGTGTGTGGTCTGAAATATCAAAGAGCGACATCAAATTTATTGAGTTGCTTCTCTGTCAGTCCTCTAAACAGTCGTCTCCCAGCCGGTTAGTAGAGGCAGCCAGAAAAGACAGAGAGGGAAAGAAAATAGGACATCACTATAACTCAAATTGCCACCAAGAGAATGCATCTCAAACCGAACCTGATCAGATACAGGGAGGACATTACCATTTCTATTAAAGCTATTTTGCCTCCAGCAAAGCATCCTCTGTCTGTGTCTGTGGAAGTTATCTTTATTTTCTGCAGCACTAAAATAAGGGCACTTTGTCAAAAAAATAAATAACCAGGGTACATTTATAATTCATAGGAAATGTGTAATTTTTCGAGAACTTGTTTGCACATGTGTGTGTGTGTGTGTCTGTGTGTGTGTGTGTGTGTGTGTGTGTGTGTGTGTGTGTGTGTGAAGCCAATTCACTGCATCTGAGTCACAGAGTCACCGCGGGAGCCGGCAGTGAATCGGAGGTCCACCTCAGCCTTGTGCTCCATTAGCAGTCAGTGTGTAATAGCACGGCTGGACATGTGTTCGGTGCAGATAACAGAGAAGTGGCTGAGACTGTGACAGGCCGAACAGACTGGCCCTGATGTTCCAGCACCAATAACACGTCGTCCTCCTTCTCTCCCGCTCCCCCCCCCCCCCCGAGTCGCTCAGATATCTGAAGGCACGACGGAGCCAAAGAGAAAAGGCAACGCCCCCTGGGCTGGAAGTTATCTGGTTATATTGCAAATTATTAGCGCCAGACTCTGACTAATTGATTTAACAACTCCGTTCTGATCTTTACCTTATTCAACCCACGGCAGCTTCAGGGACCACTGGATTATGCAGACTGCTCCGAGGCCTCTCTGTTGCTTTATTCACATTGAATCTTATTCATATTAGATTTCCGTTGTGCCACTGCTTTTGACAAGATGCCCACATGGATTCATTTTAACTAATTTTCGGGGTTGAATATTTATAGCCTGGGTATTAAATTAGGGAAATCATGAAAATTGAAATAGAGGTTCGTTGCCGGGACAAAAAGCTAAAATAGTTTGCCATTGTGATGGTTTTTCTTTTGGCTGCACAGACTGTCTTACAAGTCACTGGAGATGTTTTTAGTGCAGAGTTAAATCTGACATTTCTACCCGTCCTCATGGAACAACAGGCCACCTGCACTGACATTTAAAATGAAATTCTCAGCGATCATCGCATCTCAACTTCCCAAAGTGAAAACAAACCATCCCTTGACTTAAAAACCCTAAATATCATCACAGAATCATGTATCTGATGTGATGAATTTAGAAAATGCTTAGCAGACTGAAGTCTAGTTTGATATACATTCGTGTCACAATTATTCTTTTCAGTAGAGAGCGTTGTATTTAACCTCTTCCCTTAGCAGTTACCTTTGGTTATTGGTTCAGTCCAAGGGTAAAAATCTGAAATGCACTTAACTCAGCAGTAATAATAGGTCTCTGTAGTCAGGGATGATTTTCTCATTGAACTCAACAGGAGGACTGGGCTGCAGAATTACACTCATTAACGGTAATTCACCCATGTAGCAGAACGACGCTCTTATGATAGAACAGAACCGAGTGCGTTATGGGGTTTATTTTTAAATCCTTCATTTATTGTGTTTGATTTTTTTGATCAACCGGTCGAATCTGGCAGGTGGTCAAACCGTTCAGATCTCAGCCGTCGTCCCTAATGGCGCCGCCCTCCACTCCACAAAGACTCAGAGTGGCAGCAACAAAAGGTTTCTAGTGATGGATCACGTCTCTCCAGCAGTAGTTAGTCTCTTCCAGCTGATTTCCATTGAGAGCCGAGAGTCACATTCACAATAGTTTCTCTCGTCTCGGCCACTTTAACGACAATGAGGACAGTCCGTCTGTCAGGGCTCCACTCCGGTCTCAACATGATGGACGGACATGTGACACTCCACAGACATTCATGGTCGCCAGAGGATAAATCCTGCTCACTGTGGTGACACCTTCACTTCTCCTACAGGGGGACGGACTGAAACATCCCAACAGACATTGATCAAAACTAAAATAATATGTTTATGAGACAAAATCAGGAGATGAACAAAAAACTCAAAGGGAAGAGACAGAGGTACAAAACTACAAAACAGGAAGTGAAACACAGGTGGTATAAATAAAGGAGCCCCTGATTGGATGATTGGAAACAGGTGAAGAGGAAAATAGGTGGGGAAACTGAGTGATAACAGGAAATAGAATTAACAGAAATAAATGCAGGTAAGACTTAACAAAGTAAAACAGGAAATGAAGTTAAGTATGATCCATAGTGTCAAGGCGAGATGTTACAACTCGTCCCTGCAGGGTATTTGAATCAGTTTGTTTCTTGGTATGAAGTAAACAAGAATTGTTTCTGTTTTGTGTTGAATCTAATTTTCCTTCAGTTATATTCACCTCTGCCAAAGAAAATATGTTTTCACCCCCTTGTGTGTTCGGTTTGTTTGTCAGAAAGATTAACACAAAAACTACTGAATAGATTTCCACAACACTTGGTTAAAGTACAGGACATGAGCCAAAAAAGACCCCATTGTATTCTGGTTGGATCTTTTTAATATTTCTCTTTCTTGTTATTTTCACTGAATTTCCAGCAAATTCACACGAACAAAAATAAAATAAGCATATTTAGCCATCTAACCCTGAAATCTATGAGGGTTAGTTTCCTCCAATCCAGTCATCTGAGGTAAAAATGTCGCATGAGTCCAAATGTGGGATAAAGTTTGAAGGATATCAAGATTTCAAGATTTTCCTTTATTGTCATTTTCTCATGCACAAGCATACATTCAGAAAATAAATACCATTCCTCCTCTACAAACAGTTTTACATAAGCATTTCTCCTTATGTATGATACTGACCCTGATCGCTGTAGAATAAATAATTTCCTACTTTCTTACTTAAATCACTTCTGACGTGTGAACATTAGGAGAAAGTCTGTTTTTATTGAGTTTGAAGATGTGTTGGTTTGTTTACATCAAACCGCAGCAGGGTCCTTAAAATTACATTTCAGGCTCTTCGGGCAAAAAATGTTTGTTTCATTGTATAATAGGTTCCTCGGTCTCCCTGGACAGAATCGTGTAAGTTAAAATACAAACGCAAATTCATGTACAGCTAATGTGACTGTAATTAATCACAAAGTTCTCTTGCAAACAGAAATCTCAGTTTATCTCTCTGCTCCCGTTTAATTACGATACTGGAGCTCTTAAGTGTTTTCCTCGTCTCGTTCTGTTTGTCTCGCTGGATGAACTCCACTGGGTTCATTAATCTTTCTGTTGCTTCGCAGGTCTGAGACAGTAAAAGAAAATCCATTTGGAGCTTTCTCACACGGCGTCTCTCACAACACCTCCCTGGGTGTTCCTTGAAAAAAAAAAAAGCACTATCCGCTGGTGTTTCTGTGTTTGCTGTGGAGAATACAAAGGAGATGGATAATCAGGAGTTCAGGTGAACTTTGCTTGTTCGCTGGTGGAGGCAGAACTCAGACAGGTGCTTTAAGAGAGGATCCAGAACTTAGTTGGTTTCTAAACATCCACTTCCTCTTAAATTCAACATTAACTTATAGCTGTGGCCCCATTACATTATCCCAGCTACATATTGGTTGTATTTACTGGTTTTTAGCTCTATTTGTTACTATAGAGTCTCTAAAAAACAACCCACCTTACAAAGAAATCACATTTAAATCCATTAGATCTGGATTTTTATTTGGATCTGCACCAAATTGCTCAAAAGGAATATTCGTTTTCTGACCTAAACTCCGGAGGATGTCCACAGAATTGGGTCTGGACTTTATCCGGAGTTTGAATTTCACACGTGAACAACAAAGCACGAGGTTCTCCGCTCAGATGTGTTCACAACAATAGAGAAATCTGTTTATCTGGAGATTATCCGGAGTTCAAAAATGAAACCTAATTCATGAGACAATATTTTCTGAACCGTACTACATACTAGTTTTGCGTAATCCTGCTAAAAGAGAAACTTTTGATGCATTATATAATTCTGCTGTGGCACTAGGCTAATTATTCCCCATGCAGGCTTCTTTTTATGATATTTATTACAATAAAAGTCACGTGATGAAACATTGTTTGTGTCATCAAATGCCTTCCAACTCTTTGATATTCATGCAAACTTTAAATTGAATTAGTCGTGAGCAGAGAAACAGGCGATTTCTGGACGAGCAGCCGCAGCCTCATCACATCAGATTTATCTGTTTGGAGCTTTTCACCATCAGTGGCCTTTTCTTCCTCTGTGAGTGAATTCCCAACAGACAAGCCAGGCCAGACAACACATATTTAATGTTGAATGTAAGTGTAAGTGAGTGTTACTCTCTTCATAAAGGACACACCGAGCTTTCCTCCTGCCTGCGTCATCTGGTATCCAGGGACACGGCAGACCTCTTCATAATGTACCCAAGAACTGTTTCTCAGTCTGATATCATATCTTATTTTTTTTTTACAGTCAAACAGCACAGTGGCTCTCTGAGAGCTGAATTCTCCTCTTTTCTCCTGTGGAGTTCTGCATCACTGAGCGTAACAATATTCTGTTAGATGCACAGTTTAGCTCATAATTCTCCTCATGGACGAAATCAGGTTCATTGACAGACAGTCTCTCACATGCAAGAGTCACTGGAGCCGAGTGTGTCGGAGGCTACCTGCATTGAAATCAAGGTTTTTTTGCGAATTAAAAAACGAGTGCTGCAATCATAATGTTAAAAGGATTAATGGATGTATGCTCTGTGATGTTTCTATAGCATGTAACTCATCAAATTGTTGCCACTGTGATGAATATACAGAACATGAAGATGGATGACACGTCTCCACTTCCTCCCACTGTACAAAAAGGAAGCTAAAACATTCCAGAAACCGGTGCCACCATCTTTTTCTGCTTTGCTTGGAAAGTGGACACAGAGAATGTGATGGGACAGAAACTGTTGCTCCCACAACAAAACACAAACAGCTTTTCACTTTTCACTTTGTAATCCAAAAACCAAGCCGCCCTGTGTGTGTGTGTGTGTGTGTGTGTCACGCAGCTCCCACACTGAGTCGTCCAATCTCATGTGTGAGAAAAGTCACAAAAAGACAAAAATAAATGAGAGCGCGTGCAAAGCTGAGAAAAGAAACAGAAATAATGGGCCCGGGTGAGAAACAGGACTCTGGCCTCTGCAGTTTTACTGCTGACTGATTATCTGACTTCAGATGTGTTGATGTGATGTGTGAACGTGTTTGGATCTGAGGACCAAAGCGTTTATGGGCTGATATCACAGATCATTTTTCATGTTCTGTGAGGAAACGTTGCTTCTGTAACATTGAAATGAGCTGAATCTTCTTTTCAGTAAAATACATTTAATTTACCGAATAATAAACTACGGAAATTAACGACACAATTAACGATTCGAAGAAGATATGATAATCTTATAAAATGTACGTTCTCTAAATTCAGTACAAGCCTCCACTAGTGTTTGGATACAAAAGCATTTTATAATGAACAATAAAAATCACTAATGGGAGTAAAACGTTGAACCACTTTATCTCTGCTCCAGATGGACGGATTCACAGGTGGGGGAACGGAATGAAAGAGAACGAGGGGAGGACGGCCTCGTCGGTCTTGGAGGAGGGCGATATGGTTTCTGGACGGAGAGAGAGAGAGATAGAAAGAGAGAGAGAGAGGACGCTGGCACATTTGTGAGCGATGAGTAGGTGTAAGGAAGATGAAGCAAACATGGAGTTATCTCGCTGGGATCCTTTCCATCCAGATAGAAGATGTCTCAAGGTTTTTGTCTTTATCCGGATTAGAGGCACTAATAATATGAGGTTGTGCAAAGTTCTTGACGTCTAATTAAACCCCAGCGTGAGGCCAGCTCCCGTCTTCATCGGGGACTCTCTCTTCTTCTCACGCCGTCTTCCTTTCTTTCCAACTTCCCCGGTGTAATGTGCCACGATGTGTCTGATGGGCGGTCGGGCCCACGGTGGTGCACGAGGTGTATTAGCATGCGTGGAGGCGCGCCGTGCAGTCTCATCAGCTTGTCAAAGTAAATTACAGGTGCAGAATACACAGTGAATCATTCATCACCTCACACTGTCCTCCCCGGTCTCCAACTGCTTCCTCTTTGTTTAGCCACAGCGAGCTATTGGAGACTCATCCAATCAATGTAATTGCGGGTGATTGTTGGACCCGATCCAGCGCCACCTCACAATCACTGCCTGGATCGATGGCTGGAGCTCCCCCGCCCCCCCCCCCCCCCGTCAAAGGGAAGGATCGTTCAGGTGCACTACAAAAAGAGAAACGACTCATCTGATTATTACGAGAATGAAGCCGCTCCCGTCTTTGATATCCTCCTTTTGTTCCCTTTTCTGTTTCCTGTTATGAATTGGCCACACTATTTATCAAGCCATACATAAAGAACTCGACTTATATTGGAAATCAAGACCTCTTCTTCATATTCAGGACCGCGGAGACTACAGAGACTTCATTCTTTGTCTTGAAGAACTTTTCTTGTTGCATTATATATCACATTTGATTCTGTTTAATGATTCTCCTCATCAAGTCTTCTCAATGAGGTGACATGGGGATTTGGAAACAACCGATCCGACTGCTCAGCAATACGCTGCAAACTTTAATGAATCACTTGTGCTATTTATGGGCAACGCTTCTGATCAACGAATGTATGAAGCTCTGTGAAATTATAGAAATAGATCTTAAGAAAGTGTCCAACAAGCTAAATACTTTTAATTCGAGGGCTACAGTCTGATGTCAGATATTTCTTTATTGGATAAAAAAAAAGACATCTTTGCATCTTTGAAACATATGAGATTTATTAGATGCAGTAAGATCCTCATTATTTTCCTAAATAGAGATGAACTTTGATGCTGCGGATGACACGTGTTCAGCCCCGTCTGAATTCTGCTGCTAATCCCCCCCTCTCATATCAGCTTCTTCTAAAAATCACGGCTTAGCTTTCATCAAACTGGGGCCAGTGGATGATTATGAGCCACAAATGTGTTATAATGCACAACACTGAGGAACTAAATATCAATCGTATAGGTAATATCTTCACACTTAGATATCAGATCTTTGCTTTTCTATTTCATATTATCTCTCTCTCTCTATCTAACCAGCAATAAAAGCATCTATTTAATCCAAAAGGAGATAAGTAATTGCAGCTATTTTTGGACGCATATTGAAATGTCACGTTATAATTTGTCTTTGCCGAGTCTGTGCATCCTCCCCTCGTCTGAATGCTGCTCTGTGATGAACCCAACACGTTTTGTATGAGTGTGATTTGTCTCTGCATTCCCAGGCAGAGCAGAGTGTGTCAGCCCGCGCCTCTGCCACGGTGCTGAGCAGTGCTGAGGCCTAAGCTGTGCTGATAGATGACTTGGCTGCAGGCTGCCAGGCGCTGGTGCTCGCCTCGGCTCCAAACCGACGCGACGCAACCTTTTAGCCCGGGGGGGTCGGGCTCGGGATGCAGCCATTAGAGCAGCGCCGAAGATTTCACAAGCTCATTATATTCAAGTGTTGCAGCACACGTGCACGCACACATGCAAGCAGCTCCACATACGTGCACTTAAACACATAGGACTGCTGGAGTGTGCGCACCGAGGGCAGGATTCAGTGGAGCTGAAAATTTTACTCCAAACTGAGACAAGAGAACGAGATGCATCTTTATAGACGACGCAGATCAGCAGCAGATTTCCTCCTCAGGCAGGAGGAGCTTTTTAGGACGTTAACAGGTGCACTGCCAGACTTTGTGCCTGTTAATTATGTTTTCACGTGTAAGTAGAGCTTGTAATTGTGTTTGCTTCCTCTAAGAAGCATCCGCGGCTTCTTTTGCATTTCGCTAAACGAGAGAAGCTGATTTTGTCTTTGCTGAGCAGAAAGACAGCAGCTGGTTATGTAACCATTATGTCCCAGTTATAATCATAGCTGTTAAGTTATGTCCACCCAGTTTAATAAGATTTCACCTCAGATATTTTGGAATATATGGTACCATAGTAAACGCAGCTATACTGCATTTTCTCCACATACATCCCTGAAGTGTGTATGATACAATAGATCGCATGCAAGTCACTGGAGAGCTGAGAGTGGAGAGTCGGCCTGGAAGCTCCGAGCAGCAGAGCAATTAAGGTTTTAGTGTTTTGCTCAAGGAGACTTTGAGAGGAGTTGACACTCACTGGGGAACCGGCACCACTTTCAACATGAGCCTGTCCCAGTAACTGGGACGGAAAAAAGGGAAATTCAGGCCAAAGACTGCAGGGATATAGAGACAAACAATCATTCAAGCATTTGTTGGCACCTAAGGAGAATTTAGAGTCACCAATTAACCCGATCTGGTTGTTCTTGGAGTGTGGGAGGAAACCTGGAGGAAACCTTCACATGCACAGACCAGAGGTTGAGTCCTCACTGCTGAGAAGACACAGCGCTAACCACTGCACCAGAGGGAAGGAGCATTGTGCCACTGGCAATGTGTTTCTTCTCAGCAGAACGAGGATGTTTAATGCAAAGTGTTCACTGATAACTCTTTTCATTTGTTTCCTCAAAGTGCTTCTGTAACAGAGTATAATTCACATTCCATGTATTTAGGCAACAAATCCCTTGATTCATATATGTAACGATAAAGTCTCTTTCCATTCCACTTTCATGGATTATACCTCGATCGATAAAATCCGAATTTCCACCTGTTTCATTTTTTCCATAGCAGGTGGTGGAGAACAAAATGGAGCTAAAAAGAGAAGCAATATCTGACTTGACCGTATAAGATAATAACTTGCACGACTGCAAATAAATACCAGTGAGTCCTATGGGAAAAAAATGGGAAAATGCCTTTGAATACTTAAAATGCTCTCGTCGATTCGAAGCATATTTGCCGTTTTGACTTTCAAAACATAATTTCCCTCCGATTTTCCACAATCTACAGAAGTGCTGCTTATTCTTTATCATCCTTGTTCTTCACTTTAATAAATTTATTTTTTGTATGAAAAAAAGTTATTCTATGCTCAAGTTACTCACTTAAAGAAACAACCTTTGTCTAGACAATACATATGCAGCTAATTTATATTGTTAATGCTCAGCTTTGTACATTTTGGCTTTTACTGAGGACTTAATCTCATCATGTCCATTTTCAGCAATAGCACAAATACGTCCAATGATTAAAGTGCACTTTTTTTTGTGAGTCTCTTTTGGCTGAAGCTCCCGCTGCCTTTATGAAGAAGGAAACTCAAAGCGGCTCCAGACAGTAAATCCAAAGGTTTCACCGCAGCGACGAATCAAAGTGGAGTGTTGATGCATTGTGGGAAAACAGGTAAAGTAAAGAATCTGCAGTAAAGTTGCTTACAAGCTCGAATGTGTGTGGATTCTACCCTGGCCCTCCTCCAGCCTGTCACTCCGCTGGTTGTGGACTTACCCAGCTGTAATGAGAAACACTCAGCCATGGCCACCCCCCGCGAGTCCAGTTAGCTTTTTGATTTATTGAAATCCAGTGCCGCCCTGTGCTGAGTCACCAGCTCCGTGGCGGAAGCCAGACTGATACTTCACAGTTCCTGCCCCTGCTCTCACTCGACTCAGTATCATCATACTGGCAGACATTTTTCTTCTGCTGCCACCGGAGCAAAGAGTGCAGTCATTTATCTGGAGAAAGAACCTGAAATGACAGGGGACACCTCAGCCGGGCAGCTGATGCACAACCCTCAGACATAATAACGCTCGCACACCCGCTGCTTCCTCCAGGTGGAGGGAATATCCTGTGTAAGAAAACAGATAAAAACAAATTTAGCAAAGCACAAGTTTGAGGGATTTTCAGAATGTCAATGCTGAGTCAGCTGAACAGAGGAGGGTTGTGATTAAAAACGATTTGTTATCGTATAAAACCATATAAAATTTGTCCTTCTGGCGATGGCTGTAAAATAAAAACTCACAGGATTCATTCAGACGTGGTGAACGTTTTAGTTGAGGCCACATCACGATATCTCATCTGCACGTTCACGTAGTTACAGGTTTAAAGAACCAACCACTCTGTAAAACCACATTTCAATAAAACAAAAACCTTATTCAGCTCCGCATCAAATTGCTTTATAGATATCGGTCCCCTAAATATGACATATTTCTTTGAATCAACTCCCATGAATAATTATCTAGGAAATCAGAGACATTTTTCAAAAGATGTAAAGTCAGAAAGATGAAAAGAGTGATAAAAAAAAAAGAAATCATAAAAAATTCATTGAAGAAGAAGAGGAGCAGGGAGAAGTGGAGGTGGATGTAAAATGAGCTTCATTAGAGGCTGCGGCGTTCAGAGTGTGTGTCGTGCTTCAAGTCAATTCTGAATTCAAACATGAACTCAGTGTTTCTCTTAACTGAGCCACACACAGACACACACACACACACAGACACACACACACAGGGAACTCTCTGTCATGCAATCGTTCAAACAATCAAGTGCTGAAAGTTTTCTTCTGTGCTGAATATCACACACTTTATGTCCATATTTCCTCTTATATCCTTTCTTCTATCTGTGCATTTACATATCTCTATATATGTTTTATATTTTTCTCATGTTCTCATACTGTATTGTGTCACCCCGGTTCCATTGTGTCCTTGTCTGCAGCTGAACAAACAGAATAGAGGCTCTTAAATCTTTGACTAATCTCCACCAGTTGGATTGAGCATCAACACTGTACATGTTGTTTGTTTCACCGCGGCCTCATCTCCATAAACCCGGGGCAGAGAACATAGTGGAGATTTGCTGAACGTGATTAATCTGTGGATGTTGTGAAAGCACCGTCGAGGTGGCGTAACGTTTTCCCCCCGAAAATCTATTTAGCATGAAGATTATGTTTGTAATTCAACACAAACAGGTTGTACAATAATGAGAAGCAAGTTAAATATTTATAAAGAAAATGCTAATATGAGTAGAATCCATTAATTATTGATTTACACTGAACATAGTGCATATGATATACTTTATATACATTGGAGCAAGAATATGTTCTTATCATATTAGATCTTGAATTAATAATGATACAACGCACATTACTTCTAGATGATAAGACTCACTTCCAGATAACCTCTGGTCTAATAATAGAATGAATGAAAATGACAGAATAATCCTGCAGTCATAAGAGTCTATATGATTTATGACTATAGCCTCAGAAGCCTCCTGCGTCCTCTGACACACTTCAATCACACGACTGTCTCAGAATGACGTTTCTGATAAATCTGTCGTTTTTCAAGTTTCTCTCAAACTGGTGCAACTGGTGGTCACCATCAACAGGGATTTCCAGTTAGTTAAAAACACATTGGATGAGAAAAGCACCGAAGCTCGTCTCACAAACGCTCCAACACTCTGCTCGGCTCTTCCCTCCGTAATCTGATTAATTCCATATTCTGCGTCTCATAAACGGACTAAAGACTTCACGCTGTAATTCGCCTTGTGTGGTGTTTAATGTCATAATAGCTGCAGTGGTGAGATTGATGCCTCTATCATGTCGCCGCCGCAAGAATGAAAGGCGTGATTATTTCCCACCGCTTATCTTTCCTTGTCTGTTATGTTTCAATTTTCACCACAGCGCAAGTCCTGGCAAAGACTCATATGTTCAGACGCCTTATCGGAGCTTCCTCTCGGCCCGGCCAGGCCTTTGTAGAGGAATCTCTGCAAGCAACTCGCCTCCTCCACCCGCTCCATCTTCCTTTAGCCTGAATCTCTGCACCTTTGATGATAATCTCTGGAACCTCAGACAGACGCCAGCACCATCGCAGTCTCTGGAAATCCAGTTTTTTTCCCGTGTTGACCACATCAACGTCTCACCCACGTGTTATTAATCGCTTTGGGACGAGATACTTCAGAGTCCTCATTTGTTAACCTTCATTTGTCACGGACTCCTCATGCTGATCCCGGGCAATTACTCATTGTTGAGGAGGGGATGATGAGCAGTCCATAATCAAGCAGCTCGGAGTTGAGAAACTCTTTGTGATTGATAGTGAGTTGTCATTAATGGCAAAATAATAAAGGCGCAGCGTGCCACAGGGATGCCTGACAGGCAGCGGAATGGAGAAAAGATGAATTAATTACACATCTTTTCATCGAGTCAGTCTGTGAGCCACGTTGCATCGACTCACTCGCGGCAAAGTGTTTCCACTTTGTCCTTGAGAAAGTTTCCTTTTCAAGTTTTCACCGCCTCCGGTGAATCCGGCCTCGGAGATACTGCTGTTTGACGGTCGTTGAGATATTGTGCTCGTGTTTATTGTTCAACCTACTTTCATTGATTCTCCAAACATCAAAAGTCGGATGAAAAGCACAATAATTGGAGGATTTTTTTAAAAAGATGAGCAACTTATAACCAAGGTGGTGAAGTTTTGTCTGTATTTATTTATCAGTTAGCAGGATTATGTAAACATCAGAGGACTGAACACCATGAAACTCTGATGATATGTGGGTCAGGGATGTTTTTTTTTTACTTTAGCATTCAGAAGCTGTTTTGCAACATTTACATGAGTAGTTAACGGGTCTTTATAAAGAAAATGATCTTGAGGGAACTGATATTGAATGGTATATTATGTAGTCATAATATTTTTTTAATTAAAATATATATTTATATAAAAAAGAAGGCCGACAACAATGAAGTAACATTCTAATTAAGATATAGAACTTTATTTGCTACGTGTTACAAGTCGTGGGTATGATATCATATTGAAAATGGTTTTACCATCTGCATTATAAACATCACATTTGATATGGAAAGAATTCTGAAAGTCATGATTGACAGCTTGGAGTTGATTGTGATTGGTTGAGCTTGTAAGTGGGTGGGACTTCTCTTCCATGATCACTGCTGCAGAGACTCCGGCTCTAAACGGCGTCACCAGCACAGTTTGAGGGGAACGTGAGAACATTCTCTGAATAAATTAATAGCTGCATAAATAAAAAAAATTCACCCCTCTAATGTGTTGTTTCTTGGCACCGGTTTAATATCTGTGTTTTGTTTCTCGGGAGGCGTTTGGAGAGACAGTTAATTAAAAGGTAATTACACACGGAAGCAACGCGGAGCTATCACCTCATGTTATGACACACTCGTCACCCGAGGGGCTGCGATGAACGAATGTCAAACAAAAGTCAAGACAGGCTCTTAATTTTGGAAAGATTTGGATTTTATAATTACTCAGGAAAAACATCCGAGACAGGAAAATTCATCAGGTTTTCCATCTATACGATTTGAGGGTTAATTTCCACTGAGATTTAATTAAAGTTTAAAGTTTTGAACGAGATCTGTAGGTTGAGAGAGAAAATCCAAAACTCTCCTGATGATGATTTAAAACAACTGCTGGAATATTGAGACGTGAGCTGTTACATGTCTTCGCCAACCGCCAACGATCATCAGCTTTCATGTCGAGGAACATGAAGGCGAATCCAATCATGACAGTTGAGCCTCATTCCCCCGGAGAGACTCTTTTGAACAGTTTGCACTGAAACCAAGACGCAGACGTTGCTTCATATATTTGTAATGAGCTCAGTTCAAAAGAAAATAGGCTAAAGCTACTTTTTTTTTTCAATTCACCTTCGTTATTTTGATTAGCTTTTAATGCACAGAACATTTTGTCAGAGAAGAACACATATGAACTATGAACGCTCGGCTCTGTAAGCAGGATACGTGCAGAACTACGACTTAGCTTCAACGCAGAAGCATGAATTTGAGGTTTAGCACAAAATAGGAAAACAAAACTGTATGCAGCGGGTGGGGGGGGGGGGGGTAGCTTGAAAGTTGTATAGTTAGTTTGCAGAGATATGTTCATAATATGAAGACAACACTTCTACTGTGCTTTTGGCATCTGAGTTTTTTTTTCTAAACAAGTATGCAACATTAGTTTGACTACTCCAGGTTTCTTCTTTATCCCATTGAAGTCGTAAATATCTATAATTTTTATCATTTATGATGTTGACAGTTGAAAATCTGACCCAATATCTGCCGACCTCATCCTTTTGTACAAGGTTTAAACTGTTTGAATCCCCTTTGCAGTTTGATGTTAACGTTTCAAACCCTGTTCCGTCGAGCAGATTTTAACGTACTTGATAGAATCACGAAAAGTCTGTGGCTATGACGCATTTTTCATTTTCGTCCCTGTTCAACAATCACACTTCTCATTCTTTACTAAAAAACAAAACACTGACTCACCGACTGGGAGTTGGGAACTCACAACAAAGCTTTACCGCATTTCCAGAATCACGACTCGCTGTTTGTCTGACTTCTCTTGTGAATCCACTGTCCTGCCAGGGACCCGCTAATGAGCCGTTGAGGTTTTTTAAAGAGCCTCGAATTTCCACACACACACACACACACAAAAAAAATAAAGAACAGGAACGACGGCAGGTTTACACGGAGTTCAGCATGTGCCTTCCCTCGTGGCACGACAAACAACTGAGGCACAGCGGGGGGGCACGGCAAACAGTGATGTGTACGCCAGGAGGCAACGCAGAGAGGAATACAAACGAGCACGGGAGCAGAGACTTGATGAAGAACAGAGGTCGAATGAAATCTGTTTCAATTATGTTGAGAAAGGTCAACTGTTGAGATGACAGATTGTTGAACATGCAACCGGAGTCGACAGTATTAATAATCCATACGCTGATAAGATGAACATTCGTGGCATGTTAATTGTTGGAAAAAAAAAATCGCAGCAAGTGGGAACTTCATCGGGAACAAATCCCCCTCGTCTTACTTTCTGGATGTTTTTCCCTTCACGATACTGTGGAGCCCTTCAACTCAGACAGTCGAGGGAGGATATGCCAATTATTTTGACTTGACTTGACATGGAGGTCACATCTCGTCTCAGGAAATGTCCCATCTCAGTGTTGTGGAGTCAAGTTGGAGGGAGAGGATGATGGGGAGAGAAATGACTGTGCTGCTGCATAAAACTGTCAGGAAAAGTTATGTTGCAGTATCAATGAGCTGATTATATATGAACACACCTATTTTATCAGTGATTCTATGTGTTTTTCACCTCACCTTTTCTTAAATCAGGTCATTCTCATGTTTTAAATGTTTGTTCATCTGCTTTCACTCCTCAGGTTAAACTCTAAAACAAATGTGAAGAATCGAACTCCTTCCAAGTGTCTCATGGATTAATCTAAAAGAGCTCTGATTAGATTTGGCCTCAGCCTCTTGTGTGAGCGAAGGAGTTGGGAAGCGTGATTAATGTTCACAGACAAATCCCTGATGAGTGAGTGCAGTGTTCTCGTCACAAGCGGCTGTTTTAGCAGCTTCAGTCAACTTCTTCTGCTTCATTGTGACGCTTTTAAAACAAAACTCAGATCATGTGCAGCCATTTATCTGTAGAGAGACGGAGAGGACGTCAGAAATCTTCTCTGAGAACCTTGAGATTATCTAGAAAATCGTACTAGTTGCAGGAAAAGTTCTTCAGAACAAACTTCGACATTTGTGTTCTCTCATACAACCCCTCTGGATCCTCTCAGGGAGATGGAAGTCAGAGTTCAGTGCATGTCTGGATCACAACTGAACATCTCTCTCTTCACACAAGCTGAGAAATCACAGAGTCGTATCTTGGCTGTCTACAGCTTGTACCATTCAAAACATGTCAGTTCACACCGACCCTACAAGTGGGCGTGCAGCAAACCTGCAGGACAATGGGCTCTGCCTTTTAAACGCCAGGAGGCTCGTGGCTCACAGCTCAGACTGGAAGCGGCTGCAAGCTCCACACGCCAAAAGCACCAGAAAAAGCCATTCACTACCACCAAGAGGTTAAATAGGAAGAAACAATATCGGGCAAGAACCCATGGAGTTGCTTCTGGCGTCTGGAAGAACTGCACGGCGGCCAAAGCGCTGCCGGCCACTGGGAAGCCTTTTTCTTTCTTTCTACTATCAGCTTCTGCAGAATCTGATTAAGAAGGATGTCTGTGGTTTGTGCCAGGACCACTGGGAGCTCCGGGAGCACCTGTACCTCCAAATCAAAGAGCCCCAGTTTGGCTGAGACACTGCAGAGTCGTGGGAATCTGGCTTCACACAGACAAACATGGACATTCTCCTCTTTTACACCTGTTTATCTGAACGAAGGGTCAGTGGTGAAGGAAAGAATGTAGATATATGAAAAGTAGATAACGATAAGACTTGAGAGTCTCCACTCAATATACTGACAAGGTGTTTGCCGATACTCCACCCACCTCTCAATGGTGACCTCCAGAAATCGGGTTATTCAGACGCCACGTTTATCAGGTTTGCATAATTGATTAACTTCCCCTTATATTTCACCTTGACTTAGTGGGAAAGATCTCATTGTGATTCTCAGCTGTGAAGCTTGTTTGTTGTTTTATTCCTTTTCCTGCTTCGTCTCAACAACCTGACAAACACAACATCAATACAATTAAATTATTCACCATCTGCGTCATATGAATCATATTCAATGTGGAAAAGAACACAAGATAAATCCATTGTAATATTGTAGCATTAAAGGATAATGTACAAAAGAAAATATATCATGTGTTGTACATGTTTAAAACATTCTGATCGCACTGATCACAGGGGATTTGATCGATAAATTCAAAATCAACAGCAGATAAATATCAAACAACAATATTCAATGGAGAGTTAAACTCTAGATATAAGGACAAACGCAGGAATCAGTCACATGAGGCTGAACATCCAGACACTGGGCAGGAGGTGAGACTCAATGTGGAGTTTAGAAAAACACAACTGCCTTTTGCTGTGGCTCCGCTCAGCTATGAAATTAAAAGCAAACAGTCTAATGAATCAGTTTTGTTTCTAAATTTAGACGATTGTGATTCACACCACAGTGACCTGGACTTCTTAGGTTTCATCCCTGAATGTGCACAGACGATTCAAGAAGACAAAAAAAGATTCACTACGCAGACTTGAATAGAGGAAAATATGAGATTTATGTTTTTATATATTTTTTTCACATTATCCACAGAAACTGTCTTCGTCTTCATATCTCTGTTACTGGCCTGCTTTTAAAAATGCTCTCACACAACCAGTCTCAAACTGTGACCTACATAAACATACTTAGTGAGGCCATAGTGACCTTGACCTTTGACCCTTCGCTACCAAAATAAATCCAAGTTCAAGAGAACAGCTTTTTTGGGGCCTTTTAGATTTATGTCAATAAATGACAACAGCATTTTGGGCAAATTTGTGCCGCTGAAGTGACTTTTAAATAACACATTCAAATTCAGAAAACTGATTTAGTTTTAGTCACACGCAATTAAAGTCCCAGCAGCCACAGTTGGACCAATTTCATGCTCCTGTGGTTGAGCAAACTAGTTTTAATAGATCCACCATTAGGAATCCAGATCAGTCCCGTGTCCTACCTGTCCCACTCGCCCTAACGTGCACGAAGCCACAGAGACCGGCCTTGGGCTCACGGTCGTACAGTGATGCTGCACGCAAACAAATTAACTGTCATGTAGTTTGCGTTAATTAATTTGAACGAGCAGCACAGGACAATCAAGCGGACTCGGCTCCACCGGGCTCCCTGCTGTGTCCGGATGCCTCCCAGTGAAAAGGTCGTCCTGCGTCAGTCCCAGTGGGCGACCGTGGCTGTGACACTGAACCGGAACTGTCCCCGTGAGAGTTTATAATTATCACATCCGACTGCTGGTAACAAGGTGAAGAGACGGCCTCACACTCCCTCTCTTCCTTCCTCTAAAGACGTTTTTCCGGTTGCTTGTCACCGACTGAGCTCAAAGAAATTCAACCATATTTTTTCTGTCTTTCTCTTAAATCTTAAATGCTCTGTGAGATGCTGCTGCAGTGCAACGTGGGTAAATTGGCAAAATCAGGTTTAATGTCCGTGTGCGTTTTTTAAAATGTCTGTCTGCTCAGTGCTCGGCTATTTGAGCGTCTGAACCTTTGTCCTGTCAACACACCTCTGTTTACTCCTCCTGACAAGACATCAAATCGAGTATTACTCTGAGGGAAGGGAAAGAAACAGTGCGGGTGAATATAGAGCATCTGTAATTGGGTCTCATTTCGCAGGCAGACAACAGTGAAGAGAGCAACTGGGTTTGCATGAGAATTACAGCAAATGTTGATGGTTATTTTGACAACCACGACTTTGACGATTCAACTCCAGCGCAGGGAATCAAACACACAACCACCAGAAGTCTGCAGGAGCACAGGTGAAAACATCCAGGCTCTTAAAAAGGAAGATGAAAGTGGGTTTTGGAGTTTCTGTGCCTCCATCACTTAAACTGTCACCTTGAAATCAAACTCAAATAAGTTACGTCTTGAACAATTTCTTGCAAAAGGAAAATATCGTCCTGTGATTCTTCCTAATTTGTCCTTTTACCCACAATGCAACTCAACCACGGAAAGCTTCTGGTAGGTGTCTCCCGCTCGTATCAGGTAATGTATGTTTCAGCAGATGAGGAGCGGATCAGAGAGGTCTGGTAAGATCACTTCCTTCTGACTTCACGCCCCCAGACTTTCACACTTCTAAACTTTCATCCGTCAGAATCCAAACTTCTCGTTGGAGATCACTTGACGACATTTTTCCAAACTGTATCAAACTCGTTTCAGAGACTTTATAGGTTTTATTTCTACATATGCATTCGTACGTCCCAAGTAAATTCAATTTGACGTGTGAAATCTGTCTATTTATGGTCTAAATAGTTTTCTGCTTTATGTTTGTTTACATGCAGTTATTACCTGTGGATATAATAGTTGTCATTGTGGGAACAAGGGATTCACATTAACAGCATCTCCCCAGGATCCGTAAACAGACTTTCATGTGTCAGATCAGTGGAGAGAAGCTAAAGCAAAGACAATTGAAAGAACTTTATTCTGAAGGTGACTCATATTTAAGTTTTTAACAAAACAAATATGTCTTATATAGAAATTAGAGCTGTGAAAAATAACGCGTTAACGCGTTATGATTAAATTACAGGATTAATTCGTTGTTTTTTTTTAACGCATTTAACGCATGCGCAGAAGGACCTTCCAATTCCGCCGCCTCTGCACTAGTCGCCGCTCTAATGCAGTCAGACGGCCGCTGCTATTCAAACAAACAAACAACATGGATAATTCTGATGAACCTGAGGACCTTCTGGACGGGAAGATCGTGTTCCAAAAAAACAAAGATCGAACATTCAGTAAAACCAAGGTGATATGCACACTCTGCGAGAAGACGTTATCGTTTCACCGTAGCAATACCCGCCTAACCACCGCAACGCGAAGCATGTGTTGCTCGGCGAGGGGCGTTCAAGTGGAATGCGCCAAACCAGACTCACTCGTCGGACACATTGTGCAAAAGAAGCGGTCAGCTTTACTGTCAGAGAATTTGAACAAGTTAGTTTGCCTCACCAACTGGCTAAAGAACGAGTAGCTAAGAGGGCCTTTAGAGGCATTAGATTGTATCATGGTGTGGTTAATGGTTGTGTGACAAAAAATATAAAAAATGTCAACCATCCTATGGCTAAGAAGCTCAAATAATTTCTGTTTAATTTAAAAAAAAAAGTTTTATTCAACCACACAATGGCTAAGGAGCCCGAATTCTGTTTAGGATGAAGATTATATTAATGTTCCATATGGAAAAGCAATGATAACTGCTGAAGAACTGCTGAGTTGCAGCACAAAAGAAAAGTTAAATGTCATAAATCTTGTTTTCACAAAAATATTCCGAAAAAATCGGTAATGTGATTAATCATGATTAATCCATAGAAACCTGTGATTAATTTGATTAAAAATTTTAATCATTTCACAGCCCTAATAGAAATGAATCGGTTTCATCTTTGCAATAATCATTTTCTATCCATATAATTTCAATATCAATCTGTTTGTCTGTATTTTTTTACTTATTTTAACTTATTTACCTACGTTAACTTTATTCTTGTAGCAGTGGTTAAATAAATGTAACAGATGACAAAAGAATGAAAACAAGATATAATAAAACATTAACACTTTAACTCATCTTGTCTTGGACCAAAGTTCACATCATACGATCACTGGATAATTAAAAAACAGTGTGCAGGACGAGGAGTGACCTCCTGAATGTCACATAGAGATGATCTGGCACTTTCACAATCTAATACGACACTTAAAGTGAAAATACACATGTTCGCTTCCAAGTTCCACATAAAGAGCTTCACTGTGTTTACCTGACTTAAGGAAGCGATCATGAATCAGGAGCTTACGTTGCGGATCTCAAAACGCTGATACATCCATCTCACTTTGTGACTTTGATGAAACTATTTCCTGACGCACAAATGAAAGTCACAAAGACAGTTGATCTGGTTTGTTCTGGCTCTAACATCTGATTCATTATGATGCAGAGGCCATGGCATCGCACCCTAACAGCCACACGTGAACTGAAAAATTCTGCAGTGCAGCAACACACTAAATAAATAAATAAAGCCTCAGTATCTTGTTATAATGTGAACATCCTGGTATAATGAGGTGCTTTTACCATGAGATTATGTGCAGTGAATCTCATAAGCCACCGCTGAAGGTTAGACAGAAGAGAACAGATAGTGGAACATGCCGTCCCATGAAGAATAATGCAACGAATTTCACTTTGCTGCACTTCCTCTGGTGGTAGACAAAGTCCTTTGTAGTATCGGAATGCTAATCACAATCCCATTAAATATTATATTGCTGAGCAAGAATTCATTGTGTTTTAGATCTGAAAAGAGACTTGACTGGTTCATCAGAGGCCTCGTTGTGCTTTGTGCTGAACGGGATTTCTACAGGTTCACTCAGTGTTTCCAGGAACAAAACCGAGAGAAGTGAAGCAGCTTTCTGAAAACCGGAGGTCTATTAAAACTTTTATTTAAATCAGGGTTTAAGATAAAAATGCCACATGAATAAACGGTCCTTTCTTACCAATATCTGCTAAAACATCCAAATCTCCAACTTGAGGTTGAGTTGCATCTTGGGTAAAATAGGCTCATGTATCTTCTCATATATAAGAATTCAATCAAGATGTTTTTTCTGGTTCTGCTGCAGTGATTTAAAACTTTATATGACAATGTTATGAAACTCTAAATTAGTGGAACAGTAATTTAAGGATTATATCTTTAAGATTCATTGAAGAACCATCCATGTATCCAACTGACTGACTTTAACATTCAACATTCATAACAACTTAAATATTTAGCAGCAGCTGATCCTCCAACATGACGATTATTAACAGGGTGAGTGATGCTGCCGTCAGTGAACCAGCCCGAGGTCCCAGTAGCCCTCTGTGTGTCAGTCGGCTCGGATGGAGTGCAGCCACAGACGAGGACAAAGGGAGGAAGGAAAAGGAAGGTGCCACAAAATCACATGGGACGTCCATTCAGTTGAGTCTGAACCCTGGAAATGCATTGAGGGACATTTTTCAAACCGAGCCAGCCAACACACACAATCTCACACACACACTCGCACAGAGACACACACACATTTCCAACATTTAAATTATGCATAATGCTGAAAAAAGCCTTCCCTGCAATGACTTTACTAAACCCACACCCTACTGATGATATTAGCAAACACAGGCAATTGGAAGAAAAAAAAAGGCTTCTCGAGTATAATTTGTATTTTGACTTATTAGATATAATCCTTGCACCTCAAGCTCTAGATTTTGTAAATGTAACCCATTTATTGTAATGAGCATTAAATCCCCTTACGTGAGCACACTCCATTTATTTTTGATTAAAATATCCTGCGTGACTTCTGCAGACTCCTTGACAAATATTAATTAAAGAATACAAATCCGGCCATTGCTATAATAAGTGAAAGTAATTCAGTCCATACTGATAAAGGTTTGTGTGTGTGTGTGTGTGTGTGTGTGTGTGTGTGTGTGTGTGTGTGTGTGTTGCCAGAGGGTCCTGTCCTTTACTGCTGCACAATGAAGTGGGTCTCAGCTGTGTGGGGTGATGACCACAAGATATCGCACAAAAGGCAGAAAGATGAAGATATATTTTGTGGAACATTCTTTTTGAAACGACCTCATCCCTCCACAGAGGAGTTCTCGACACGTCTCCCTGATAGAGGTCAAGCTCGTCCATCTGCGATCACAAGATGAAGCCGTCTTTCTAATATCAATCACAATAAGAATCAGTATTTTGTTGCACACAGCTGATAAATAATGTACCAGCAAAATATCGATCAATGCATCTCAAGAGGAAACGTGTGGATGTGTAGAAAGGCCCCGGAGCCGACATGTTTTGAGCTCTGCCTCTGATTGGCTCTTTACGGCCAAAGGCGATTCGTGGTCCCTCCGCTGTGCCGAGCCGATGGGGATATCATACCAGGCAATGGGGCTTGACTTCATATTTTATTTAATTTTTCGAAAATAGGAACAGAAAATACATTGAAGTGATGTTAGAAGAGAATCTGACAACTCAGCACTCTAGAGCTTCCCAGGAGCACGTGGAGCTTGAATCATCTCCCTTGTTTACAGCCACATGTGGAGTGAGACATAAATACTTTATTCTCCTGTTAATCTTCTGCAGCGTGCGTTGAAAGTTAAAGGACGATTTTGAAGCCAAATGACTTTGTTATCATGCGTTAGTCATTGTTTATTAAAGAGTGTGGGGTTGGATTACATGGATTAACGGCGGCTGTGGCTTAATTGCGTCATTTTCTTTGTCACCTTTAGCTCTGCCCACGTGTTGGAATCTCTGTATCTGTTTACAATCCGATTCTGAAGTCAGGGCTCTGCAGCATCCGGAATCAGCTCATTGACAGAGAGTTAGGTCACGAACACCCCCAGGCATCGATAATTAGGCTCTGACATGTCCTGCAAGACAACACGCTGACTGTCAGGTTAGGTTTACCGGCACAAGGACCGATGTGTGACGACACTGTTGACATATATCACACCGAATGAGGCAAATAACAAAACAAAAAAGAGGAGAAAAGAAAACAGTGTGGCGCAATTTGTTGCCAGAGCAGCTTAACAGGCTCTGATGGCTAAGTGAACGAAGAGGTAAACACAATCAGTGATAAAGCTGCTCGATTTAGCTCCAGGCAAAGTTTGATCACTGTTATTGGACACCCAGTGTATTCTTCAGAGACTGTAAAGCGTTTTACGTTGCGCCTCCCAGAGGCTTGGATGTGATCTTGAAAGTAAATTAAATTAGACAGTGCTTAAGGTGGAAACAGTGCACCAACCACAGTTATGATGAATGAATGGTGACAGTTTTCTCCAGCGCTGTGTGCTGCATGAACTTGTTCTGAATTTTGTCTGACAACTGCAGTCAGACGTTAATGCATCAATAACACATTATTACTTTCCTGTCCGGCACAATCGGCAATAACCCACATTTCTCAGGTGTGTTTACTTAACGAATGAGAGACAGAGATCTAGAGATGTTATTTTACAGGAACTCATGTCGGTGGGTTAAAGTCAAACTGACGTAAAGAAAACTCTTCAGATTCTGGACCTGAGACATGAAATTAGCACAACTAAATAAAAAGAATCAGGTTTAAATACAAGAGGTGTCATCAGAAAGTGTGTTAAAGGAAAAGTGAGCACACTGACAGCCACATTCACCCTGTCATTTGATTGTTTGTTGTAAATCGTTTTGTGGACTCTTGCAGTTTGAGGTCCATGAACAAGCACTGACGCCAAAGACTGTAAATAAAGATGGACGACATGACAGCTCCCAGAGTGTGCACACTGTACACAAGCTATCGCCCAAGGATGCACGGGGTGTGCGTGGTAGCATCGCTAGGTCCGGTGGCCGACGTCCAAGCTAAAATATGGTGTAAATGAAGCCGTTTCGAGTCGAAACGGCTTCCCCCCCCCTCCATCTGCATAGCGGTTAGTAGATTATTAGTTCATCTTCATTTTTCGGGGAACTATCCCTTTATGTACAAATGTTATTATTTTCAGCACCATGGACAGAACCTTATTCTATTTAAGCACTAATGATTTGTTTTCAGCACCATGGACAGATCCTCATCAAATATAATAGCGGTAAGTTATTGTTTTCAGCACCATGGACAGAACCTTATCATACAGTATATAATAGTAGTAATGTTATTGTTTTCAGCACCATGGACAGAGCTCCCTTCATCTTTAAGGATGGACAGTTCCTCCTGCAGGTGCTTCACCACCTCTCCTCCTCTGGAGGATGATGTTTTGTTTTTTGTTTTTCCTCACAGAGCAGATATTGACCAGCTCCTCCTGCTCTCTCCTCCTCTTCCATCCCCTGGTTCCTCCTGTTCTCTCCTCCTCTCCCATCCCCTGTTTCCACCTGTTCTCTCCTCCTCTTCCATCCCCTGGTTCCTCCTGCTCTCTCCTCCTCTTCCATCCCCTGGTTCCACCTGTTCTCTCCTCCTCTTCCATCCCCTGGTTCCTCCTCTAAGCTCAGACACGCGCGTGTGTATCGGACCTCCTCATTCCTCCAGTGAACGGAGTGGAACGGGGAAGCAGGATGTGTGGACGCTCTCGTGACGCTGACACCGACTGAGCTCTGCATCTTTAAAACAGAAAAAAAAAAAGAAAAAAAGACAGAAGCCCCCGAACAGAACGAGGCAGCTCAGTCAGAACCGCGGGACGAGCAGGAACTACCTCTTTTTGACTTGTGGAGCGAGCCGAGCCGTGAGGAGAGAACTCACCCGCGCATCAGCTGCTGCTCACCGGCCTCTTATTGCTGGAAGCCGCGGCTCAATCAGTCACATGACACAACCGGAGGCAGAGACCTAGAGAAACAGCCACAGCGTCTCAGCCTCGCTCCGCCATTCTCTCTTTTGAGCCATATCACATTTTTATCGCCACATTTTACTCCCCGCTCGGTGAGTACCTTTCCAATGGCTTTTTTTTTGTAAGCATTTTTTTGTCTTTTTAATTGCCCTCCCCGTTTTTTTTTGTTTTTCCTCCTTTTGCTGGTGTTTGAATTTGAGCAGTGACATGGTGGTTTTCAGCGGTTTTTGATTCTCAAGTTTTTAGCATGTTATTCTGATCCGGTGCCAGGAGGGTGCACGGGGGCTTGATCGGTCTTCACGAGGCTTTTACTCGCTTGCAGTTTTGTTTCGAGGGTCGAAACCAAGCAGGTTTTGTCAGTATTGAGATTTTTCAACATTTATTGGTGGGTTTTGAAACATTTTTATTTTTTCTCTTTGATTTTTTTCTTTATATATATCAATTTTTTTTGTTTCTGTCGACTTCTGCTGTTGCTATGCTTTGGTTTGCATTTTGCAGTGTTGTTCGTTGCCTTCCAGTTTTGTGATTTTGTGAGATTTTGATGTGTCGGTGCATCTCCCCGGTCAAACCCTTGATTTTACTTTTCTCTGTGGGAGAATCCGGTCCTTTTTAAAAAACGTTTTAACCTGATACTTTTCTTGCAGCCGAGCTCACAGGTTTGTTTTTGTGCTTCTCTTTATTTTTTTCCTCCTTATACTTTTGCTGGTGGCAGTGTCAAGTATTTTTGGATGTGGTCGTTTTTTTTATGACTAGATGATGCTGGGTGGACGAGGGCAGTTTTGATTCTTGGGGGAGTTCAATGCGTTTTTGTTTTTATGTGTCCACGAGGATGAACAGACATTTTCCCTTTTGCAGGTAGGCTTGAGTGATAAAGTGACACGTTTCTGTATTTGACAATAAAGACTAAGGTGACAGAAATATGCACCTGTGGCTGACGTGTTATTTTGTGAGGCTGCCTGAATGTAGGATTCCTTTATCACCTGATCATGTGATCGATCTGTGCGTAAAAAAAAATCATCCCTAAATCAAATTATCGATCAAGAACAAGGGTTGGAAAATCCCACACAGGTCGTTTGCTCACAATGTTCTCTTTGTGTGTTGAGTTCAACAATCTGAGCAGCTGAGGAATGAATGTAAGCAGCTGCATTCAGGTTCCCTCGGAAGGATGCACTCTAACGACTTTAATGACTCCTACAGATAAAGTATCCAGGGCTCCATCCATATATCGACGTGCACAGGCAGGAATAACTATTTATATTGCTGCTGCAGTGAAGTGTTTCTCTGAACTGCAGTAGCACGGTGGGTGGAAACAATCAGGAGGATAACCACACTTTGTGTCACGCGTGTGCAAAGTTTCCTCCTAAACTGAAGTGCCCTCCTCATTGCTTCCATAAATACTCGCGGATCAGTTCAATCTGATGTTGCAGGACATGATTATCGAGCTACTGACGGGACTCGAAGAGGACTTAGGAGGGTATTAATCCTCCGTGAAATAGGTTTAACTTCAGATTATTGGTGCAGGATATGCAAACATGTTGAAATAGATAACATGCAGTCGAAGCTTGAAACCAGTCACAGTAGTTTTCCTGTTCTGTGTCTTATAGGCTCTAAAACTGCAGTGTGTCGTTCCTGTTAACGAATCACTACCACGTTGCTGAAGCTGAGTCCATAGTCAAAAACATACAGAAATCCATATGTTTCTTTATCATTCTTGAGCTTAATCAAGATTAATATTGGCTTTAAGCAGAGTTCAGCTGGAGCATCATCTCCCATTATTTCCCCCTCATTCTGATCCATATGTGTCCTGTTTAACAGAACACAGCTTTTTGTCAGTGTAATACTTCCGGCCTATAAAGTATTGGAGACCGGACCATTAGGTCTGAGCACAGGCTGTAAAGTCCCGGTGTCATTAAACAAGCTGCCGTGGAAGATCAGAGTCAGAGCAGTTTTTAATGCGCTGAGATGGAATAGAACTGAAAACGTACCTTTTTAACTGAAGGGAAACTAATAAGCACAATTGAGGTGATGAGTTCTTATCATGTATCGAGAAGCTGCTGCCAGGCATCGATTCCCCCGTCTCCTGTGAGATGCACACAGGCCGTAAAGCAGACGTATAGACGAGGAGCCACACTGGAGGTTTGAATGGTTTCTTAAGTTGGAAGACAATTTAGAAACAATGTGTGGGAAGTGGCTCTTTAGAGTCGGGGGTTCTATCTGCGGTCGCATGGAGACATGGCAGAGCACTGGTGTGAGTCTGAAGAGGGATGTGACCTGAGAGTTTGGTTCTCAAGCAAATACTCAGTGTTTTCTCACTTTTTGTCCTTGATTAGATTTTAAGGCTGAGCAATAATTCTCCAAAATACCAATATCAATAATTAAATTGATAAATGACACATTATTATCTCGGAAGTTTAGAGACTTGTTTTCTCTCCTGAGTGAAGATGATAGAACATTTAAGCCAATTAGGGTTGAAATTGGTTGAACTTTTCTCATATTGCTATTGATGGAAATTATATTGTTATTGCCCATATGCCCCAAATGATTTAGATCAGTTTGGCTTTTCAAAATAAATCTCATAGAATGTATATAAACATCACGTGTCCACTTCTTTCATATCGACTGATGAACCTGAAATATTCTGAATTACAAGTTCTGACATCTTGAGGGACGGAGCTACAGCGCTGAGGTCCCACAGATATATGTGCTTGACCAATCAAATGTCAGAATCAGCTGTCAATCATAATGTGTCATAGCGTCAAATAACTGATTAAAACCAAACTGTGATTGGAACTACAGCTAAAATGTCATATTTAAGAACATTTTTAGTTTGGTCCAATCTGCTAACATGGACATGACTTTCATGCTAAAGGCCTTTGAGTGATTCCATCTACTTCCTCTGTTTTGTTTCACTTCTGCAGAACGAATCACAAACATCTGCCTCCTTCAATCAAACTGAGCCTTTTACAATAGCTCCTTTTTTTTTGGATCTGTGTAAATCGTAATCACACATTTTAATCAAACATTCCACATCTTGCTTTTGGATCCTCGAGTCGCTCCATCACAACACAGCGACGTGTCTTCACGCCCCCGGGTTGAGAGGTGTCTCTGCCACGGTGCGAGCTCGTGGACACGTCTCCTGCTCGTGGACACGTCTCCTGCTGAGCAGCGTGATAGCTTCTATTACGTCCCGCGGTGTTGTGTCTCCCCTCCAGGCAGGTTCCCTGTTATCTGGGCCGAGCCAGACCCGCACAGGAGACACAGGGCAGCTCACGTGTGGCTTTACCTCCGCCACCATGAATAAATCATCACACCAGAACAAGTTGTACACACTAATGCATGTGCTTAATAACCCGGTGTGTGCATCTGCATGTGTGCTCGTCTGAATGTGTGTGCAACTGTGTTTACATTCGGTTTATCCGCTCCTCAGGAAAAACAGTTTCAGCCTGACTGAGCTGGAGAAATGGAAACATAATTAATATGCTGTGTTTTGCATCTTTCATACACGTGATGTGTCTTCACTCTGGGATGTTGTGTTCATCACATATCAAGGACATGTGTTAACCTACAGAAAACGAGATCGAAGCACAGAGGCTTGTGTTAGAAAGGTTTTCTCTCAGTCCAGCTTTAGTCAAACATGTTCAGTCAGTATGGGAAATATTAAGATGAGGAGTGAATAGACCAGACCCCAACTTCAAGATGATGTGTAATGTCCCTGTGCAGCTTCACACCTCAGTCAAAATGTTGGAAATTCAAAATAAATATACAATAGGGACATAAGAATAGTCCATATAAAACAAGATAAGAACAAATAAACGTGTAAAATAACAGTGAAATGTTGAATTCTTGCTTTGGAGTAATTTAATGTTGCACAGTTGCACGTGTGTGTGTGTGTGTATAATTTGTTCGATTTACAGAGGGTTGTTGAACTACTTATTCATGAAAATACACATTCTAAGTTATTAAAGAAGCAGCTTCTCTGGGTTTATGCCATACATAAATGTGTAAAACACATGAAGCTTAATGTAAATAAGTAACTCCCTCAATAAGCCCCCCCAGCTCCCTGTAACAGATAAAATAGCTCCTACCTTGTCTCATTCTCCTGAAAAGTGTTGAGTACTTTACTTTCCCTTTCTGAGCTGCTCATTTGATAAGTGAGTGGATCTAACTCGTCATATTCTGGGCAATTAAACCCGTATCTGAAGTGTAGAGTCGGGCTAAATGACTTTCTGTCTATTATGGGAACGTTTGAGTTATAGTGCATCAGCCTTCTGCACTGACACGCTGAGACCTCGGCGTATTATTAGACTTTCGCACCAACGTTGGCTTCAGTTACGTTTCATTAACATTTGGTCTTGAGTTCATCATTCTTTTTTTGACGTGACAAAAAGCTAATGACGGCAGAGAGAAGTTTTCGAAATCTGTGACTTTCTCGTGGAGGAAACTAATTTTCGTCTCGTTGACCTTTGAGTAAATATAGAACACAAGTCAGAGATTGAGAGTTGGTGTGTTTGCTGGTGTTTGTGTAAAGGAGAAACTCACCGCTTTGTCAGTGGAGCCTAAACAAAGGATCAATTAGGGCAGGAAATCGCTTCAGCTTCTCCTTCAGGAGCAAACAAACTCACAGAGGAATTACTGCTTCCTCTTCTCGAGGAAATAAGGTTAATGCTGATAAGGAGAAATCTAAACCTGGAGAGGAAGATACATCAGAGATGTTCCCACATGTGACTTTTACGCTGATTAAATAGAACTGTTTCCCAAATGAGGAAAAGTCTACTTCATGCAGTTTTACCTCAATGTGCAAATATCGATCCAGAAAACCCGATTGCTTCCAGGCCGCATCGGTTTCAGCCCCAGTTCATCAAACACTCATCATTTCTTCTTCATAAACTACTTCCTGTTCTCAACAGGTCCTACTCATCCCAAACAGCTAGAGGAAATAAAATATGCATAATAAACGAAAGCTCGGGTCTCAGGAGGTTATGGAAACATTAAATTGTGCATAAGATTCCTCAGCGGAGCATGAAAGGTCGGGACATTTGTCACACACGTGAATCACACTTGTCCATCTTGGAAGCCTGAGCAGAATTCTGAATGCATCATTAATATCTGCCAGCTGAAGCTTTTTCAGTTTTCCATGTAGCTGCATCATAAGTGTGTTGTTTAAAATAGCATAGTCTCTAAAAAGTGCAATTTGAACATCATCTCCACAAATGGAAAAATGTGTTTACATCACGGACGCTGCACAGATTCGTCATGACATCAAATAATTTAGAATCTGTTGTTTTCTGTCGAGCTCTCTGCAGCGGCCTCACCTCCCTGCACCAGACGTCCTCTTATCAAACTGTAATTTGTAGAAAAATAATGAGTCTCAGTGTGAGAAGCTTGTTTCATCAAACTTAACTTTTAGGCACATTAATACAAGTGTTTCTCATCCGTCTGCAGAGAGTCGCCGTTAAAGTTTTTACCCTCAGGCAGGAAAATGGACGCATTCAAGACGATTCGCTGGTTTTTCCTGCTCGCGTCTGTGTCCCCTTAGAAAATAATGGAATGTCACTGCGTATACATTTATATTTAAATGTAGAGTTATGGAAATGTGGCTGAAATGTTGTGGCAGGAAGCAACAATGTGGCTCCGTGATACATTATGAACGTTATACAAGCTCACACAAAGATTCATAACAATGACAGAGAGAGGGAGCCGGGGGATGAAAGAGACGAATCATAACTTCAGAGTTTTTGACCTTGGCAGAGCGATTGGTGAAGTTTCTTTTTTCTTTCTTAAAAATATCACCACAGCCGCCACAGATTCATTCATGAAACAGAATTTAAAGTAAACTTCTTTTGTCCTCATTGTGCTAATCGTTCAGAACCGAGGCTCCTTACAGACACACAACTCATGTCGGACATGTTTACTACAGCAGCAGAAGTTTAGCGTCGATGCAATGATAAGATTATGGGGATTATTAATGTCTGTTGGAGACTACAGGTGCATGCTGGGTAGTGGAAGGGCTCAATGGACAGGAAGTGATACCAACACCTGCAGAGTTAGTTTAAATAGGGCAAAGGTGTAATGAACGAAATGAACGTACAGACAGAAATAACTTAACGCAGTACAGATCTAAGTAAAAACATTTAAAAGGCGAGATAATCAAGGATTCAGAAAAGAACATAATTTCGATTTCTCACGTACATCAGGGTGAAAAGTCATCTTCCTCTCTCTGAGACATAAAACAACAAAACCAAGCATTAAAGCACGAAGCAGAGCATCAACAAACAAAGACTGTTAAATACTAAACGGATCGTTAAAACATAATTAATACCGAGGAGAAAACATGAAAATAACAGAGCAGGTCTCACAGGTCAGTTTGTCGAGTTTAAGATTCTGATTGTTCTTGAATGCAGATTATTGCCAGAAAGTGACCTACGGGACAAATTTAATTCAACATTAAAATGCAAAGTGAGCATGACTGGATATTTAGAAGTGACCAGGGCATGACGATAATAGGTGTTTGAACAGCGGGCACGGGAAACATCTAATTGGAGAGATCATTTTATTTGCTGCTTGATAATTCCAGACGGGCGGTTAGTGCACGGCCCTCTGAGTGTGACTGGGTCTGTGTCTCCTCATGGACAAACCTTTATCTTACCAACAGACAAACAGAGACTTGAGTCTGTGATTCTCAGGCGGATGTGTGACCCTGCTCTGAGAGGCTGTCTGAGAGGTCACAGGGTCCAGGGGAGGAACAAACCCAGAGAACAGAGGCCGAGGAGCAGCGTGAGGTTTTCCCAGAGCAGGTGGCCGACGCCTCCAGATGCTGCAGAGAAGCAGCGAGGCGGATAATGTCCCGCCCACATTACCTCAGGGCCGCCGATTACAGTGGAGCGTCCTCATCTGGGTCAACTCCAGGCGGGCTCTGCAGGGATCAGCTGTTCTCACTGTCGTCCTGCAGGAATCAGCTGTCTCTCACCTGCTCGTGACCAGTATGGATGCTGGGAACACAGACACATCCAGCGTCTCCACCGACAGAGACACCCTGCTGTGTGGGGACAGACACATTTACAGGAGTATCGATAAGCTAGATATTGTTCTGGCCTCCTGGGAGACGCAGTTTTAAGTGAGTGTAAATGTTTGTTGTTGGAAAGTCAAAAATAAGACGAGGAGGTTTGAAGAAGAGGAGGAAGAGGAGGATGCCCCTTTGTGTTGGTTGACACCCACTGGTCCGAGCAGAGGAGAGAGAGGAGGGAGAGAAACATTTGCATAAAGAAAGATGCAAACTGACATTACAGAGACAGGAAAGAGATACGGAGGCTGAATTTTGTTTCAATAGAAGGGACACAACAAACACAGTGGGTTGCCATCCGCCACTACACCGAAACGAAGAGGAAGGAGAAGCTATCGAACATCAAGGGGAGTAAGATGCTCAGTAGTGAATGGGGAGGAAGAGGAGGAAGTAGGACAGAGGAACACACAGTGGACGGAGGTAATGCACCTTGACGAAGAGGAAGAAGACAGAGAGATGCAAAGAGACAGAAACTGACGAGTGTAAGAAGCAGAGACTACAGGGGAGATGCACAATTATTTGAGAGATATAACATGACAAGGACATAGATGTATTGTCCGACTGTATCATTTGTACATTGAGTCTCTGTCATTCGAGGCCATTTGATTCTATTTGCACTTGAGGGGCCCAGCACATAATGTTCACATTGAACGTTCACTTCCTGCAGCTGCTCTTCAGGACACACGTGAAGTTCCAGCTTCTCTTTGTTTGCAGGATTCCACTCGACAACAAACCTCGTTCACTCAGAGGATTCGGTCAGCGTCCTAATTGCATTAGGATGTTTATAAAGCGCTTTATTCTGATAAACCCGGTGTACTTACATTAAAGACTTGCTGCTGCTTAGATTTAATAAAGGGAAATTAAAGTGGCCCTGGAAAGAATTCAAATCCCTTTTCCCCCCTTATCCTGGTATTGATTTAATTTAAAACGGAGAGAAGATATTTTGGCTGATTAATTTTTTTATAAAACGCAACGAAAAACCGATTTTAAAAACCTGTAATACTAAAATACAAGAAATCAAATCTCTTATTAATAATCTGAGCTCAGCTGCATCCAGTTTTTTTAAAGTTTCAATCCAAAAGAATAAAGGAAACAATAAAGTTGAAAGCATCAGTTTGCAAAAATAGATGATTTACATTAAGGGAATCAGACATAACTGGGAATTATGCAAAGAGGGGGGGGGGGGGCTGCAGATTCACAGGAAGATAATACAGTCTGGATGTGTGTACTCAGTAATGAAGTCAAGGTGTGTGTGTGTGTGTGTGTGTGTGTTTGTGTGTGTGTGTGTGTGCGTGTGTGCATGTGTGTTTATATATATATATTGCAACCTGAATGGATATTTCAAGAGATGTGACCCGACGCTGAGAGAAAAGTGAGATATTTCAACGCGGAGGCATCTTGACTCACACACTCACGAGGTTCACGACCTCAATTTTCCGTGTGTCTGCCACGAGGAAAGCACGGGTGCACTCGAGTAGAGAGGGCTAGCTAGCCGGCTAGCGATTGAGTCTGTGTTACCCCCGAGGGCGAGAACATGTCCGCCGAGCAAACCTTTTATGTTTCCCCTCAACGGACGCTTCACTCGGGGAGCGGGGGGGGGGGGGGGGGGGGGGGGGGGCTGTAGGTTGATGGCGTTTTCCACTGCACACTCGAACCCTGATTGAGCCTGACAGGGAATCCTTAACTGACTGCAGCATATGGACGGACTTGAGGCTTTTTTTAAATTTCGTTAAATGCGGTTGTTTCATTCTGCAGGACGCCACCATGTGAAAGTTACACACGCAACTTCTTTTACTACGCTTTACAACATCGCTCGGCTCCTGTGATGGAAAGCCAGAGCAGCCCAGATGAAATAATCCCGGTTGTGTGCGTGTGCAGGATTGCATTCGTGCCGGATTGAGATTAAGAGCGGCCGGCGTCCGTCTGGTTACACTCAGGCTACACACACCCTCTGAGCGAAATGTGAGTTTGGGAACAAAAAACAACACAAAAACATCTGTCTCACTAAAAGGTGCTCGTACTCACCAGCGTGCTCGTGGGTAAAAATAGAAGCTCCATCATTTAATTCCCCACTTAGCCTCAAAAAGCAGTCGCCTCCTGAAACATTAATAGCTTGTTGACATCTTGCAGAGAGCCACAGTCTATCAGGTGGCAGCGTGTAAATAAGGCTTCGTTCCTCATATTGATTTTTTCCTTTTCCCTTCAGGTTTTGACATCAGAGGAAATCAAAGAGCTCGTTGCCGTTTGTTCTCGTGGATAACGGCGGCTGTCAGAGCCTTTATTTCTGTTTCCATCCATTTCCTCCAATACACATCATGAGCGTCCTCACAGAGCACAGACATGAATCTGGATTCTGACTTTTTTTATTGAAGAATCAAACAAAAAAGCTTCAGTTTCTCATGAAGCTCCTGTAAACATCAAGACAGTTGACTTAATTATTTATTCCCCGTGAGGTTAAAGCAACGCTATGCAACTTCTTTACCTTTAAACAGCAGCTTTAATATGAGTTTGATGGTTCAGTGACTTCAGTGAATATGGAGAATGTTTCCTTTTTCATAATCTTCCACTCGGAGTCACAGCTTCAACTGTCACAATCAGGTCCAGCAGGTTGAAGAGTAAATCTGAACCGGAGATCATGAAGGACTTTGTTTTTCTTCAGTTCAGAGGTTCCTCCAGTGAAAATCCTATGAACCAAGTGAACTGTGCAGAAGTGAAGCAGCTTGTTTCATGTTGGAATTGGAGATGAGTCAAACTTAAAAGCCAAAAAAACGTCACATGCGCTTTTCACGAATTTGTCTAATCTTTGACAACAACAGTCCTAAACAGTTACGGGCAGATAAATAGATAAATAGAAGAAAGACTTGTTTTTATTATTTCACCTTATTTATTTGTTATATTTTCTTTGCCACAGGGGAAGTTACTGCATAGAAAATCGGCGGATGACAGTGAATGTTTCTGTCAGACCTAGACGCTGGAGCCACGTGAGGCTCTGTCCTGCAGCTCCGGTCCCTGCATCGTTCACATGACGTGGACGCACCAGGACCTCTGCCTGACTTCCTGCTGTCCTCTTAAAGACACCTGTCAGGGGCAGCATCGGGGAATATAAACATAATTAAGAGATCAGGCAGACGCATTACATATGTAAATGGCATTAATTGCAGACATGGGTTTGAAATATTCATTCAAATTAGTCGCATCAGTTAGGCAGAGATCTCCGAGCGTAATCATTCAACTAATTAGGTCAGTCGCTGAAAGTTCAAACAATCGGAAAAGCAATTTCAGTTTCCAATTAAAGTTTCACTGAGAGAAGGAAACTAACAGGAGGAGAAACTGGTGAAGATACAAGAAAGGTCCCCAAACCACGAGGAGCAGGACGGGGGGAGACTTCACCGTAAAACTGAACCTTCAGCTGCCAGTACGCATCACGTTTTATGAGTGTGTGTGTGTGTGTGTGTGTGTGTGTGTGTGTGTGTGTGAGTGTGTGTTGAGCTGCAGTGCGTAAATATTTTCCAGGAACAGAACTCCGGGCTGCAGAGTTGAACAGGGTCAGTCACTTTGCCTCCTACCAAACACACAGGAGCAGAAGCCTGAGAACACATAACCTTTATTCTACTTTATTTTATTCACTGTGATGAAAGTTCGAGCAAATTCTGAAGCGAGACAATAACAATGATTGACATGAGAAAAAGAAAGAAAGAAAAAAGATTATTAAAGTTTATTCTGGATGGATTGTCGGAGCCGTTTATAGGATTTTAGAGTTTGAAAATGGAAATGAAATGAAAATACTTCAGCTTTTAATGCTAAAGAGCCTAATAATGCAATTCTGAGCAGCTTCAAGGCAGCAAATGTGTCCTTTCATTGACTGTCTGCAAAATTACTCAAAAGTACTGATTTCCGTGAAGTTTCCTGGAGGGTTTGGGTTTAACAGAAAGAAGAAACCTTAACAGTTTAGACCGGATCCTGTTTTTCAACATGTTCATACCAGGAGATAATGCACTAATCTTTCAGCGGGAAACAATTAGGCATATGTAAAGTAGTAATATCTATGCAAAGATGACATTTAGCTCGGCTCCAGATGGAATCATGATATTCAACCCATGCAATATTGAGGTAAATCATAAAATGGCCTTCGTGGAGGTTCAGGGTTTTCAAAAGCCTTAACATATATATGAATAAACACATGTACATTATTGTTATAACTTACACACATCTTTAAATGTTTACATACATATTATAGTATAAAGTTTGTAATGCTAAAGTAAGCAACATGGTGTTTGGTTCCCCCCCATCACTCCGTCCTCACATACCCAGCAGAAGCTTCCAGAGACGCAGACGTTTGGTCCTTTGCTTCATTCATTACATTCCTCCGCCTCGTCTTTTCTGTCTTTTTGTCTTTATATATTTCCTCGGTGGCAGGACCCCCTCTACACCCTGAACAATAAAAACCTCATAGCTGAGCTTATTCTATCTTCTATTCAGGGAGGACTAAATAATCACTTTATCGCCGAAGACAGATTAAATCCAGAGTGTTTAACTGCAGTGGATGCGATGAATCCATCAGAGGAAGCTAAACAGGAACATATGGGAGCTGCTTGTGCTGAGCTGAAGTAATTAATCAAGTTGTTTCAATACAAATGTTTACAGGAAAAAAAAACTAAGTTAGCTCTGGGAGAAATGTTGTATTTTGCCTCCAGGCTTTACTCCTCACTTTACTTTACTTTTTTTTCCTTTAGTCTGTTGTATCACAGCGTCACCAGCTGTGTCTGCAGACGGGCAAAGCAGCAACCAGTTAAAAACTCCTTTCTACACAACTACACAACTAACTGCACACAGCGCGTCTCTCCCTCTCGCTCCCTGGGCTCAGCCGTCTCATCCGGGCTGACTCCCTCTGTCTTTTGTGGCCTCGCTTTGATTCTGACACACGGATCCAGTGGCACAAAGAGGCGAGGGGAGGTGCTGCAGGGGGTGCTGCAGGAGGTGCTGCAGGAGGTGCTGCAGGAGGTGCTGCAGGAGGTGTTGGGAGAGGTTGGAAGTGGCCGGAGACGCCATTAAAGCTCAGCACAGCGACAGGCCTCAGCAGCAGGGGATGAAACGTAGAAGGTGACACCGCGGTGTTTCACAAATTGCCAGGATCGGTGGGAGTCTGTCGTAACTCTAGAATCTGTCTGGACTCATCTACACACATTCTAGCACAGGGATGTGTGTTAAACATCCACTGGTCCGAGCAGTAACCACCAAACAGCTGCAGAACATCAGCCGGTGCATTAGCCGGTCTGGTTATTTACTGCTGTGGTAATAATGAGACACAGTGTGGGCACAACAGTGTGGAGATGGAAACGCCCCACGCATATTACAAATACAAAATAAGAAAGAAAGATTAGATAATGTAAATTTGCCCCTGACACCCCCCCCCCCCCCCCACACACACACACACACACACACATGAGACATGGGGAGTCTTTCTCAGGCTCCTCCACCAGTGGCCCCAGAGTCTGAGGGTTGTTCCCATAGGACTGGGCAGAGACCTCAGATGAAGTCCCTGGGATCTGATGGGAGCCGCTCTCCCAGTTTGGGGGTCAGAGCGCCCCAATGCTCCCACTGCCACGGGGATCACATTGCATTTCACCTCCCACATCTGTTCCAGCAGCCATTGGTACTTCTCAATCGTCTCATGATCCCCATTTCCTGACGTCACCGTCCACTGGGATGTACCAACCAGCCTGGATTATTAAAAAGATGCCCCCACTCGGAGAAGTTTACATTTCTAATTCTTTGCAGAAAATAGTTTAGGAGCAAATGTGAAGTAATTATCCATCTTTAGTCTTTAATTAGCTTCAGGCTTTTTAAAGACGTACAATTAGGCCTTAACAAACGGCAGATAACTGTCGGAGACATCGACAGGGTCCAGCTGGCCCGCTCCCCCGATAGCAGTTGCCATAGCAACCGAGGACGTAGCAACAGACCCCCCCCCCCCCCCCCCCCCCACACACACACACACACACACACACACACACAAACACACACACACACAGACACACTCGTGAAGATATAATAATCTCCGGGGGGAACAGTAAACAGACATACTGCTGGTTCAGGTCACAAGGTGCAGGACGTTTCAGAACATACAACCAGTTCATGTTACACTGATGATATAGTTTTATGTCTTATAGTCTTAACAAGTTAAAACAACATGATCGTTTCTTCTCTGGAACTCAACCTGAGAACCAGCTCCTCCGCTCGTCTCACAGGAGAAACCGACCGAATCCTGACGTGAGGTGGAAATGCAAAAAAAAACCTTCTCCAGCTGTGCCGAGTCTCATGAGGCAAATCAGCACATTAGAAGCAACAGAAAAACTCCCGTGTAAGTTCTGAAGACGGCTCTGCGTGGCCCGTGTTCTGCTTTCAAGTCGCGTCTCCTGCTTGGATCTTCGCCAGTGTCACAGTAATGTGTTGGGATGTGTCATCGTCTCATCCAGGCTACGCTTCTTTCAGATGGAGCCGCTGAGGGCTGCCTCTTTGTCCCGGATTCACTGAAGTGCCACACACACACACACACACACACACTATAAAGGAGACTGTTTATTTTTAGACGGCCCCGCGGCTGATTTTAGCTTGAGTGATTTAATAAGTGCCCGGGAAATTTGGAGCCTTTGGAAACTTTTTCTTTTCTGGGTTTGAGACACATCACCCCCGCAAAGGTCAGCGGCACTGAGCGGAGTGGGAGGAGAACTTAACCTTTCCCCCGGGTTGACTGACGCGGAGACAGAAGTGGCTTGATTGCAGCCATTGTGTACTCGTTGTGTTTGAGGATAATTACACTGTTGTTTGCTGCATAAATATTTCATGAGCTCCGAACATGGCTTTAGAGAGACTGGGAGACTTTAACTGTGCTGAGGCGGAAAATGACCACGAAATAACCGCGAGCTGAGGCTGCCACGGTTTCCACACAATATTAATGACTTCTTCTGGAGCGTTGACGTCCGTGGCCTTTTGCCCTGAGTCTCCACCGTGGTGTTAACTTCCTGCAGGTGTTTCTGTCTTTGTTACACGGAGAGAAGTTAGTTTTCACTTAAAACTCGATAAGGTTCTACTTTTCAAGCACGCGTTTAATAGATTGTAATTCCTGCCTGTTATAACCAAATACAATCCGTATTTGTAGAAGTCATTTTCATGTTATTGTCACTTTATTTATTTTATTTCATGCCACATCATCACATCGTTCTGTCTGAACTCTTCCTCTGACCAAAATGCCATAAAAAAATGCCACAGTTATTTCTTTACCATCACTCTGAGCTCAGAGATCTCAGCTTCCTATAGCATCCAGAAAATAAGAGGAACACAATTACAGTGATTTTCCACCATATAAGTGCACAGCAACTACAGTGATTTCAGAGGCTTCCACAGAACAACAGTGAACCTCTGGAGCAGGAGAAGGAAAGTGAAAGGAGATGTAACATTAAAGAATAAACTAGAAGGAACTGAAAGCACCATTTTGATCTCAAACCATTGCATGAGCTGAAAGTATTTTATAAAAAATATCAAAATTGTTCTTAAATCTATATTGCAACCGTTAAACCTGCATCTCTGCTTCCACAGCATTATCACATCTTCCCAAAGCATCTCCATACATATTGAATGTGAACACGGGACAGTGCCGAGCTGCAGAACAGCAGCAGCAGCAGCAGCAGCAGCATCAGTTTCTGCTTCCTCTGTGTTGTTCAAAGAGAATTCTCTACGCCAGCAACTAAAGATCTGCGCCTGCTATATACACTGCATAGTAAACATGACCCAGCAGCACCAGGCAGCGCACTCCAGCACTCATATTGATTACGGGCAGAGGGATACAGAGTGTGTAGCATCTGCAGAAACAGTTGGGATTTGATGAACATACCCCCCCGCAGGAAATTAGCGGGTAACTTCAGATGAATATTAAGATTCTCCCTCTCCTGTGTTGCATTGTACAGTTCCATGGAGATATCCCCCCCCCCCCCCCCCCCCCCGTGAAGAAGGGATTTTAATGCAAACCATTAAAAAGCCGTCAAAACACAGAAGCTCCAAAATAGCACTTGTTAAGAAAACATGGTTTAGAGCCAAATTAGCAGAGACACATAGGAGGAGGGGGGGGGGGGGGGGTAGTATGGGGATGACTCTTCAGGGCAAAGACGTCCATATGTTTCATGTGTAATCAGTGTTATCTTAAATAGTCTCAATGATTATCTTCATAAATTCGAGTCGGTGTTGTGGTTTAAATGTGGAAATAAAATACATGTTGATTTTCAGTATTTGCTGCAATATAAAATTACTTTCTGGGTAGTGTCCATCATGATATGTAATGGTTTTACTGCAAATAAGTCACATTTTAACCCTGATTTTCAAGTTACTGATTACATCTTGGTATATATTTATATTAAACACGTAAAAGAATCCTATGTAATAACACAATATCTCAAATCACACCGTTTTTAAAAGATGGATTATTCTTAAGTACTTGGTTTCTATGAAAAAGTGACATGAGCTCTCTGTTGAGATATTGAGTTGGAGCTCTGAGTTACAGACTTTGATTTACAATTTAAAATTCACGGTAAATTGTGTTTTTGCTCTTTAAGATGCATTAAAAATATCAGGTCACTTACCCACTGCCGAACTCACACATCCATAAACTCCTACATGTGTGTGAATGACATGAATAATAAGCATATTCATGAGTCCACCAGTGACCCAGTCAAGTCAGCTTCTTTCTACTCATACACAGGGCAGCATGTTTTCCAGGAATGTAGATGAACCTCTTCATCTGCCCGTAGTGATTTATTGATTTAAAGATGAACACTTGTCGGCTCAAACCTGCCCACAGGGAACCTCCACGTCCTCAGATAACCCACACATACAGAATCCAGCAGCTCAGGATTGGATTACAGCACAATTCAAACCTTACGTAATGAGACTAAAGAAAGAGCTTAAAACAAAGACAGATGCAGATTCAACAAAAGGAGAAAGGAGACAGGATAGGATCCAAAGTCAGGAGGAAAACTAAATTATGAATTATCAGAAAACTGAAATCACTCCTCCCTAATTAAGGTCCCTAATTGGTTGCATATTTCTGAGTAGCAGAATAAAAGAGGAGTATGGTATGTTTGTATTACAATGATCAAAAGTAAAGGACTCAGGGACAGGCTCAATGTGAAGCTATTCAATATTTAAAGTACTAAACTATCAGTCTAAAAGAAATCTCAGCACAAACTGAGAAAAAACTAGTTTAATTCTACATTTAAATATGATCATTTAACATGTTTTGAAATATTAATACTAAGTGTAAAATAATCTTTTGATCTTGACTGTGGGATTTTCCACCTGCCGACCTTATAGTTGTCTCACGTCATAATTCAAATAATTGTAGAAAGCTTTTTCTTTCCTTTTCTGATGAGCTCACTATAAAGTTCTCCATATAGAGGTATCTATATAGTGAAGTAGGAGTTAGTAAATGAGTGGGTGAGAGTTTCCAAATAAACCAGCAAACAATGAAACATGCACAACAACAAAAAAGCCGAAGTTTGACAGTTTGCAAATTAATCCGGACTCGGTTTAAAACGACAAGAGAGTGAAGCACGATAAGAATACTGCAGGAGAAACAACACAACGACCTGACGAGGCCCCACGGTGCACCGCGTGTCCTCCTGGAGGCGGAATGTGTTGCTGCAACAATAATCTGCAGCTTACAACTCTAACAACTGCCACAAAATCAATACGTTGGCATGTTTCCAGCTCGCCTGCCGGCCTGTAGCGCGCCCGACGTGCCCCGGAGAAGTGACATCACGTGGAGGAGGTGATGAAAGCGAGCGGGGCCTCCAACGCATCGTCATCCAGCTGGAGTCGGAGGTCACGACCTCCACGGAGATAGATGCAGAGGAGTGTGAGATAAATAACAGGATCATTGACTCGATCGTCTAAATTAAAGAACCCTCTGGCTTGTTTCTCTCCTGCGTACTTCACTCCTTCCACTGGGAAAAGCAATTAAATGAATTGAACATCAACATCTCTGTGAGCCTCGAAGATAATTTCTGTGTTGAGAAAATGAGAAAGAGAAGGAGACACGAGGGAAGAGAGGGAGGGAGAGATTCATAAGCAACTTTCTTACAGGGTCATAGTTCAGCATTAGACACAAACAAGGCCTGAAGAAAATGTTGAAGTTTTGTATCTTTAGGTCAAGAAACCTTTGACCGATCAGCTTCAAAAAAGGAATCATGTGGAGATACACTCCCAAGTGATATTCACAGCAAGTTTGGTGAAAATCCTTCCAGGCATTATCGAGTTATTTTGTACACACACACACACACAGTGAAAACAAAACCCTGCTTCCTGCTATGCTGGTGCAGAGGCTCAAATATATTTATATACTAAAGCTTTGCCTCCGAAGTGTGAATAGTGTGAGAGTTGTGCACGAGGTGATGCATCCTGACAGGTTTGCCTTGTTCTCCTTATTCATGCGCTGCAGAAAGTGAGATTCAAGTTCATTCAAATAATTTTTCATCATATTCCCCTTCACCTCCTGTCTATTACGCCCAAATACACTTTCATCAATAGGCTCCCGGGCGAGTCGTTAGCGGGAGGAGAAAGTCATTACATGTCATCTGCATAGTGAGTAATGGAGCCGGGGCGAGTCCTCTCCGTCGTTAAGATGTTCATCGCCCAGACGCACCTGTGCCGACTGGATTCAGCTGAAATACTTGAGTCAGTTCATAACTAAAAACTGAAGAGGTTTCAACTGACTGAAAATCCGCAGCTTTATTTAGAATTTATTCTCGAAGATTAAGATGCAAGCCGACCTGGCAACAATGATCAAAAAGCCTCATATATAAGAATATGTATATATACACACTGGTTTTGAGACAGTCGCTATTCGCCTTCAAGGTTTTCCACCACACTAAAGTGTTTTCCCCAAAGTACCAGTCATGTTCTTTTCCTTTCTCCTGTTGTCTTGACAAAGAGCGCTGCCGGTGTCTGAGGTAAGCTGGAATCAGATTGACTCACAGTCAGCGCTGACAAAGTCACAGTTGTTGCACCGTGTATCCATGTGGCACGAATCGGGATTCAACAAAGTGCAGCTCCGCCTCCCTGCTTCTTTTTAACATCCATTATGGAGCATCACTCAGTTGTCATAGGAAGGAAAAGAGACGGGAAAACGTCTCTCTGCTGCAGTTTCTGATGCTGTCACTGACTTTCCAAATAACCACAGACCCCAAATCAGCAATGAAATGAGTGCTGCATCAATGCTACTGTCGTGATACTGTCTAAAACTGCCAGTGATCATGTGCAGCTCCTGTATCTTGACAGCTCCTGATGATAAACAATATTATCATTTGACACATGGGACTTTTCCTTCAGCAACACTTCAGCACTTTACCTCATTGTTTTGAATATATGAGCCTCAACTTTATGTGGCTTATCATTTCGTGATTTTCGTAAAAAGGAATAAATATTCTACTTAAATGTCTTGGATGACAGAACGACTGTAAAATGATTTCTACTGTTGGTAACCATTTGCCAACAAGTTCAACTTAGCTGCTTCAAAACAGATAATAACTTCTTTCTTTTTGAGCTGCGGCGGCCAAAAATCTAATTTTGACCTTAAAATAGCAGCTTTGATATTAGTCTGAGTGAATATGGAGAATGTTTTCTCTCTCTATGTTACTTTGGTGAGTGGGTTTCAATCTCCTGTGAGAAGTGTGGAGCTGACTGAGAGTCTCAGAACCAGATCGAGCAAGCTGCAGAGTGAAGCTGAACTGTGGATCAGTTTAAAAAACACTTAGAAGTTATTAAAAACCTGAGTTTATCTCCGATATTCAACAGGAAACTTATAAAATATGAAGAATTCTGAACAGAGTTTGGTTAATTTGTTACAGCGGTAGCTCTCCTGGTTCATGAAGCCGAGGATCATGGGTAATATCCATTGTCCAATTGATACAACTCCTTTTTCTTGACATGAAAACCCATCAATCACTGAGACATGAAGACTGAGCTGTAGAGGGCGCTGTTTCTCAGTGGAAGTTGCGTAGTGTTGCTTTAAATCCCAGATCTAGATACAAATATAATACATTCATCAAATATCTTTAAATATAAAAAATAGAAACAACCATGTGTTATTATTTACACATAATCTAGCATTGATAACACTCTCATCAGTAAACAGGCTCTTTTAATAACCCTGCGTTAGCGTGTTAGCCGAGTTGCTGTACGTTGAGTCACTGTTTAATACAGAGGCTATCAGGGATGATCGAGTGTGAGAGGGAGCAGAGGTGATTGAGAGAAAAACCCCGGGCCCGTCTGTGCTGCTGCTCCGAGCTCCTCAGATGTGAGATGTGAGATGTGAGGCAGTAAACACTGAGCCGCCTGCAGCTCTGTCATACACATTATCGGGTTATAGCTATGAAGGCAACCCGGCCTTAATCCTCTTCAACTCTGCAAGGCAAAGCAGGGAGTTCTCCTGTGACAGCTCTGAAACTTTCATTAAAGCCGATCCATAACCTCGCGAGCAGGCAAATAACCTGATGAGCAAGGAATTAGATTTTTAGGTGATTTATTTTGCGGCGATTACAAGATTGTTCGACACCAGGGAGAGAATCCACGAGCGGAGCTTATTATCGTGTTCTACTTGTTATTACTGCAGCAGCGCCACAAATTAACAGGATTCACTCGTCCGTGAAGAAGCTGTTTATCAATGTATTTCAAAGCCCCCGGTGGTTGGTGTGGTGAAGCGTCCCCGTCTGTCATCTGTGTCCTCGCCGCTCTCTGATCATCTCGTGACCTCTCCCGCACTCTGCCTCCGCCGCGGTGACGCTTTGGTCACGTGACCATTCCTCCGGCGCTCGATCAGCATTAATAATGCAATCTGACAGACATTGTATGAGGCTGAGTGCGAAGGTGTCACTCACAGCCACAAACAAGTGAGGAAATGGATGATGCGATAAGGCTGGAGAGGGAGATGAAGACGGCGGGAGGAGGATCAGAAGGTTTAGCGGTTCACTTCACCTCGAGTTATTTTAGTGCTTGACAGATACAGAGCCTCTAATCCACGAGGATTTCAGATTTCACGTGTCGCCGTTTCCCCACCGGCGCGCAAAAACAAATATTATCGCTCACTTCCCCCTATTCTCATTTCAAGTTGTCTTTATTTAGAATGCGAGACATGACAGTGCATTTCAATCGGGGGGGAAATGAGGAGCAGTCGTCACACAGATGGCGTTTCACCCCTCAAAGCGACGCTCCCCTCAGAAGAACTGATTTGTCCGTGTTCTGCTCTTTGGAGGATGTGAGCATTCATCCACAGCAAGAATGTCATTATGTGGTCAGCCGTCTGCACAGCACTCTGAGGCGAACATGTCACACAGTGTGGCGCTAAGAGGAAATGAAGGGTTTCTGTCAGTACAAGTGCCTGGAATCCTTTTTTTATATTTAGTTATTATCTGCCGGGAGGGGTTGTGTTTTTCTCTTCGTCCGTTTGTTGGTTTGTTTTTCAGCAGCGGTGCAGAAAAAAACTACCAAACAGATTTCCGCAAAAAAATGGTAGAAAGATGTGGACGATGTTTCGTTTCCATTTTCCGGTTTTATCGACTAATAAAGGAGCATTCACACACACACATTCATGAAGAGCTTCTGTTTGCAGCACTTTGCTTTCACCATCAGGGGCAATCTGGGTTTCAGTATCTTGGAGGACAATTTAAAAGGAACCCGGGGATTGAACCATCGACTCTCTGGTTAAAAGATGAACCACTCTACCCTCTGGGCCACAGCCGCCCACAGACAGGACATGGGTCAAGAAAGAAATTTCAGGATCCAGGATTTTGTTTCCACTTTCTTTCACAGACAGATAGTTTCTCTGACATTTACATAGATCCCCCAGGGAATGATTCCTGAAGGTTGATAAGAAAAAAGTCAGATTTGTTGGACTGATATTTACATCTGTGTGCATTTGGTGCAGATTCAAATAAACATCTCTATCTTGTGGATTTAAATTCTGGTTTAAATCGGAGGACAGGATTTGTTCAGCTGCTGTACAGTGGCGTCCTGACCCGAACCCAACAGGCATTGGTACTACGGCAATAACCAGGCATATACCAACCTGGAACTGCCACCAGTGTGTGGCTGAGATATTGTGGATTTAGTAGAGAATCCCCAGTTTACATGTCAGCTCATTAGTTTAGAGCTACGTCCAAACAGACTTGATGGATTTGGTGCAGAACTCAAAGAGGCTGCTGGTCTTTTGCAATCCAATTGTGAGCTTTTGCTTAGACACAAAAAAATCCCCACGTATGATATTTAAACAAAAATTTTCAGCAACTTCTGAGCCTTATTTTTGTGACTCCAATCATTCTAAGAGAGTCAGATTTTCCACGTGACTGTTGTTTTCTTTTTTTCAAAAGCATATATAACGACGCTGGTTGTGAACTCTGCGACGGAGACGATATTTTTTCGTGTGTCTATTTTTGTACGTTGTTTGTTTTGTCTCATGCAAGAGTAGTTCCTCCGGCTCGCGCAGTCGTTTGCATCAAGCTGTACGGTGCGTGTGCTTCGTTTCTCTGAGAGGAGAAGAAGAGTGGAGGGCAGCAGACACACTCCATAATCCTCTACTGCTACACAAAAAAAGCGTGCGCTGTCAAACTGTCAAAACTTGTACTTCAAGGGTTGTGACGGGTCCGCCATGTGAGGTTCTCCATTGCCTTTATGTCTGTGCACAAGCGTGTGTGTGTGTGTGTGTTTTCTGCCTGTGTTCATCCATCTGTGTGTTTGTGTATGATTGTGTGTGCATGTCCGCCGCTGAACATGTCCTCCTGTTTGTGTATTTTATGAGTGCGTCCACATTTGAGCGTGCAAATTCACCTGCTGCTATTTGACAAACCCCTTTGACAAACTCTGATCTATCCTACTGAAGTCTGCAGCTCTCACAGTGTAGACCTGATAAATGGAAATATGCCACGGCGAGAGGAGGAGGAGGAAGAAGAAGAGGAAAAAATGAAGTGCTACACTTCATGAAGTTCGCTGAGGGCTCCATTGCCCAGGGAGGCCCTCGAGGTTTCGCTCGGGCTTCAACTAGCTTTTTAAAATCTGGAGCGGCGCCGTGCAATTACTAGCTGGAGAGAGAGAGAGCGAGAGAGAGAGAGAGAGAGAGAGAGAGAGAGAGAGAGAGAGAGAGAGAGAGAGAGAGAGAGAGAGAGAGAGAGAGAGATTTGGTTATAATTAGCAGCAATTACTACCTGCTGCAATTGTATGGCCCCAATTGTAAGAGACAATAAAAAAAGCGTAAAAGAGGCATCAGCCCTTCATCGAGCTCGTCTTATTGCCTCCGCTCCTCCTCTTCATCCTGAACTCCTTAAAGCACACGGCTGTCAGCAAATATTGAGACTGCTTCAATTGTGCTTTACTGTTGTACTAGAGACGCTGTGCAATTAAAGGAAATGAAATGAGGGGGCGGGATGAGGTGTCTATTTACAGTCGGCAGAGGGTGGAAGACAGTTTTTTAATGGAGACAAAACATGCAGCCAGAGAATTACACAAAGCTGATGAAGATTCAATTCTTCAGCAGCCCCCCCCCCCCCCCTTATACCACAACACTTTCTATATTCTACTTTCTATTTTATATCGACTGGTTGACGCGACCATGTTTTTCCCGACCATGCATAGTGACTATATGAATTGTGTCATGCCCTTAGGCTTCGTCTAAACTACAGCGGATATTATTTTGAACAGATATACATGCACCCCTCCATTTCTATAAAAATCTCTGTCCACACAACTTTAGTTTAAAAATAAATACATCTAAGAACACAAAAACATCTATAAACGCTCAAACCAGCTCAGTCTGAGGCAGAAACCTGTGAATGGCGGTAATGTGCTGCAGTGATGCTGGATTTAGCTGCTAACTTGCTAATTAGACCGACCTGTGCCAACCAAACATAGAGAAACTGGTTTATGGCCAACATCACTGTTGTTGCACCTGCTTATTACACAAAGCAACTTTGGGCAATGGGTGAAGCAAGTGTCATGGATTCCCAAATGTTCAGTTTTACATGAACACAAAGATACACAGAAAGCAGAGTTTTTGAGAATCTGTACTTTAGAAAGTGTTTAATTTTTTGTTATATATCCGCATCAGTGTGGACGGGGCATCAGTATAATATCAGTGTTGTGGCTCTTTTGGGATTTCTGGGTTGTTGAGATTCAACTCTGGCTCAGACACATTTGATTAGTGTGGAAATAAGAGGCGCTTTACAACAGGAGGCCAATTTTATATTTTCAATTGAACACTTCGGCTATTGTCTGGGATCCATTCATGTTAAAACAAAGATATTTGCTCTTACACATACCTGTATGTTTCATAGATCCATAAAAGAAAAGGTAGGAAGTGAGGATTGTGCATTGATCCGTCTCAGATATGAAAATCTTCGAAGAAGCACACGAATGCTGCGCTAAAACTCCTGAACATTTGCTGCTTGTGTGTTTCTGCAAAGTGGGTCATGTTTATCATCTCTATCTACCTGTGTTCTGCTGTTTGACACAATCCTCACTGGTGCGGACAAGCAAAGGGAAGAAGCCTTGATTCTCTTGCTGCCTGAACACAAGGGCTGAAAATTCCTCTTAAGACAGTTCCTCACTAATCAGCTAAGTTACTATTTAAGTTCTTTTACTTGTATGAGCAGTAGCTGTTGGGGGATGGCGCCTTGTTATCAAGCTCCTGACGATACACATGCACTCGACCAATCACGTGTGAGTGTGAGCTGACTATCGCGATCCATCACTTCATTTTTATATCCATCAAATAACTAATAAAACCCAAACTTAACGAATGAACAAACACTTGAACAAACATCAATCTGATGATGAATTAGCTACATCACCGTCTTTGAAAAATTTGTACTTGGACTTATTAGGGGCGATACAGATGTTGTGGTGTCATTGTTGTTTTTTGGGGGGGCTGTCATGTCGTCCAACTTTATATCAACTTATATCCAATGTCAGCTATTGGGGAATAATGTAAAAAGAGAAACTTTAGAGAGTCATCAGGTAAATAATTGTATATTTCTTAACGGGGAACATTCAAGTCTCCAGATAATTTAACGAGCTGAGTGTAAGTGAAGGAGCAAAGATGGATCCACAATGACAGGGATGAACATCCTGGATCAACACTCTGATCCTTGTCTTAATTTACCTTAACGTCCGGTTCCACCATCAGTATTCATGTGATCTGATTGGTTCAGATGTAATTACCGAGAGTCTCCAGCCAGAGTTTGTATTTCACACAGCTGAGGGACGGACTTTGTCTCAATTAGCTTTTCGTTTTATCTCCCGGTCTCTACACCTCACACCTCAATGGCGCTGACAAGGATGTTTGTGCCCGGTGTTCACCGCGGCACTATCAGTTCAATCCTCAGCACGTCTTTGAAGATTAGTCACCGAACCACAAAGAAGCTTTAGAATTGTTGCGGGTTCTTTGAAGTTTGTGGAGCTGTTTTTTTATTTTTTAGCTTGTCGATGCATTAGACAAAGATTCGGCAGCTACCTTTGAACATTTAGCCAGGCACTGAGAGGAGGGAGCATGTCACAGGCATAAACACAACATGATGGAGATTGGTATCATCAAAGTCCGTCTGAGGTTTGTTTCAAACTGATGTACACGTCCTACAGGTCCCTGCACACACACCTGTCAGGGCTGTTTTCACTGATCACCATCTCTTTCTTCGGGAATGATAACGACGATGATGCTTTTCTGTTTTTTATTAAGTCACATTTACATATTGGTATTTTTCTTGCCGTGCACACAGCTGTACACAAGGAGGAGAAGAAAGGAGACACCTCAAAAGTCAAAGAGACATTTCAACTGACGAGGTCTGGAAGTACACGTCTGCACATTACCTGAAATCAACTCAGTAGAACACAAGCAAACAAGCTAACACAACAAGCAACTACCTCAGGCAGTTAGCGATGATGCAGGATGATGAAATCCAAATAATTTCACAATGTTAGCTTAGCCTCGATCGAGATGGATTTACCTGGAGTCCGATGATAAACTTGCGAGTGGACAGATCCAGATATAGATAGCTATAGTTGTCTCTTATAGCTAGCTGCTAGCTCTGGTTGTTGGTTTGAGACATAGGCCGTAAAGCAAGTTGTAATCTTCCAGGTCGGTAAACCAGAGTTACGTTGTGCCTTGACAGACAGGTCCTTCTCCCTATTTTAATTTTGTGAACCATCAAAATGATTTAAAGGCATAAAAACCACCTAGTGTTGCTTTATGTTCGACCTTTTCGACCAATAAGTGTTTTGTGAGACGTGAGAAGTGAGTGAAATTCCAGTTGTTCTGAAATGTTTATTCCCGTCACGTGGGCGGCGATGAATGACCAGAATAAACATCTCATCCATTTTGCACTTGGCAGGCGAAATGATTATGAATAAAAATGAAACTGACATTGGAAACAGCGACGCAGGAAATCCGGGCCATTGAAGCCTGATGGCCGCAAACAGCTGAGCAATGGCCAACACTTTCTTGGCCAGCTCCTGCGTGTGTGTAGGCTGAGTTTCCCTGGCTGCTTACCTCAATCTGAAATCAATGCATTTCCGCTGATTGTGTTGCTCGCACTGTGAACGTATGGTGTCAGGTGGCTGCACCGCGCAGCAGACGGAGAGCAGGACTTTGCCTCCGCGTGCTTCCAAGTCACAGCGTCCGGCTGCACCACCTGCAGGGACGTGTGTACACAAACCCGAAGAGGCTGACGGACAAGTGTGTTTCCATAGAACAGACTCAGTGCCAGACGCTGCTACAGGCAAAGGCTGCTGCTGCCGGACGAGGCCTCTGCTGACACACAGGTCATTTCAAGGCTACAGATGGCCGACCTGCCCCTCTGTGCCCGAGCCAGGCGTCGCTCCTGCACCCTCCTGAAACTGAAACTCACGAGCAGCATTCACATGCACGTCCCACAACAAGAGCAAAGTGCATAAAATTGGAGAAAATAGCTTATTTTGATGACATTGTACGGATAATACTCTTAATTTTCTGCATAGTAATTCCATAAACGAAAACCTGTGAATTTTAAGGTCGTTTATATTCCACTGAGCTGTTGCCAAGCCTTTGAAGCCCAAAAATTGCCTGTCATCCGTTTACAATGCAGGCTACTGAGCACAGTGTGGCTCACGGCGGCGCCCATAAATAAGACATATCCCTCTGCAAACTATTAATTGCGCGGAGCCGAGAACAAGATTAAATGAAATGTCCACTCCTCTGACTAAACACTGTGCTGTTTGGCTACGTGCTCGTTTTGGATACTGAGGCTCAGGCTGCAGTTTGTGTGTCCATAACAGTCATCCACCTTTTTAAAGTGCACATTAATGCTTCTGATAAAGAGTTGGAGCTTTGTTTTACTTCTCCTGCAGAGTAAATGTTAGCCAATGCTAATTTGCCCCCATTAAAATTTTGTCCCAGCTGCAGCTCACTAATGATGACACATCCAGATTTAATGGGGAGAGCAGAACGGTCAACGGCCTAATTCATAAGACCCACCATATCCCAGCATAACTTTAAATTCCCTTAGCATATATAAACATTTTGGGTTTCAGTTAAGACATTCGTCTCCTTTTGACCTAGTTTCTCTTTATGGAATTTGGGAGATTTTGTGTTTGCTCACAGTGATAAACGTACAGAAAGTCATCACCTAACTCTGCCAGCTTCTTCCTGTGGACGTCTGTGAAATTTTAGAGCATCTTCCACATCATTGTCTCCGTTATTTAAATACGCATCGTATGTTACGTGCTGGGCACTAAACAGAAAAAATAAAGAGTTAACTACAAGCTGGACAATATTGTGTAGCATTTTAAAGACATTCATATCAGACTGCAAAGATGGCTGACATGGATATCGTTCCTGAAAACTGAAACCAAATCATCTGGATCGCCCCCTAGTGGCTGGCTGCTGTATAAGTCATTAACCCTGTGTCCTCCATGTACAGCAGGTGGAGCATGGACCAACCTAGGAGGTCAAACTAAATTGTTCTTACCCCCCCAAATATGTATTATTTAAGTTAAGGTAGTTGTTTATGTTATTTGATGTTTTAAAAATGGCATCAAACCTCAGTTTTGAGAGGTAAGACTGATTCTTTGGTGTGATCTCCAAACTCCACAAGCTGTATCTGTATCAATAATATATAAACTTTAACAGAACCTAAACAACTGCATCTAAAGTCTGTGTATTACATAAAGTGGGTTGATGAACATAATGTTGTATCAGACACAAGGACTAGTCCAACCTGCAGCTCATTGTGTGAGCACAGCAGAACGCCCAATAGCTTCATTTCAGTTTGAAACTAAATGCTAAATTAAATCCAATCAGCATAAAAGTTTAACTAGTGAGTTAATGAATTTATCATTGAAATGTGCAGTGATGAAAAGTTTAATGTCTATTTAGTTTATTCCCAGTAGAGTCTAGTTTTTAAAAACATTTTGTGAGCCTTCACTTACTCTTCATTACGTGTCAGGGAAAATCATTTGCTTCAAAAACATCTGCTTAGTACATAAACCATAATGCATCTCCATGGTAACGAAGCAGTTAGGCCCAGTGCCACTTGACCTTGAATGTATTTCTGCTGCTGCCTGTAAAGAAGGATTTCATCATATCTCCACCTCTGCCTTGTGTCGATTTTTTTCCTGAAAAGGAGATTTGCCTGATGTGCTCATAAACACCCTGATTGCGTTCAGGTAATTCAGAAACAGATGCAATTTGTCTGCCTCCACGTTTGGAGAGGACGGGAACGTCTCTCAGCGCCGTGGAGAGAAAAGCTTTTAAACGTCCTGCGGAGCCGTGATCCGCGCTGGAGAGGAAGCTTTTCAAAACAATCGTGCAGAGTGGGTTTTACATCATAAAACACCGCGGTGCAAAGAAAATCAAATTGGATTAAGAGCAGACAGAGATTGATCCATTCTGCACTCGACAGCTCGCCGTGTTTGACCAGATTAGTTTAAACTTTGTGCAGCTGCATTCTAGCCTAGGAAGAAATGTAATCTTGTCATTACAGTCCAAGTGTTCCCCTGTCCATCAACCCCCCCCCCCCCCTCCCACTCCCGGACAATCACAAATTCTACTCGTATATCATTGCATGTCGGATATTCTCCCAGCGACTGCACATTACCAGTTTCCTCACTGCAGGTGAATGAAGGGCCAATAGAGAAATGGCCTCATTTGCATTTTAGCTAATTGCTTCAGGCTTTTAAATAGTCAATGCATTTTCTGAGGACAGAGTCGGGCAGGAATAAAATGGTTGGAGCTGCTGCAGAGCAAAGAGCCGCTATTTGGAGTGGAATGAGGTTTTCTGCAGGTAAGAGGAAACGGTCCTGCAGAGAGAGGCCGAAGTCAGGGAAGATGTATGAGGTACACAGGGTATGGACTTTGTCCCAGGAGCATAAACGTGGTAACCACCCAAGTAGAAAAGCATTCTCTACAATAACAAATACACAGAGGTTTAGGGAGTATGTGTTTTTGAATGTAGTTGCTGAAGGGATAAAGTATCAGGAGTTGTGTAGGTGAAGACAGATTAAGGAGACGTGCAGTTCTCTTTCAATCAATGCAAACACTCCATTGCCACAGATTTATTTGACGTTCCTCCAGTGGCCTCCTCTCGAAATTGAGTTTCTGAGAATATCCCAGAGTTCCTTGAGGCTTTTCTGACATGGGGAAAAGGCAATAAATTAAGCTTGGAATTATGGAAGTCTTGTGAATATGATCAGCTTTGCAAATATTAAAATGTACAGAAGTATTATAGGTTGCAAGAGTAAAATGCCATTAATTTAGTTTGTAAGGGTTTGTATTTTTCCTTTGGTATATAAATTATGCAAACTACTAAATGTGCATGACCTCAGGGCCTCAACAACATGCTTCACTGGTACTGAGTGGGCTGCTGCTTCACAAACCTGTTCTACCCAAGCTGAACTCTAAGTGTCAAAATGCACAAAGTAGCTTGAGCCAGACAGGAAGTCTGATCATTCAGTCAATTGTGTTTTTTTAATAAAACATCATGTGCAGATTCTTGCAGATCTTATATCCTATCACTACATGAGAGTCATAACCGGTGGCACCAGAGGATCAGAGCGTGTTCACCATGGACCTGCGGGAGTAGCACAATCATCTGAGAACAATTACCAAAATGGCAGGTCAATAAATACCAGGCAGACACAATTGCCCATCTCTGAGACACTTCCTGAGAGGTATGAAGACAGGCAGAGGACGAAACACGACCACGTCACATACTTGACATCACAGACCCGTCACATCAGCGTTGTACCTCTAGATAAATAACTGAGTCATGCTGCACACAGACATTTTGATTGATCAGATTCAGTTAATCTTGCTGTGAAGGTTAGAGTTAAGAGCAATTAAAGTGCACATATTTTCACACATTACAAATAATAGGCACTGACCTTTTTCAATGCAAATATTGTTTAGCAGAAATAATTCCTTTTAATAATCCACGGAAATTACTTTATGTATTGTAGCCTTGGCAAGAGGAAGGTATAAGTGGTCTGTGAACATCTTTACCTTATTATACGTCAGTCTGCTGTTGATATTCATTTAAATCCATGCAACAGTTTAATTTGTAAAGCAGATACATTTCTTTGTGACGGCAGTTTGTCCCTCAGGGGCAGAAGAGCTCCAGTCTCCGGTCATGCACAAATTCACGGCCGGCTGCTCCACAGTAATTCTCCGCAGCCGACAATGCAAATAGAAACATTGATTTACCAACAGAGGGGAATTTTTGTGTGTGTGTGTGTGTGTTCGTGTCCTCAGTTGTTGCCGTCGCTTTCACAGGCAGAGAGACACATCTTCAGACACGATATAAATGGAGGGAATCCACAAAGCAATTATTCCACCTCTGCAGTACATGGCAGCAACACCGGAGGAAAAGGTGTATCGGGCTCCCTCTCTCTGTTCTGTCTGAGTGAGCAGCACCTCCAGCCTTTCCTCAGCCCGTCAAGCTGCCTCGGCAACAATCAGAGCCGAGTGGCTGAGGCACGGCGGAGAGAAATGTACAGTGGTGGGAAATTACGAAAGGAATCAATTCAATGAGTTCCCTCCCTTCGCGAGAGATGTCTATAAATCAGGCAGATGGCCAGACCCAAACAACAACCTTTTAAGAGGCTGTCTACAGAAGGCACAGTGCTTTACAGAGCGAGGGGAGAACTCGGTAATATCCAGAGTGAACCTCCTCCTTTTCTCACTTTGCCACACGCCCGACACAGCAGCACTGATAACAACATGACCTTGGTGCTTTTTCTGCTGAACTCATCCACATTTTCTTTAATATCGTTTGAGGACGGAATGCTTTCTCGTGCTGCATTAGGAGGAAAAGACATGCCGGGATTTCATGTAATGGAAAGTGTTCCATTTAAAAGAAAGGAGACACTTCTTCTGATATGACCACACTGGCATGAAAGGGAAAATGAAGACTTCTACTGTTCTTCACTCACATAACTCACATAAAGAAACCTGACAGAGTAATGTAGACGCTCTGATCGTTCTGAACACCGGGTCGGGATTTTTTTTTTTACTCTAAAAGCAGTTTGCATCTCTGGGATGAAGAGCTTTCTCTCTGCTTTTGATAACAAATGTCAAGTCCCCCCCCCAACAATTATTTAGCAAATTGCCCCACTGGCTCCTATCACCTGCAGCGTTGTTCTCCCATGTTTCTCCTCACGACGCTATCGCCTCATGGGATGTGAAGCTTAATGGAGGTTGTAAATAAACTAAAAGGCAAGGTCAGCAGGAATGCCACTGATGGAATAAATTAGTGCCCTGCTCTAAAGAAAATAACCCTGAAGACAACATGAAATATATCAGTGAAGAGCGTTAAAAGGCCCCGTGGCCGTTACACGTCCCCGATTTATCTGACACAGGAGGTAATCCAACACTCCTCCGCTGATTTGTCATGTTCTCGTTGACCTGTCCGTGCACGTCGATATAGGGGGGGGTGTCAGATTGTGGGTTTAAACCGCCATTAGGTGGTAATTGTTGAGCTCATTTCAGTTAGAACATGTGTGTATGTGTGTGTGTTTGTGTGGCTGTGCCACATTAATGTTCACTGTCTGGTGCTGATAAATGTCAAGGTCACTTGAGAGATTGGCGATCAGCAGGTCATTCCCACACACCCACACCCACATGCAGTAAAAACACATGCTGATGCACTGTGCACTGTAAATAAAGGGCCCCACGGGAGTCCTGAATCACCCAGCACCTCCAGTGGGTGTTGAATAATAACGGCAAAGTGAATAGCATCAGACTTCAGGTGATGTAATGCTAAAAACAGATGCTGTGGAGTGGAATAATTCGTGTTTATCCATGAGTGAGCAGCCGAATGTCTCCCATGATCCCAGTCTCAGGTACGATGGTCGCCTGACAGGGAAGCTCTGCCCCCCGTAAATCAAACGTCTGCTGTCGAGTTTCTGGATGACTGGTCAGCGTCCTCCTTCCTCTCCTGTAGATACAGAACGAGTGACCTCACGACGAGGAAATGTAGCCGTCGCTCGGTTTGTGAATTACACCTCCGCTTTAATTAGCCGAACAAGCCCTGCTATCGTAAACCACTCCACGGTAAAACTGCATCATGTAATTATGACGATACCGAGGCCACGCGGTGTCACCTGCCTCTTCGCAATGAGAAATGAACTCGTGGAAGCGAGAGAAAAATAAGACTTCCAGTGAGAAAATGTGTGTGTGCATGTGTGTGTGTGTGTGCACTAGTCCAACAACATCTGTGTTACCTTGGTTACTAATCCTATTTGCTGAGGATTGGTTCCATTATTCAGGTTCTTCGTCTCAAAGCAGTTGTTATCACCGTGTGTCAGGGACAGAGACTCAGAGGAGGCAAATATTGAATATTCAGTGTTTCCTTCACAATGTGTCAGAGTATTTCATTCAGTAAGAATAATCCATTTTGGAGTCCAAACGCTGATGAAAACTTTCTACAGGTATGAAAAATGAAATCATGCGCTTTCATTAACAAGGAAATCAATGGGAAAAGCAATGAGAAACGTGTGGTATCAATCAATCCATCTGATTTGAGAGAACTGTAATTACATATATATGGAGTTTGAGTTGTTTAACAGTGCATCCTTTCCTGGGGTAGAATAATTCCCTGAGTGCAGCCAATCAGCTGTCAAGAAAACGAACGCAAAAGTTACTGAGAAATAACAGCACCGGTTCCCCGGAAAATCACGAACTCTCTAATACGCACTGACAGAACAAGGAGTCTGAATAAAACTGTCAGTAATTACCTGCACATGCTGTGACACACAAAGCAGCAGGGACGCAACAATATGGGCCTTGAGGTGGTGAAAGCTTTCACTGAATTGGGTTTTTGACAAAGCAGAGAAAACTGTTCACATATTGTTGCTCCTTCTAATTCTCCCACGCACTAATCCAGTGGGACCATTTCAATCATGTGGTCGTGTGAAAATACTGAGATAAAGCAACATTTATTGTAATATTGTGTTCAAGGAAATTGAAGGAGGTATTAAATATGATTACATGAACAAGTATGATAATCAAGTCTAATGAACCAATGAAAACATTGATATGAAATGATATTTAACGACTGAATTTATTTTATAAATCAAAATGCCCTTTTGAAATGTGCCGGTGACAATTTATTGTAATATCACATTTTAACCAACTGTGACCATTTGTCTTTATCAACTGAAAGCAGGCTAACTAGCTTCTAGCTGCTATAAACCACAAGAGAGTCACACAGCATCTGAAATCACAACGCTGCTGCATTAACTGGAAACCCAAGTTGGTAGCATATGAAACCCTGGTGATGAAGTATGGCAATGCGTCTTTGCATTGTAATTACATAAAGCAATAAGTTAGTGCAGAGTTAATTTGGCATTATTGCCACTTAAGCTCACACGAGCTACTGAGCCAAAAGTCTTATCGTAGCAATTGTTACTTCCTGTACACACTAGCTAATCGGCTAGCTAACGAGCTAACTAGCTCAGTTAAAGAGATTTTGTTAGATGGCAATTAAATGGTTGATTCAAAGTTGTTTCGGCAGACTTGTGGTTTTAATTATGTTCATCAAAGACACACAACACATCTAAAAAGCTAATGCTGCGTTCCAGACAACTAGGAAGTCGGATATTAGGACTTGAAATGTGGTGGTTGGTGAGCCTGCTAGGAGGCTAGGAGCATGTATCATCAAAAGACACTGATAAAATACCATTTAATGTTATTTCATGATCTCATGTACCGATTTGATTAACACTTTGAGGTTCTGCAGTGTTTTTCTTCAGGAGCAGCTTTATCTGGAGTTGGCCTGTCCATAACCTCTAAAGCCCTCTCCCCCCCATGTGTGTGTCCCAGGAGGGCAACTGGAGGAGAATGACTGGTAAAATCCAGACGAGCAACGTGACCAACAAGAATGACCCGCGCTCCCTCAACGCCAGAGTCTTTATTGGCAACCTCAACACAGCCATTGTCAAGAAGACCGACATAGAGGTCATCTTCGCCAAGTACGGCAAGATAGTGGGTTGCTCCGTGCACAAGGGTTACGCCTTTGTGCAGTACGTGAACGAGAGGAACGCTCGGGCGGCTGTGGCCGGAGAAAACACCCGCGTCATCGCTGGGCAGCCTCTCGGTGAGTCTCATCTTTTTCTCGTGTTTGTTGTGGAAGAAGTCGTTTGTTGTTTCCCAATGCAAATGCCATAAGGAACTCATAAAGAGCTTGATACTGTACATTGCACTTCACAAAACCTTCCCCTTGGAATACAGACCGTTTCAATAAAGCCTGCTCTTTGCTAGAGGGCTGGATTGTCTCTCCTGGGAACTCAGAAAGGCCTTGGGCATCTCTCAGACTTTTTAGTTTTTCAACATCCCTTGGCTCCTAAATGCTGAAGTGTCTGTGGTTGTTGTCGTGCTGTTTGGTTGGGGGAGGGGGGGGGGGGGATCCCAGTTGAATCAGTTAACTGATCCACCGCTGAATGTAAGCACAGTTTGATGTCACCACTTACCAGGCAGCAACTTGCAGAAAGTGTGTCAAAGTCCTTGTGAGACATTTCTCAGAGCACAGCAGAATATGTCAGGTTGCACTGGTTGCAGCTACTAATTACACTGCAAGCATTGATCCTAGCTGTGTGCATGCACTTTGTAATAGGTTGTTTTTGTGGATGTTGACTGTGAAATGTCTTTTAGCCTATAAGCCTTCTTTATGTTCTCATGGCCGGGAGGCAAGATATTTGTGAGGATGAAAGATTTGATTCAAAAGGCGCCTTTCTACACAATTTGAGGAAATTTATAAAATTAGTTTTGGACGAAAACAAAAGCATCTGTTCGAGTCTGAATGAATGAGCTCTGTCTGTGAAGGCCATTGTCCTGGGCCTGACCTTGTTAAAACATCTTTCTAAATCACAGGGTTGGATTTCAGAGAATGCTCCTGTTCAGTTTATTTTCAAATGATCACGACTTAGTGTGAAGACCACAAATATCACAGTGTCAAGATGATAGAGACGTTTAAATATGATAATGAGTCCATCACAGAGGGCAGTGTTTGACGGAAGTGCAGTGAGAAACTGGAATGGATTCATTATGTAAATTGAAAGTGTGTGCAGAGTTTATATTTGGATACGGCAAGTTCTGCAGAGCTGGGATTAATGAGTGGCAATAATAGCTCCCTCCCTATGCAAACATACAGACACTGTGCTTTACGGGCCTATAGGTGGGAAGTGGACTACAATTGCTGTGGTGTTTCATCCAGAGAACATATGTGAGCGTTTCTGCAGCATATGGATTTTCGAATAAAGGCGATAACATTTCCCTTAGAGACTCAATTAGAGCTGCCTCAATGTACAAAGATAGATTTATTTCTGCCCACGTACATGTGCTCTTCATGTTGGCATGGTTCTGAAGCAATATATCCACTAGAGGGCAGTTCAGGGCGATCAGTTCAATTGCCTCCGACTCAGATTGGATTATTGTCTAAATGAACGCAGAGTACGGCAAAAAAGGCTACGTCCTTTCCCGTGTATGTATTTTACATTGAGCATAAGTGGAGCCTGAAGGTAACATATGCTGTTTGGATTATTGTGTGAGTGTGGAATTATTTACCGGGTTGATATTTGGCATCGGGGCTCTGACCTCATCATTCTCCACAAGGATAAATCAAGCTCAGCAGAGCAGAACATGGGCAGTGATGATAACTCGACCCAGACGGAACATAATCACAGCGCAGAGGTGGACACTGGAGGGACGCTGCAGGAGACAGTGAGATGTTTGGTGGAACATGGAAGTCAATTATTATTGGCCTGTATTTAATTTTGGCATCTAAAATTTGACCCTGTCACTCCCCTCAAGGATACACAGAGTGTTCCCTGCAGGAATGTGAAACGACATCAGTTCCCAGTCGATGGGAACTCAGAGGGGGACACTGTAGGAGGTCAAGTGTTTCATTCAGGGAACCAGGCCCAGACTCTGCACCTTGGAATTTATTATGTAAATGCAGAATGTTTACGGAGCTGATATTTGGCATCGAGGCTCTGACCTCTGGACTATCCACATGGATAAATCAACTCAGCACAGGAGGGATCGTAGTGATTGTAATAACATGGAACATAAACTCCACGTGGAACATAAACTGTAGGTGGACACTGGGGTGAAGGAAGAAATTAGTTTAGTGTTTCATCCCAGAACATCAGCCGGGGAGTGAAGTGTGCAAATATCACCGGGTGACGTTACACAGTTAAAGCAGACGAGTGAATAATCGGCAGTTTGGCCTGTGACTTTAATTCATAGCTCTGACAGCATCACACATTGGGGAGTGATCTCCGATATACGGCAGGTCGCCACTGCAAAACAATTACCGCCAACGTTATGTCATGAATCAAAACAACACAACGCTGCAGAGGGCTTTCAATTTTAAACAACAGATAGAGAGGAGCCAGAGAAAACACATCCCCAGTCTGTTGTTAGCATAGAGAGCACGCTTTAGCTTGTAGTATTATCTTTGCTTGTTTATTTACTATGTTATTTGATCTTCTACATACTCTATAAATAAAATATTAGAATATCTTTTCATACATACATGATTCAATCGACAGTAATGACTCATTTGCGGATTTGGATTTAAAGTTGCAGCTTGTCTCTAAAGAATCGAGGGGTTCTTCTCCTCTCATCAGGTTCTAGATAATTTGGTGCAGGTGTCCGACTCTACAGAAGCAAAACACCAGCAGACATGAATATTCCCAGCGTCATGTTTCACTGTCAGTTTAATACACTGCGGTCTCCTTCTCTCTCCTGTTCACCTCCTTCCATGCACCCTTCTGTTCCTGCCATAAATCTCAAACGCCGCTCCTGCACTGCAGAGACTGCTCCTTGTTCTCTGAGACCTTCACAACACAACCTTCTTTTGATTGTACATTTGCACATTTTGGAGTTTTGCATTCTTTATTTAGCAAATATCAAGCGAATTGTGTTTCACTGATGAAGTAGCTCTTCTATCTCTCAGGGACCTGAGCTCCACTGTTGATCTTCCGAAGATGTGGTTGTTTTTGTTCTGCCTGATCGTGCTTCGGATGCAACTGATCCAGTTTCTGCAAAGCGTTTTAGAGTTCCATGCGCTGCCCCCGTAGGAACCTTAAGTCTAGTCATGATTTGATGCTGAGAGAGCTCCTCTGTGCTTAGAATAGCAATGTGACTTCTGTCACTTTCGCTTAGTTCTGATGCCATTTTCCCTACTATCACAATGCTACTTAGTAAGCAATAATGTTCTGGAAACATGTTTCCTGCAGATCGTTGCTTACTAAGCAGCAGCTTAGCCACAGCTTTATTTATAATAGATGAACGCTGGCTGCAAGTTTAGTTACATAAACAAGACTCCGATGAGTGGATCAAATCCACCTTCGTGTCATGTTGTGAATGCGTGAAGCAGTGGAAGGAAAACATCAAGGGAATCAGATTGTCTTCCTCGAATTTGATAATTGAAACAATCTTAAAGGAGACAGATTATGTTCAGTTTGAGGTTCATATTTAATTTGTGACATTACTATAATAATAGTAATGTCAGCCTCGGCTCTGGCTTTGTTAGGGGGCGTGTCAGACTAGCTGCCAATATATGTTATATCACAAAACACTGAAGGTGTTTCAGGGGCCAATCCTTATTTTACCATTTCTTCATATAAAGAAGAAAAGTATCGATCGTTTCTGTCTGATTTACGGTGGCTAATGGCTTTCTGTGCTTCAGGGATTTCATTAGTTTGATATTTGGCATTATGGATGTGATAATCAGCAAATCTGCAGAAAAACATCATCATTTATTAACATAGTCACAACCTGGTCCATCATCAGTCAGAGCTGAATTACCACTGAGCACTCTGTCATATCCACAATAAGAGACTTGGTGATTTATCTGTTACTTCTCAACAGATTGTTTCACTCTCTTCACGTGTGGGAGCTGGATTTTGGCAGAGAAAGCAAATATAATTGAAAGTATTTCCATTACTCCCCGTGCTCATTTCAATACATCTTTAATTGACAATTATGGACACCCTCAATCTCATTCTCAGGAGCTGATGCTTTTTATATTAACACGGCAGAGAAATGAATCAGCCTCATAATGATTTGCAGTCGAGGAATGACCTGCGCGAGGATCTGTGTTTCTGTTTCCAAAACGTTTCATTAAAGTGCTATTACCTGCAGGCTGATTGCACCTGAATTTCATTTCCACATCACATCTGTAAGCTAGTATTGCTGCGGTGCTGCAGGGGATTGCATTCATGTATGTTCCAACAATCAATGTGTCTGTTTGCTGAGATCATCCTCTGCCCACACAAAGAGAAGCACAACATGTCGTGGAGGCCGAGGTTTGCTTTACTGCTGCCAGTGGTCACTTGGAAAGAGGTCAGTGGAATAATCACATCACTCAGCGACTGCACAGATCCAATTCAGCAGCTCAGACGCACTGGTGATGACTAATCTGTGCACTCAATGACACGCAAGGGTCGGAGGTCATAGCCCGCCGCCACCACAGAAGATGAGACTGTGCGTGTGTGTGTGTGTGTGTGTGTGTGTGTGTGTGTGTGTGTGTGTGTGTGTGTGTGTGTGATGAAACACGGCTGATGAACGAGTGCAAAAATTCTATAATAACACAGCTGGCAGCCCCGTCCTCCCCTCGCCGCTCGGAGAAAAATGGACGCTCCATTCCCCATTAAACATGAATAGGAGTTCAGGAGAATACATTTAAGATTGTAGACATTTTCTCACATGAGCACGGATGTTTAATATTAAGTCTTGTGTAGTGCACATGATGAATCTTTCCTCGGTTCTCTCTGCATCTCTATCGTGCTAAAACACTTATTGTACATACTTCGCTTGAAATAACCATGCGTTGCTTATTGTAATTAGGACATAAAACTTTTAATATTGCTACAATCAGAATAACATTGCAAATGTCGGAGCCGTCTGAAGTCAGCTGCACTGGAGCGGAATAATTCTTCTCAAGTTCCTAAAATGTCTGCGTCTCACATGTGTTGCCGTTTCTTCCCTCCCCTCTGGCTATGAGCGTACTGGGGGGAATTCCTCATGACACAGTGACACGATGATTGCTGGCATCCATGAAACTCAAATGCATCCGAGCGGTTTCCTTCCTCGCCCGCTGAGATCTATCTGCTGTATCTCTGTGGCCCCCTCTCTTCTGCGGGCTGCCATGGAGACAAAGAGTGACAGATTCTTTTTGCCCTGAGCTGTCCCAGCGGGCCCCGGGCCTCCGGTTCACGTCAGTGCTGAGTCTCCAAATCTGTGCAGTGCAGTGACTGTATATAACACTGATGTTTTGAAAGTTTTCAGAGTTTATTAAAGGAAGAGTTATGATTGTAGAGGACTCCGTTCACATCTCTGCACCAGACACTTTGCGGTGCACATCACTCGGGCCCTTTATGCGATGAGATCAGAAACCATCATCTCTTATTTTTCTCATCTGTAAAAGGTGCTTGTTTCTATATCCTGATGTGTCGCTGTGTGCTTGTGTGTGTCTGCCCGGAGGCATCAGATGCGTGTGATTGGCAGGTGGTGATTGAAGCCCTGATGGAAAAAGGACAATGAAAGCACAGCAGCCAGTATTTTTCTATGAGAGGCCGTGTATGAAGATGGAAGGTTCTGTGCTACCTGGGAGCGGCGAGGGGAGAACGAGGACGGCAGAGGGAGGTTAATAGCAGAGAGAGGAAAATAACAGCATCTCTGGAGAGTCAGCCTCGAAACAACAACACCTGATAATCCTCCTTCTGTTGACTCCTGCTTTGAGAAACATGACCCTCCCTGAAGAGATCTGCATTCCCATCCACCTGGAAGTTTCATGGTGAAAGTCCATCCCATTACAATATTAATGACCACACTGAAGGATAATGTGTGATGGATCACCAATCATACCGCCTCCAAATGGCATTGGCAAGAGTTAGGCACATAAATAATAAAGTGATTTAGATGCTAAATCCATCCTAAGCGGATTACAAAGGCAGTGGCACTGCAATCAATCGTCATTTTGGGGCCAACATGATGCATAGCAAGCAGCACAGGACAGAGAAGCCGGGACGAGGGAGAAGACTGAGCAGGGACAGGTGGAGAGAGAGAGAGAGCAGGGATTACAGTGTGTTGTGTTGCTCTTGATGCACCTGCTGGATGAATATAGGCTTGATTCCTTGATGCATTTGATGTACAATGGTCTGTACTCATACAGAGCTCTTGATGACCACTCAAAGCTTTACAGGACATTCTGTCCACACACACATTCATGCACTGCATCTATGGGCAGCACTTATTTCTATGAGGAGCCATTCATTTTCTTGGCAACAGACTACTCAGGGTATTCCTGTCATCTCCCTCCATATCAACGCTTCCTAGTTCCTAGTGTTCCAAGGCCAGATGGGTAATACAGTCACTCCAGAGAGATCTGGGACTCCTGTCACTTGGGCTCGCCTGGAAATCCTTCAATGGAAGCCCCCCAGTAGGCTTCCTAATAAAGTCCACCAGCAGTGGATCCCCTCCGAGCTCCCTCCAGATGTCCGAACCCCTCTCCCTCTTTCTCTGAGCCCAGCCACCCTGTAGGCAAACCTTCAGAGAAACCAGAACATCATTGTTTCGACCTCCCCCCTATGTTCAAGAGCTTCTGAAAGGTTGAAAGTGGCTGAAATGAGAATCAAAAGATGTTTCTCTAGACTCGCCATTTTGCACCATCGACCAAAATATGGGGAAGTGAGAGCAAAGAGTTTTAGAGGCAACCCGGTAAAAGAAAGAATATGTCACCTCCATATAAAGATGAGCTTGTCAAGGAAAATGCAACAAGTCAGTTGCCGCAGCCCCATCAGAGAGCACAGGTAACTCCTTGAATACACTGACTATCACAGGCTTAACATTACAAATGAAAACCCGAGGGGGGGGTTCTTTTTTCTTTCTTTCTTTCATGTCAATCCAATCCAAATCCTCCTGCATCTTCTCCACCTGGGCTGCTCGGATTCTCTCCATCGCCCGCCATTAGTATTCACAGGCTCGCTCACACTTTGAAGTTTGCATAGATAATTCGAACAATGTCTACAATAACTGCACAGCTCAGGAACGAGAGAGAGAGAGAGAGAGAGAGAGAGAGAGAGAGAGAGAGAGAGAGAGAGAGAGAGAGAGAGAGAGAGGTTCAGAGGCACGAGCCGTCATGAAAGAGAGGTCTAATGGGTATTGCAGCTAGATGGGGCAGATCCCCCCCCCCCATCGTACCCTAGCTTGAACCTTGTCAAAGAAAACCCCATAAGGCCCCCCCTCCCCTCTGTCTTTTATGTCCCTGTGTTTGGAGAGCGTATTCAGGGCGTCCTGGGCATGTGCATGTATGTGGGTTTTCTGTGCAGACAAGAAACCTTAAAATATTTAGATTTGAGCTTCATTTATAAAAGGATTTAAAAACGAGCCGAGCCACCTCACGCATATTGTAATTCACACACTGTATGATCTTATTTTGTGTCTTAGCCTCTTTCTTCCCCCCCGTATCTCTTCCCGTCCTTGTGGGTGATTAAAATGCATCCTGGTTGTCCATCTCCTCCCTCATTAGTCACACTCTGAGAGACTGGGCCGGACGCTGAATGCACAGTTGGCCCGACCCGGCGCTCGACAACCCGATGTGCAGGGCAGCACGCAGGCTCTTGGCCGCACAATAACAACAGAGACGTGGCCAAGCCAAGGATTTATCTGAGCTGTAATGTATTCAGGATATAAGAACATGTTTCTTTTGTTGAAACAACACTGAAGAAATGTAAAGATTGTCATTGTGCACTTAATAGGCTTTAATAAAGCCACCGGGACACCAGGAAGGCTGCCAGGATCTCTCCCCCTTCTGTCCCCTCCTCTATCTCCCTCTCCCTCTCATACACACTGACAAATGCTTTAGCGAGGCATGAGTCACAGTGTGGACAAAGTGAGATGGATTACTGTGTGGATTTTGGCAGAGGAACCTGCAGCTAATTCTCTGATTAGAAACCTGGGTTCAGAAGGCAGGGAATCAGAGTCAGAGCTCAGCGCTCCGGAAAGCTCTGTCTGTGTGTGTGTGTGTGTGTGTGTGTGTGTGTGTGTGGGTGCATATGTTCATATGTCAAAGTCAGATGGTGTATGTGTTGTAAAGTTATGGTTCTATATAGTTTACGGCAGGTAAAATGATATGTGTGTCAAGCGGAAAAAATAAGACACTTTCGTTTAATTTTCCATAGAGCGACAGGCCGGTAAATAAAAAACATAATATATTCTGTGGTAAAATATCCCACTCATGCATGATTCAGGGCGTCGTGCTCGCTGTATATGACAGATTGTATTTTTGATACTCGTGCAACAGCCAATGTTTCATAGTGCCCTTCAGCAAAATGAAGAAAGCTGCTTCCTCAGCAACAAGCAACACACCGCCCCCCCCCAAAATGAAAACTCCAATAACCGCTTCATAATGACCAGATATTCCCTTTTCCACAAATGTAGACACGTTATTGAGACTTTTCTATTGCTTCCAACTTGATGTTTTAGCCATAGAATATGAACATCCTCCTGTTGTGCAAAAGTGAAGCCATAATATCCAAAGTCCGAATGCTGCCATCTTGTGGCAAAGACTTCCTTTGGAGCCAGTTTTTACACTGTATGTGTAGACACTGGCTCCAGCTGACCACCCCCCCCCGCAAGTCCAAAGCCACATTTATTATTTATCTCGCCGACTGAGGCTCCCTGAGGCGTCTGTCCTTTTCTAGTGGTCCACAGCAGCCAGTGAATAAACGGATGGAGCCCAGTCTGAGTCGAGCACTGGGGACAGTGAGGAAACAGGATTAGCTGGAAGCCTAACAAGCATACTGGCCAAGATGCGTTCATTAACATTACATCCCCCCCCCCCCCCCGGGGACGCAGAGACGCGGGCGGCGAGGGGAAGTGGCTTCGGACCAGTGAAGGAGAACAGATCATTTCTGTCTGTGCATAATCACAGACACATGTTTACGAGTCCAGGTTCATCATTAGCACACGCTGGTGCAAAGGTTTTTCTCACTCGGATATTTGTGTTCTCACATTCAGCCCCTCCGGAGAATGTCCAGGAGATTATCTGGAGGGAGAACAGCGATAATAATTTGTTCTTGGAGGCCCCCCCCCTCTCATCTCAGGGCCCCTGACACCTGCTTTGCCCGCTCTGCTGCCACGCTCCTGCTTTTACATCACATGTGTCTCAGTGATGTGTATGAAGTGTCTTACAGATGCTCCACGTGTGCATGCTGGGAGATAATACTCCAACATGACAACTGTGTGTTTGTGGCAGGCGCACACATGACAAGAGGCCACTGCTGTGTGACCTTTCAACACCGAGCATCAGCTCAAACACAAACCTCCATGACCGACTCCACACACACACACACACACCCCTGGAAAGGAAAACCTGCCCTTTGACACAATAATTGATCCAGTCAGTCACGTCTGCTTCTTAATTCACGTTATAATTGTGGATGTGCACCTCGGGCAGAGCGAGAACAGGAGAAATCCAGGCGATAAAAGGTGACGTATTGTGTGAGTAATGGATCGTGACTCACGATTACACATGCGGTGATAATTACTGCGACCCCGGAGGGTTCCTGCAGACCTGTGCTCACAGGGCTCCGCAGCGTTACCCCCTCTGACTCCCCCCTGCTTAGTGCGCAAATTAAAAATCACTGTGGCAGACTGGCTGGGGAGTTCGCCCCCTGAATGGAGATGGACAGTATAAACAAGATAACGTTAAAGAACAACCCCTAACCTCGCCTGCAGCCATGTCTCGCTCTCTCATGCGCTCACTCTTCCTCTCACATTTCCATATTTGACTTTGCATTTGCTCTCCCTCCGTCTCCTCGCTCTGCCCTCACGCCAGTTCGCCTCCTCGTTCCCTCGTCCTCCTGCTCACGAGGCCTCCTCGCCCAATTACGCTTGTAGAGCTGTGGGCCCGTGAATCATCGCATCAAGTCGTCAGTGTCTGAAACGGGGACGACGGCGCCCAGCCTCGGGGCCCACTGTCCGGTAAAGGTCGCGCCGAGCATGAGGGCGGTTAACTACCTCAAGTTTATTGCAGTCAACACTCTGCATTATAGGAGTCACCTCTCTGACACCATCCAGACGCAGTTTACAGCGAGGCCATAACCACCTCCAGGTACTCGTGGTGCTGCTCAGAGCGGCGGTGCATGACAGAACTGGCCACTTGGCCTCTCAGACCTCAAACCTGAGCTCTTCTGGGGAGAGGGGGGGGCGGCTGGAGGGATTATGCTGCAGCCGAGGTGGCAAAGCGTCTGGTGCATTGGTCTCATACCTTTACAGCCTTTTTTTTTGGTTCAATCTCACTTATCTCAAAGCTTTAAAAGTATTTTCTCAAACTCAGCTTCTTCTCCTTTATCAGTTTCTCCTCCTTTGTGACGGCCATAGATTTAATTAAGGGGAATCATAAAGTGATAATGACCTCTACCTGAACAGACCTCTTCATAAAAAAAAAAAAAAGAAAAGAAAAGTGTCCTGGATATTTTGCATATTCCGTGTAGATTGGGGTGAGACGCTGAACGGCCTGCTCGCTCGGTGAAACTCACTTTGGATAAGAATTCGTCTTTTTAGAGCCAAGGCGATAAAAGGCGGCACGCGGCACTGAGCGGACAGGAGGGCCGCGCGGCGCCTGCAGCTGTTGAGGGAGAGGAGTCGTAACGCACAGCTGTCTGCTCCGTGCCTCGCAGGAACACAAAGACACAAACATTAGCTCTATACACGCAGGCAGAGGGTTGTCGTCAATAGACAGCAGGTGGTGGGAGGTGCGTTCCTGACCTTGACTCCTCCTCCTGGCTGGTTCACACTTTCTTATTGGCCTGTGGCCTCGGTGCTGCAGGATGAAGATGTAAACTGGAGCTGCAGACGTTTCATTATATGAAAACAGGAACAGTTGGCAAGTCCTACCAGAAGATTTAGCACAAAACACACACACACAGTCACAATCACACACACACACAACACACACACACACACACACACACAAACACACACACACACACACACACACACACACACACACAGGGGCTGACAAGAATTTAAATCAACTACATAATTGATAGATGAATTATGGAAGCACATTTCTGCTATTGAAAGAAAAAAAGATGCAGTGAAAATAATGAGATTCCAGCTGGTTATACTGGGAATATTCTAGCTCATTATACTGGGAAGGTTCTAACTCGTTATACTGGGAAGATTCTCACTCGTTATACTGGGAAGAGTCTACCTTGTTATAATGGGAAGATTCTAACTTGTTTTAATGGGAAGATTCTAACTCGTTTTACTGGGAAGATTCTAACTCGTTATACTGGGAAGATTTTAACTCATTATACTGACAAGATTCTAGCTTGTTACACAGGGAAGGTTCTAACTTGTTTTACTGGGAAGATTCTAACTCGTTATACTGGGAAGATTTTAACTCATTATACTGGGAAGAGTGTACCTTGTTATACTGGGAATATTCTAACTCGTTACACTGGGAAGGTTCTGACCCATTATTCTGAGATACTACGTCACAGCAGGACTCTGATCACTACCCGGTTCTAAGCTGTTCAGTTTCCCGGCTGCAGAACGTGACCATACCCTGCTGCCTTTGTATCTGCTGAGTTCTGTGACTGGAGTGGTTAAGTGTGTCAGTTTCCTCCGCAGCCTACCTGTGTGACAGAATTATTAATGAGCTGTGTCTGTATTTATGCAGCTCATCTAACAGGCCGAGATGGGCCTCCTTCATTACCCCGAGCCGCCAGGAGCCGTCCTGTCAAGTGAAATGTGAGCCGCAGCCCGAGACGAGCACTTGTTATAACAAAGGGGGGGGGGGGGGGTAATTCATGGAGCGTTGATTCGGTTTGGAGATGATGGGTCTGGAGACGTGTGTCGGCCTCGTGTGTGAGTGAGTTCACAGAATCATGTGTCTCTGACTCACAGAGGCAGCTCCTCACACCGTGGTCACTGAGCACCACACTGTGGAAGGCAGCAGTCATTACCTCCGCTGAGGCTCAGTGCATTCAGAGCCAATCATGTCACATGTATTTATGCACACTCCAAACCCTGTGAAGGCTCTCAGCTTTTCTTCATAAAGAACCAACTCACAGAGTGATTCATTTCTTACTTTCTGCTCGTCGGCTGCTCGGAGGAACATGGCGGCTCTGCACTGTCTTAATAGGATCATGTGTCACTCTCTGAAAGCTGCGGAGGAGTCCTGGTGTAAGAGCTATTGGACTTGACACAAATCATGTTGAGGTGCTGGAGGCGAAGCTGCCAACATGTTCATTCTGATCTGTTCAAGAGATTTAGACTCACAGCTTCATTTACTAATGCACGTCCACTCCTGTGATGACATCGGCAGTTTCACAGAGCCAAAGGAAATCCACTTTAAGCTTTAGAAATAAGTTCATTACTTTACTTCATTATTTTGTGCAATATCATTAATTGCAGTATTGCTACAAAAGAATGTAGGAGAAGAGTATTACTTGTAGTGTGTGTGTGTGTGTGTGTGTGAATACTAATTTGTGTGTAACATTTTAAGATAACTTTTTCTAGTACAGTGACTTTATCAGGACCAGTAGCCCTAACGATGCAAAAGGTCACTTCTGAGGACCTGGTTAAGGTCTGAGGTCAGAAGTTAATGTGGTCAAGCTCAGGGATAAGGTTGATTTGGCTGGAAACAATGAATGGAAGTTAATGTAAATACCTTAGGGTCACTGCAGTTGTCTTTATTACCTCAACCAAAAGGCCAAGTTATGTTTTTGCTCCGGTCTGCTTGCTTCAACAAGATTAAACCAAAACTACTGAACAGATTTCTACAGAACTTGGTTGATGAGTGGTGCAGCTTCTTTAATTTTGAAGGGGACTGTTTGGCCTCGGTGGAGTTTTGCTCTTAAATCACAGATGAAGGAAACAGGAGAAAGGGAAGAAACCGCAAAATAAAACCGGAATAAACTCAAAGTGCAAACAGCTGTGATCCAAAATCAAAAAGGTCCGACACAAGGTCCGTTACAGAAGTGCATCCTATTTAAATAACCATTTGTGGGTAAATGCAGCATATGACTACAATGCTTTCTGTTCCCTATAAAATATGAATCTATTCTACCTGTTGCGTCTAGTTTAGGAAAAATAGAGCTTAGATTTAGATTCAAATGTCTTTTGATGCATAAATTATGGTTCTGAAAATCAAAAAAGGATCTAAACCCTTTCGATTGACCTATTGCTCAGCTCTTTATCTAATCCATAAATATAAACAAACATAATGTGCCTAGGTTAATAAATATAAAAACATTTGTCGACAAGTATATGTGTCAAAATGTGTGGTGGAAAAATACAGTGAATTTCCTCCCTGTTGTGAGGAAACCATAAAGAGGTGGAAACATATTTATAATATTAACATTGTTACAGTGGTTATAATGAGAAACGAGGTGACTTATACCTTATTTATTCTTCTTTGTTTTACTCCCTTTGGCACAAACCATTCATCGTCCAATGCCTCTGTCATTGAGGCTCCATTACATCCAGGAGTCGTTATTGTTTTAGTGTGGTTCACATTATCTCTGGCGACTGGGTGAACGAGCGTGGCACTGATGTCGCCTGAGCTGAATCAGACTTGGCAGCCTTTAATGCCTGTATGAATAGCAATTGCCAGTAGCTCAACATTTGAATACTTCTTAATGTGATTCTTTGCACTCGGCTGACCCTGACAGATGGAGAGAGGGAGCGGGGAAGAGAAGAAGAGACAGAAAAACGAGGGAGGAATGAGGAAAACGGGAGCGGGGGGGGGGGGGAGGAGGGATGATCCTGAGGATGGAAACTAAATAAGAGAAACAAATGAGGTTTTACTTGAGAGGGTGGATGAATGGAAGTTGTGCGGTGGATGAACAGATTCATCTTTCTGATTAAAATGAGGGCAAATTAGAGGACGAGTCTGAGCTTTAGAAAATAATCCATCAACGTAAATTAGATCATGTTTTTCTCATTTGTGTATTTGTTGAGTTCAAAAGAAGAATTTATTTCCTGTTTTATTCCAACAATTGTATTTCTTTCTAAACATTTGATTCCTTCTGCCTCAAAGGGAACCAGCGAGGCGTAAAATCATCACAGTTTTTATAACTAGCTGGATTTATTGAATTTATTTATCAAAACAAGAAATGATTGAGTTTTCTGCTGTTTGCCTCTGATAATTGAGTTTGCATGTTTTCCCTGCATCGACTTAATCTCCAAACAGTAAAAACATTAAAGCAATGTTCTTAATGTCTGTGCATCTGACAAGATGTTTAAAGAAAGATGTGGAAATACTTTGAACCTAAATTCTAAATCAAAATTAGAGCAAGTTTAATATTTTCCATCTGTGCAGCAGCTATAGAAACTGTCTGTATTATATCTTTACTGTCTGTGTCCGATGTTCAGCTCATAGAGAAAATCCACAAATCAAACGAGTGAACCGGAAACATTTGTTTCTTTAAATCTGTGTTCCAAGAAGCTGTCGTTCTACCTGCTCTCCACTAGAGGGTGCCATTTGTCTTTCCAGGTTTTCTAGTTTGCAGTCACAAGCACTTTCAGCTCCTGTTGGAGAAACTGTTGTTTCCTGCAGGTTTTCACACTTTGAAGAAACACTCGTGTGCAGTTAGAAAACATGCATCGGATAGAATATGAGTTGAGACTCCTGATGTCAGTTTCTTGAATTTCACAGCAGCTTTTTCTTCTCGGTATAAAGTCGTCTGTGCACAGAGCTTCTTTTAGTATTTTTAGCTAATTTACATCTGCAGACCTGGAATAGGTCACGAAATGCTCATAAACAAACTGTTGACCGGATACTGAGTTGAAAATGTGTAGAATTTAGTCAAAGATAATTAAAAAAAATAGAAATTTAGCCTGTTATATACAGTTTTAGCTCAAAACCTGCTTGTTAAATTAGACCGAATCCAGACAAATAGTTGTTTTGGGCTTTGTGAGCATAATATCAGCAAAGAGACACAGTTTTCTGTCACAGGCTGCTAAGCAGTTGCAGCAGTTGACACACAGGATACGTTCTCAATCACTCTGTGCCAGAAGCAGTGGCTGTCTAATGAGCTCCGAGAGGCTGTGAGTCACAGGCCAATGAGATCTGATAGCTGGAGCAGATTTATATCCATCATGTAGAAAATCTCCCCCCCGGGCGTCGGCTGCGTCCCCATCTCTCCATCGCAGCTCTAAATGAGGATCGTTTGTTACCAGGCGGAGGGAGGGTGAGAGTGTGGAGCTCTGTGGATGATGCTGATCCATGTGTCCTCTCTGAAGCTGCTAATGATGAGCTTAATGTTTTAGAGGCTTTTCTAGAAACCCACTGTGTATTCTGCTCTTTCTTTAAATGTTAACATGCAAGTTGTCTCACATCAATCTCCCTCCTTATTCTCCTTCTCCTCACTGTAAACATGGCACACTGTGTCATCTCGACTGTGACACTGATACAAGTGTTCTCTTAACCTGTTGACGTGGTTTTGTATGTTTTGTACGTGAAATAAACTAAACTAAACTTGGAACCAAGATTAATACGAAAACAACAGACTGCTTCGGCCTTTTGGGGGCAGCAGAAACAAGCTGTGAATACAATACTGACAAAATATTCTCATGGCAACATCTTCATAAACAGTTTTTTCACACATATGAGGGAAACATCTGGCTCTGTAGCTGCCAGATGTTTCTACTACGTCCAATAGGTTCATCTAACTTGAGTGATAAGAGAAAACCATCATAATTCAAGTTCTGGTTCAGAGAGCTCTGGTTTTAAGACATTCAATAGAAAACTGATGGAAATTGTATTTTTATCCCTTTTTCTCAAACATGAATTCATGACTTTTCATTCACATCGGAAACATGAATGAAATTATTTTAGGTATTTCTAATAAAGAACAAATTGAAATGGCGATTCCAGCTTCATTCTGTGTGACGCTCATTCAAAAAACTCTGAATTAAGTAAATGTGTCTATAATTCCTTATTTGTACGTTAGAAAATGTTTTTTTATCATGATCAAATCCCATTTTATGCCATTTTTTTATATTGCATTCTGGACCCTGCTTGTTGTATTAATGCATCCTGGACAGTAGATGTCTCTGCTATGCTGTTATACAGAGTCTTCTCTTGGATGGTGGATAATCATTGTTTAGATTTTTTCCTCATCCATAAAAATACAAATTTAGATATGTGAGGGAAACATTTTCATCCTTTTTACAATAAATGACTTTGACCTACAGCCCAGCGTTTGATCGAATCCGCTGCATCGATTTACTTTAATTGTTTTCACTCAAATCCACTCTGAGGGATTTTCCTCGTCTCTGAGTTTCAAAGTGAAAAACCTGCAGAAGAACATTTGTCATCGTGGAGCGTGAGAGAGCTCCGGTGGTTTCAGAGGACGGAAATATTGATTGAGATCCGGCTCCTCTCCATCCAGTCGGCTTTCAGAGCTGTTTGTTTCCCCACCACCCCCCAAAGAAATAATAATTATCATTCCCCCCACACAATAATAATGTAATGTACTGGGATGAATTGCACAAAACCAGCATCCGTGGTGCTTCCTCCTCCTTGTCTCCTTAGCAACACAGTCCCCTTCTGCCAGTGAGATGAGACGAACCTTTAGTGAAGAGCGCCCAGAGGTTGTGGATGGAGGAGAATATTGTTCATGTGCCAAAGTGGAGTAAGATAATAATCAGTGTGTTGGTGCAGAGGGAGCACCTGCTGGTTCTTCACACAGCCAGAAGCTGCTTCACACGTGTGAAACCATTAACAGGACCAGTGTCGTGCTGGAGGTCAGAGACGGAGCTCGATTTCAGGGATTTTTTCCTTTTTTCAAAATGTTGAATTGACAGGAAATCTATTGTGCGTAGTGCGTACTGGGAATTAACTGGTGGACAGGCAGGATCAATTTGAAGAATAGTAATTAGCTGTAAACACTTTGAGGACAAAGTGACAGCTTGTTTTACATTGTGGTCAACAGAGGATGAGTCCCAGTGATGTGGGAGATCCCATAACTGTCTCCTCTAGCGCCACCATGAGTTGGACATGTGTCGCTCCAAATATCTGACCTATAGATAAATGTGATATGTCTTCATTGTACTATAGTGAGATAGGATTTTATTTTGTGAGGGATAATATGAAATTTATATACTTATTTAAAAAGATAAGAACAAACGGTATAATTTGTACATTTAAAGCTTATGTAAAACAAACATTGAGCCCTAAAGAAAATCATATAATCATATTTGCTGCAGAAAATAAGCTCAGATCAATTTGGCTTCTTGCTTTTTCGGTGGTTAGAATAAAAATAAAAATATCTGGATCTAAATTAAGAGCAGATGAAGAGAATCAATCATCACAGATTCCTCTTTGTCTCGTAGACCCACATTTATCATCTCCTTTAAATATATGTTTGAGTCTGTGACTGTCAGTGCGCTGATCCCTGTGAGAATGAGATGCTCTGCCCCCCCACCCCCCTCCGGTGTGAGATCATGGTATGATCCTCTCCAGCAGCAGAATCAGTCTGAGGAGCTGATTCTTGTTTCCAGTCCCAAAGTCTCGCATCTCTCAGGATCTCAGTCCGACTCCGACTCTCTCTCTCTCTCCGGCTTCTGATCCAGGATCTGACCGAGCGCAAAGCTGGACCCGTACATGATGACCATGTACAAGGGGAAGCGTCGCAACCGTCGCTGTAAGTTCGTTTTTATTATCGCTGCCTGGAGGAGTCAACGGGGACATTGTTCTCCGGGCTCCCGTCGCTCCGCAGGAAATGCAAGTTGCAAATATTTGAGATTTGATTCGTGCACGATTGAATAAATCTGCACACAAAAAAAAAATATAATATGCAAAGTTGAACCTGCAGCATGAGGCGTTTAGTCTTTATTCTTCATCTTTCAACACTAAACTCCGCTTGCTCATATGAAGTCAGGTCACCTGCTGGATCCTAATCTGTTGTTTCACAAGATTCCTCCTCGCTCAGGTGTCTCTTGTTTTATAACCTGTGTTCATTCTGCAGAAGTTCCGCTGTTAACAATGAGAACTGTATTCATTCTGCTTTTCAAAGTATTGCAGCTATAATTCATGACCTTAGAAATGTAGATTCAACTCAGCACCAGATGTTCTGCAAGACAGTTTCCTATGAGACTGGATCTGCTGCGGCTCCTCACGCACTCACACAGATTTACATAGATTTCTGTAGTTTTCTCTTGTGCTGGTGGACTGTGGGGAATTTTAACTCATATGCATGGATTTGAGAGGATGCATCGATCAGCTGATTGATTAATCAATGAGGCAACGGATTGCATATTTAAATAATTGTTTATTTATTTGCTTTCTGCAAGAATTACCTACTTCAAGCTTGTTGATCATGATGAATTTCCAGGGAATGGAAGATTTAGGTTGGGGAATGGGTCAGATAAAACATGTTGTTTTACAGTTTTTGTAAATAATTATGATTGTTTGACTAATTTCAGAGGTTTTCTGACCCAAAATAATGATTTCAATCCAGAAAAGTGATCAGCAGAGGAATATGATCATATGAATATAAATAAATCATTACTTGCAGCCTTATAACAGTTGATGTAGATGGTGATTTGCAGCCCAATCTAATGCCAATTAAGAAATGCATGGTGCAGTGAATGTGAATAAACAGAAGAGCTGATAAAGAAATCTGAAATATAAGATATCTCTTAACAGATATGTAAAATCAGTAGCTGGCTAATTAGGCTGACTTGGTGTGGCTCAATATTCCGCAGGTGCTCCCAGGCTCCGCCCACAGCGTGTTTCTCCTTCCTGTCGTCTGCACTGTACGTCTGCGAGCTGCATCTTAACTGTGTGGATACGCAGCTTGTGCACAGCAGGGGGCTCAGCACAGGAGGAGGCAGTGTCAAGAGACAGAGCAGGAGGAGGCATCCAGGAAGTCCTTCGGCAAAGAGCGAGGGAGACAGTGAATGTGTGCTTGGGCTGAAGATGTGGAGCTTGTTAAAGAGATTGTTCTGTTTTCTGTCTGGCAGCTGTAGATCCATAGAGACTGAGAGGGGATGGTGCTGAGATGTCTCATTTCTAACTGGGTCTTTATAGAGAACAGGAAAACTAAATTAAAGCTACAGGTCATCCTTGAGTCCGGTCTTTTTGTCCTTATTTGTTAACGTCTTCTGAAAGATTACAAATACAGACATAACAGAGCAGTACTACCGGAAATCGTGAGGGGGCAGTGTAGCCAATAGTTCAAGCTAAATGACCCTCAGGGTACGAGGAAGACATTTCAACAATGGCCGAACTTTTTCGAGGAGAGATTACAAAGCGGCTGCTTTTGCCTCTTTCTAAAGACGTTACTCAACGATCACAACCTCCTCAAGCGTTGACATGTTTGCGCTGCCCTCTAGTGGATGTATTGTTGCCAACGATGCCAAAGTAAAAGATGCATGGTTTCAGATGGACGTATCTCTTTTTGTACGAAAAGGCAGCTGCATGGTACAAAGACGACAAACATCTTTATCTTTGTTAATCACGTTGCCTTCGAAGAATCCCAAAAACTTTCAGGCGACGTTTCTCAGATGCTTCGGTGTTGTGATTGTCCACTCAGATAATGAGTCGCCCTCTGCTGGATAATGGGGCGAACAACAGACGGTCTTATGCACTTCTACACAAACTGTTTTGAATTTGAAACACTTCATTAACGTTTGAATATGAACTTTTACCCCAAACGTTTGAGGTTTTTAAATTTCGAAAATAGAAGTGACAGCCCTGACACTTTTTTGAAGAGGAAAGCTCAGTTCTGTGTCTTCAAAGCAGCTGATCTGGATTCGTCAAACCTTTCTGCAGAGTTAGAATCTTGTTTGGTGTCGGGCCCGGCTTCGTCAAACGCTGGCGGCTTCAAGAAAGGCTGTTGGAGGACGAATCCAGCATTTGGTCGTTTTTGGTCTTTTACTCCCTTCAGTTCATGTTCGACTTTTTGTGCGGATTCAGCAATGCTGTGTGTGTGTGTGTGATTGACCGTGAAGAGGTGTGTATAGGTGCAACTCCTGGGATGAGTAGGTCTACAGTGATTCATTATTTATTTCTTGGCACCAGCATCTCTTATTTTGAAATGTGTTCTGCATCAGTGCTGCATTGATGCCATACAAAAAGTAAAAGCTTTCATTATATGTGATTGTGTGTTACTCAGAAAGGAGAACTCTCTCTTCTCGTCATAAACACGACGCTGTGCAGTTAGACCCACTGGCAGATTTATCTTTTCACTTTGTTCTTTATCAAGGTGAACCCTGTGTCCGTGAGCGCGTGTGTTTCTCTACTGCAATTAATTTCATTAGGAGAAGGAAAGCTCTCAGCCTTAATTCTGGTGCGTCTGTGCGAGCACCAGCAGAGTATTTGGGTTCAGGCCCATGAATATTTAAGATCTTGCAGCTCAGGAATCTGTGGAGATCAAATGTTTGGTTCCAGCCCTCTGCACCACCGGGATGTGCTCTGTGGGCATGTTTGTGTCGTGTGTGTTCGTCCCTGAGGAGAGTCCGGCTGAGTGGTTTTCACTTTGTAAGGCTGCTAATGAAAATTGATCAAACAAAGAAACTCGGTCCAGAGTCGTCTGTGCAGCTTTTTTTTTATTAATCCACTGAGTCTCGTCTTGGTCTCCTCTTGTTACTGTTGCAAATGACTGCTGAGAAATTCAGGGAAATCTGTCTCGCTGTGCTGCAGATGTAATGTGTTTGTGTGTGTGTATGTGTGTGTGTGTGTGTGTATGTGTGTGTGTGTGTGTGTTGATGATGATGATGGGCTGGTGAGGGAATGGGGAAGGAGGTGGGGGGGGGGGGCACGAGAGGCAGGCTGTTATATCGTCTGTCAGATGTCCTCCGTGTATCTGAAGCCATGTGTCAAGGGCGTATGTGAGAGTGTGAAGAAGTGTGTGTGTGTGTGTGTGTTTGTGTGTGTGTGTGTGTGTTTGGCTCCATTTTGCCCCCCAAAATCTCAGTTTGCATGCTGATGAGAAGGAAAACAAATCACGTGCAGCACACTCCTTGGCGGATCTGCTCTGCCTCTCTTGAATAAACCATAAGCGATTCCAGAAGATAATTCAGGTTCTTTAGTTTCGTCGCTACAATAAAAAAAAAGAAAAGAAAATTCACCAGCTCTGCCTTTGACACATTTCTTCTTTTTGTGGCCTGGACAAGCGGCCGCATCACACTCCCCTCTGTCACGGAAATGTGATTTCATCTGTCAGAAGGGACCTAATGAGACTCCTCTGTATCCATGATGAAATTATGAGACAGAGTTGTCACAAGATGTCTCCCCCCGCCCCCCCCCCCCCCCGGACTCCTCGTCTCTAACCGGCAGCTCAGCTCGGATTCAGTGAAGCGGAGGCTGCCTGGACTCCGGCCAATCAGTGTGACATAGAGACAAGCATTCAGTGATGTGCACACACACACACACACACGCACACACACACACACACACACACACACACACACACACACACATAGTGACATCAGCACACGTACGATCGCTGACGCACGGACAAAAAACTCACAAGTAGATGACACCTTATTATCCACAGTCCTGTGTGTGATAAGCTTATCGTGGAAGTGTGTGTGTGTGTGTGTGGGTGGGGGGGGGGGGGGGGGGGGGGGGTTATAGCCGAGCAGCAGATTTTATTGTTCTTATCTCGACCAAGCAGAATATTTAGAGCAACAGGCTTTGGTGAATGCTGCGTATTAATATTGGATCTAATGTGCCCAGCCGACAGATAAGACTGCACCATTCCCGCGGAGCGGCGAAAATTTGCATCTGTCAATTGTCAATTCAAACTCGGTGGAATAATTGAAGAACTCTCCAGCTTCGCTCTCTCATGCAGGGATGAGTGACGTGGGCATGTAGGCCGGCAGCCGACGTGCCTGTCGGACGTCTCTCAATCAGCAATTCTCTTTGTTTTTTCCATTTTTAAATGAAATATAAATGTCCAAGCGGGACATTTAAAGCAGATGATGGAGCAAGTCAGAGAGACAACAAAGGGCCTGTTTGAGGAAAGTTGAAGTGAGGAGAGTGGAAGGCGATGCCCTGATTATTGCCGCTCGTCAATGTTTCCCACAGGAGACACTTGCTCTAAATACCCGTGTTTGTTGTCCTGCCCGGCTCCCTCGCCGCTAAGCCCCCTCGCCGCGCCATGCTCATCCGACCGGCCGTCCAAATCCTCTGCTTTTTGAAGTGTGTCATTGTTGACTCGTGGGGGAGACGGCTCACTGGCTCTCACAGGTCACACAGAGGCATGGGATCTCAAACCGATGCGGTGCCTTTATCCGTTGTGCCGGTGCCTGAAGGGGCCGGGGGATTATGAGCTGATCCCCTTTCGGGAGTTTGAACGCTGGAGCCGCAGAGAGAGGGGCTGAGGCCGTGCAGCAGACTGAGAGTCACGCTCGAGTGTTTACAGAGAGAGGGACGCTCCAGTTCTGTAATGATCTGTTGTAGTCACGTAAGAATCTAGACTGGGATTAGAGAGGAAGAGGATCGAAGCAGGATGTGAGTTTAGAAGCTTTGGTCATCGCTGAGCAGTCGAGGAAGAGGAAACTCTGGAAACTCTACAACGAAGAAAACAGACAAATGGTGACTGCTTTGAAAATGTTGGTTGTGAACAGTCGTGGTTACAGTTGTGCGGCAAGTGTGAGGCTTGTGTTACTTTGGAAGTTGTGAAGTCTCATATTTTATATGCAGATATTTACTGAATTGAATATTGTTTACTTACCCAGAGCCCAAGAAAACTTCTTCAGATTGTTATTCCAACAGTTCAAAACTAAAATACATTTATTTCATGATCATATATGACAAACAAAAAGCATCAATTCCTCATAGATACTTTTATGTGTCAGCTTAAATCTTATAACCAAACAGAAAAATGTAGAGCCCCACCTCACCTTGAACTTTGATTCGTGGTTCTCCTGAATCTCCCCGTGTGATGTTCGGTCTTCACAGTTTCCTGGAACCAAAGCTTTGATATGCAGATTGTCGCCCCACGTCTCCACGCCACTCTTTTCTTCCATTTAATTAGACGACAGCGGGGCCACTGCGGCGGCCTCCTATGACTCCTGTTGTTGAGAGCTGTTCATAAACAAGCTGCTTGCTGCGTCCTGTGATCTTTGATTTAAAGCTTCTCACGCACAGAAAAAGTTATGAACAAAGCTCATGTCTGCGAGAGAAAGTTGAAAGTCAGATTCAACACGAAGCCGGAAGGACTGAAAATGAAAACCTGTCAGGATCTGCTGGGATGACACATTTGATTCTAATTCACACTGAGGTTTCATGGAAATCTGTCAATTAAGTTGTCAGTCGACACCTGAGATACGTCCCTTATCGGCCTGAGATGAAACGTGTACCTGGCGTTTCATGATGCCCACGCCAGCCGGGGCCTCGCCTGCAGGACATGATGTACGGCGTCTGGAATTAGATGTGGCAAATTCCTTCCGCTCAGACCTTCTGCCGTCCTCGCAGACTGGACCGGATTCACAATTCATCGAGGAGTTCACATCAAAAAGCAACCGCGCTGGAGCCGGAGAGGGAAGATGAATTCCCCCACATCCGTCCCGGTCCCTCCTGCACGTCCATCACCTGCCTGATTCAGCTCCTCCACGCTTCCCTCGCCTCGTTGCTCGCATCTCTCCTGCTGAGGAACAATTTGCATGATTAGTTACTTTGCTCAATTAATTAAGACGTTGGGGAGATTGGCGGCAGAGTTGTCTCGTTCCGCGAGGAGATGATCGGCAGCTCCCTCGGCGTCAAGCTTCCCTCATTCTCTCCCTTTCCCCCCGTCTCTGCCTTTAATGTTTATCTCGTCAAATAGACGGTTGGCGTTCGCGAGGAGAATGAAATGACAGAGAAAAAGTAACTAATGTGCTGCAGAGCCATCAGCTCTGGTCCGGGCTGAAGTCTCCTCTTGTTTATTGGAGATGGAAAGGAACACATTCCTCATTCTTTGAAGGTCTTTGCTGATTCGTCTGAAAGGAGGTTTATTGCAGTCAATCACCTCGTCGCCCGGCTGCTCATCGGAGATATAACTCAGAAGGAGGCGCCGCAGCTTTTTATGTAATGAGGAGGAGAAAGGACTTTTTGTTCTTTGATGGAGGCGGGATGTTCGAGGTTAGAGAGACCGCCCTATAAATTAAATATCACAGATTTTATTCCTTTGACATTGCTGAATCACAAAGATTCTCTGTTTTTCATGTTGTCAGCAAAGAAACACACGTGGGCCCTCGAGATAAAATAATGATACTCACAGTCAATGTCAAGGCCGTCAGTTGAAGGTACAGGGATATTTCCATTGGTTCCTCATTTGTTTTAAGGACTTTTTCCATTTTCGTATACAGAACGTATCAAACGTTGGGTATAGAGGGACTGGATCTATATTTGAAAGCCCATGTGATCTCAAACCAAAGCCCGAGTCCCTGCATGTTTTTTCCCCGTCTCTGCACGAGGGCTCTGACATGCTAAGCTGATAACTGAATGATGGAAATTGTTTTTTTGTCTATTACTGCGTGTTTGCTTCAACACAGCGGGCGATGAATCTGCAGCAGTGAAAACCTACTGAACCAGCTGTGCTGTGTTTTTCTGTTGCCGGGTGAAATTTAACATGGGACTAGCAAGTTCGTCTGACATGCAGATTACGGCTTTCACTGGGTTCTCAGCCGTGCAGCTGGTGAAACTCAGAATGAGGACATGAGTCACTGGTGGCTCCTGGTTTCTGCTGGAGAAGTAAATGTTGTTCAGCCTGTTTTTCAGAGAGTAAAGCGGCTGAATCGTTTGTTCTTATGATTGACTACATCGATGGACGTGACTCGCCTCATATCCAGTCAATAATCGTCCTCACCACATTTTTAAAGAAAAGCCCGTCCGCATATGAGCCGGCGAAAGCTGAGGGATCGGATTATTATTTCAGCAGAGTTATGTCTGATAAGAACAGCTTCTTGCAGGAGAAATAGATTTTAAAGAATCTGCCCATCAGTCCATCTTCCAACTCTCTGCCCACACTAATACAAAGAGGTTCTCTGACTCACCAAGACACAATCTATCCCTCTCTCCCTCTCCCTGACCTAGTGGTGACCTGTGCTAGCCATGGCTGATCGTTATCCTGTGAAGCCTCGGGCTATTAGATGGTTTTCCCTCCTCCGTCTGAGAGAGAGGACAAGCGGAGGTAAAGAAGAAGCATTGACGCAACATGTTCAAGTGTTGCATGGGGGGGGGGGGGGGGGGGTCCTGGGAAGTCGGGGAGATGGTCACATAGCCGGATCGACGTCTGTGTGAAAGGGAGATTAAATAAAGATGGACAACCTGTCTGCACAAGGGTTAAGCCAAAATGTCTTTATTTCGGGTGCCGCCATTTTGTGCCTTTGACGTCACAAAGAGCCAGAGTCTGTGTAGAAGAGAGTGGAGCTGCAGAATTGACACCACGATGATGCACTCGCCCGATCAGTTTGACTTTTATAGCATCAAATAACATAAATAACCAACAGTCCCCTTAATTAAAAGCAAGATACACCAATTTGCACATAATCATAGGTATCAGTCCTTTTTTCATCGAGATCCATGAATTATTCTCTAGGAATTCAGTACAAATTTAAACACACAATGTTAAAGAAAGACATAACAAAACATATCCTGGATCAATCTTTGTTCCGGCTCCACATCAGAATTATATTATTTATAAATTCTCTCGACTTATTCATCATTCTTCCACTAAATTGTGTGGTAATCCGACCAGGAGCTTGTGTAATCTTGCTTACAACAAAAAAAGGGGTAAAAACCATATTTCTTTGGTGGAGTTTGTTAAAATCACCTGAAACATGAAATGTCTACACTTGATGGATGTTATCCATGTGATCAGAAATATCAGAACGTACAGAAACCATCTTTTATTGACATGTTTTTTCAGTTTTAGTTTGGTCCATGCCCCATGTGCTAACATGGAGGAGGCAGGGTTTATCACCTGGCATGTCGTCCATCTTTATATACAGTACATGGTTACACAGCACATCTCCATCTTTCTAAAAAGCTATTTACACGCCGTGGGGCAATATTTCGGCTCTGTGAAAATTCCTTGTCTTCTTAACGCCCCTATAAGAATACAGTATGAGTGGATCTCTGTGTAAAAGTGGCTCGACGGATTAGAGTCTGATTTGTTGTGGCTTCAGCAGTTTTTTCGTGCTCCCCACAGAAGCTCATTCACATTCATTCCAGGAGCGTCTCTCTGTCCCACTGCGTTCTCACAACACTCCCTTTACATTCCTGGGTCTCTCCACCGCCGTGTTTTCCCCAGCAATATGAAGCCATACGGCTCAGTGTACAGCCCTGTGTTATTCACATCCTCAACTTCCGTCGCTGGTGCTGTTATTCATCCCTCGCTAATGAAAAGAGGGGAAGAATACGTCTTACGGAGCATTCACTGGCGGCACAGGTGTCACATAGAAAAGGCCCCACAGGTGACGCTCAGCGCTGAAATGTCTCGTAATGAGCTTCCCCAGCGAGCGCAGGGACACGGGAAGAAAAATGGGATGTGAGGGAGAGTGAGGGATGGTGATGTGGGATTAGATATCGTCTTGTGTGGGCGCGGAGGGAACGAGAGTGAAGGGGAATGGAGAAAGAGACGTTGAGGGATAGGGTGAGGCTGAGGGGAGAACAGGAAGCAGGAGGAGGAGGAGAAGTCTGAGGGAGACGCAGATGGAAGGTAACAAATGAGACCAATAAAACACATGGGCAGGCGCCTCCAGGGAGTCACAGACCAATGTCTTTTGACAGAAGAGCTCAGGTTTGTCTTCGGTGATTGCCTTCACTCCAATTTACCTCTCGCACGACTTGTTTTTTCTCAGCCAATAACGAAGCCACCTCAAATATTGAGCCACTCCTGGTCGGTCCTTGTTTCTGACAGAAAGACACGACGCCCTCTATCTCTGTGAGAATAGAGAAAAGGAGCTCATAAACGTCTAAAAATAACTTTCATGGCTGTAAATTTGAAATTGCGTCACGTAAACGTTAATGTAACTGCAACATGGAAACCTTTTTAATTGTATTTGCTGTGCAGAGCAGCCATTAGTAAGTTCAGCACCACGGAGAGCTCCACCTCCGTTCCTGTCTGACCCAGCTTCAGACTGAACGAGCACGAAGCAACTGATAAAAACACAACTGACTAACATGTGAATAAAACACTGCAGACCCAGTGCGCGTGGTTTCACTGCTGAGGAGACACAAAGTGTTCTGCCAAAACCTAAATGAGAGATTTAAGCTAAACAGTTGTTAAGCTTTAGTTGCCTCTAAACAAATGTGAGGTTAGTAAAACACGCTGGTGTGTAAACGCTGCTCCCCCTGATGCTGGGAACCTCCAATAAACCGCCAGCAGATGGTCGCAATCTTCTCAAAGGCAAATACTTAATAAGGCAGTTAGCTGTGTAGCTCGCTCCGAGGCCTTTACGCACTTTGTGGATCTATCAGCGGATGTTAGGGAGGTTTCATCAGTTGTAAACTTCAGAATCATGAAGTGTTTCAGCCTTTAAAGACACCTGCTGCAATGCAGACCCACCGCAGGCTGCCCGGACCTGGGTCTGTGTGTCCTTCACTTCACCAGTTTGAGGTCTTTTCCTCCAGATCCAGAGCCAGTGGCTGCAGTGGTCTGCATTGTGTGATGTTTCTTTGATGGTCCGGTGCAGGGTTCGTCCGTCGATTCCTTCGATTCTTGAAATTTTCAAGAGAAAATGCAATTTCTTGAATCAGCTTCTCATGACATTCTCTAGAAAAAGGTGTCGTACACCAACAAAGACGTAAACTTGGAAATATTTCTGAAATAACTATGTGGCTCATCAAGATTCATCTGAAGGTTTTTAAACAGTCTGAGCTTTTTGTTATCAGTTATATTTTCTTGTTTTCTGTCGGCTAATTAAAGGCACGACCCTCCTGCCTCTCTGTAAACCTTCGGGTTAATGAGCATCACGTCAAATCCCAACATGCTCCGTCATGTATGCAGACACCGATCGCTTGGTCATGCAGCTCTGCATAAAAAGTCTGTGTTTTAGCATGTCTAAGTAGCTGGTGTACAAACAGACCAGGGTTTAATCCTATTTCTCATAAGAGCAGCCGCAGGGAGAAGGAGGCGGGAGTTTGCCAGCAGCTTATTTTCACCCTGGTGTGATTCCACTCCGGGGGATTGGGGCGCTTCGCTCGATTGGTGCTGGAGGTGCCGGGAGGATGCATGAATTCGTTAAGCATATGTGTATCGCTGGAAGGGATGAAATGATAGTGAAAATGTGGCTCCATGCAAAAGAGAAAGTGTCTTTAAGGTGATCTGAGGCTCTTATTCAGAGGGGCTCCAAAACACTGCAGAGGTTTGGGTTTATTCTTTCAAGGGCATCGTGTTGATGGATGTATTTGTTCTCACACTCTCTCCTGTTGCTTATGAAATGACCTTTTTCCGGGGCCTTCACCTCTAAACAATGTGAAGATGCTTTCAAAAGGTTGTTTGGAATCAAAGAAAATTAGTTTTTTCTGAAGAAAATTATGGCATTTTACCACCTATTGTCTCACTATTATAAATATCAGTTCCTGTAAAAGAAAATTAAATATATATTCCTGGATCTGCACTAAAGTGTAATGGGTTCCCATCTGACTCACACCATATCTGTCCACCCAGTTGAAGTGTTCATCCGTAGAGTAGTTTTTGAGGAGTGGAGGTTCGGCGGAGGTAATAGTTAGGATGCTACTTTAAACTCCGACCCTCAGATGAAGTTCTCTGGCACTTTCCTTTCCTTGAGCCTCACGTGTGCATCATCAAGTTTCTGAAGCTTCTTCTGACCCCCTGGCTCGTCTCCCAGTCGGCACTCAGACCGTGAACCAAACACAAGGACCTTGCGACACCCTTGGCAGTGCAGAGATAGCGGACGAAAAAATTGCTCGATCACAAAACTGTGCGCCAGATTTCTTCTACTTTTAAACACAAAGAACGAGCAGCTGCCTATAAATCAAAAACTCCCTGACGCCCGGCTTTTGTCGGAGTTTTCCTTTATTTGCTCTTACGTGCTCAAGGATTCTCTCCTGCTACGCGACGGGAATTTCATTTTGTAATCTTCCCAGTGCACGGCGTAGCAAGGTCTCCAGTTGTGCCTCAGAAAATTGGCTCTCGCGTTGCACCTCGACATTAGCGAGCATGTCCTCCAGTGCTGCAGCTTTGTGTGTTGAATATTTAAGTGTCGCAATGAAAAGGTGGAAATAGCTCAGCGCTTCAGGAGATGTTTTACGCCCGTTTATTATGAAGTGGTACTTTTATGCCGCCTTCTGTTCAAGCGCCGCTCCGAGCTGTGTGGAGTACCATCACTAGAACTAGCTCTGCGTGAGGGTTTCTCAAGGTGGTTGCCTTCCATTGACACAGTTCCTGGGTTTTGAATTATTGCAGGTTGAACTGAAGTGTGGAAAGCCTCAGTCTGGAAAACGAGCTGTTCAGTAGAGAGTGTTTATGAACGGGAAACAAATGATTGTGCTTTAATTGAACTCCCTATTTAGTATTAATTAGCAGTGTTTCTCTGCATGAATAATAAGAACACATTGAAGCATATGAGCGGATCGGTAACTTCTGTAAACTATTGTACAACTGAACCTGTAGTAAATTAAAATATCCATAAAGTCGGTTGTGAAAGATTCATTAACTTTTGATAAATGTTCAGACCTCACAAAGACTTGGAGGTTCATTCTTATATAATATAAAAATTTGATTAAGTATGCGTATTAATACATTAAGCTACTGAATAGCTAATGAATATCTTTCAAATTAATCACAACTGGATAATAATATATCCTAGAAAAACACAGATATCCATACATCACTCATATCGGCCAATGTTTACTGGCAGGCAGATAAATCAGTCATCAGCAGTTTAACTACATGATAGCACAATTATATATTAGGTTTTATCTCATTAATTAATGGTTTATGTACTGCTCATAAATGCTTAATGTGGGAGGGGGTGTTAAAGAATGACTCAGGAGTGATTTATCTGACTGTGTGTGTGTGTGTGTGTGTGTGTGTGTGTGTGTATGTGTGTGTGTGTGTGTTTGTTCTTTTGCAGACATAAACATGGCAGGCGAGCCCAAGCCCTACAGGCCCAAGCCCGGCAACAAGCGGCCGCTCTCAGCCGTGTACAGGTGAGACCCGTCCCACTCACCACGTCCTCCTCACAGCTCCCGTCCTCCATCCTCAGTTCTCCATCCTCCACCTCCTGCTGCGGCCGCTGACGTACACGTGGAGTAATATTTAGAGTTTTTACCGCGCTCCACATCTTCCACAGCCTTGACTGGAGATCATGGGTCACAGGCCTGTGGAGCTCAGAGGAGAGGTCGTTGTTACAAGCGTCATTAAGCTTCACCCTGATTCCTTTTGGCCCGTGCACATCTCCTGGTCACACACAGATGAAAGCAGCAAAGCCCAATGTGACACTTTCCTCTTCACTAATAGCTTGTCCACTGGAAACGTTTATATTTCCACCAATTTACTATTTACTGTTAATTATTGTTTCTCTCTGAATCGATGTTTTTCCACTAATTAATTTTTTCGTGCAGTGTGTTATCATAAAGCCTAATTTGCATTTTGTAGCTGCAGCTGAAAACAGCCAGGATGTAATATGGTAATTATGAAACAGGAAGAGCAGAGGCAGAAAACCAACACCACACTTCTCCAAACTGGCAAAACTGATGCATTAATACTAATTCAAATTCCTGTGAGAGTAGCAACATTTCAAAACAGCTCCTTCTCCTCTCTCCTCCTCTTCTCGACAGTTTTATTCCTCCCTCTGAATTCTAAATGACCTGCCATCCTGAGCGTGTGCTGAACATTGATCCTCCTCTCCGGGGTCGGAGTTCGTTTCCCCCCCGACTGTGTTTTTCCACCTCTGAAACTTTCCTTCTTCTTTGTTGATCTGTGGTCTTTGCGTGACTCAGGCTCGCTGCTGAACCTGCCGTGAGCTTTAGGCAAAAACCAGAGGGCGTCCAATCGAGTCAGAACAGCTTGAGCTTGATCCCCTGAAAGATCCAAAATGGCTCCTCTTTATACAACCTTTCTTTATCTCTGCCTCACCCTCCTCTCTCTCTCTCTCTCTCTGTCTCTCTCTTACAGTGGCTATGAGTTTGACTACGAGTACTACAGGGATGATTTCTACAACAGGTACGTACCATTCACATCATGGCAACAAGTCTGGGACCGAACAAGGGAACTATTCACCCCATGGCTGAGCCCTAATCTCTCTATAAAGATTCTGTAGGTGAGGGAGGAGATTTTGGGGCCAGAAGGTTCCTCTGGTTTCTATTTCTAGTTTGACCAATCACGTGTGAGCAGGCTTTGGTTGCCTGCAGGTAAACAGTGTGTGTGGAGAGCAAAACAGGCAGAATATATCTAAAATTACATCTTTGGAAAAATAAATTTGACTTGATGTGGTCCATGTCCCATCCACTAACATGAAGGAGACAGGGTTTATACTGCAGCCAGCCACCAGGGGGTGATCAAGATGATATGCCTCCACTCTTGGGGAGCCGCCATATTGTCCATCTGTACATATAGTCTATGATGATCTTAGTAGTAATAAACTCGTGATGATAGATTTCTATTGTGGTAAAATAGTTAGCCGGACAAACTAACAAACTAATATAGTGTTTGATCAATTCCTTATACTTCTGTTGCAGAGTTTTTAATTTTTAAAGGCTAAACTCGTTCCATGTTTAGAAATCCAAAGCCTGATATGGCTCCTATGCCTTGTTATGATTCTAAGACGAAACCGGACAGCACCTATTTGGATGGAGGGCTTTACTTAATGGTCAGTTTCTCTTCATACTTTGACTCTTCCTCATTAAAAGTCCCCCCTTGTCAGATTCAATTTAACTTACCGTCCCTCAGAGGCACCTTTAAATAGTCCGATTGTCAAAATGGCCGAACGCACGAGGCAACACGCCGATACAGAGAACGCTGTCTGTTGTCTCCCTCGTTTATCTGCGGGCGATAAGAGTGATTATCTGCAGAGGCATTTTTCTAAATGTCAGACCTGTTGAGAGCCGTGACTGACGTCCACTGTCACAGTCCACGCTGACGCCTTCATCTGACATTCAGAGCTTCTTCTCTTTGTCCTCTTCACTTTGAGAGGATGTGTGAGGGGATTCTGGTGCAGGTGAACGTCTACTTTTTGTTTTATACGGGCTGAGACAAAGAATCCAAGAGAAATCCATATAGATATGAACGTAGCAATGCAGCGCATGAGCCGAAGGTGAAATAAATAGATAAACCTCGGTTTTTCCAAATGCTGTAAGATGTGTTATTTGATACAGTAACTTATAAAAACTGTGTGAGAAGTGCAATATCATCAAATGTTTTTATTTCTCCAGGCTTTTCGACTACCATGGCAGAGTGGCCCCCCCACCCAGAGCCGTGATCCCCCTCAAACGCTCCAGGGTGCTCGCTCAATCCTCCCGCCGCGGGAAGACCTCCTTCCCCCTCAAAACATCCTCCACCTCCTCCTCCTCATCCTCCAGACCTCCCACATCCTCCTCCTCCTCCGGGCTCAAACGTACGTACAACATATTAGATCCTTCTTTGATTTTTTGGTTACTTGTCTTGTGTTTTTAAAAGATTTTGGTTTTTGATTCACTTATTTTGGAACGCAGTCCAATTACGCCAATATGCATTCAGTCCCTTTCAAAGGAGTGAGGGCGGAGAGGCTCGGAGAGGAGGAGGAGGAGGCGACGGGATTCAGCTGTGCTTCTTACCGTGCCGAGAAAAGCTTTTTAATTCAATCCAGCCGCTCTGAACAAACCGCGCTGAGATGTAGAGGGAGAGAAAAAACAACAAACACAAACACAATCTGAGCGTTCGCAGCAGCACTCGCTCAGCAAACAGCTCGGGGATCCGTCTGGATCTCATTGGGTCGTCTGATTAGCCGGAGATGCTTTATAACGTCCTAAATGTAATTAACGTGGGATTGGGGGCATCTATGTGGAGCCCTGGTCAGCCTCTCCGCTCGTGGCCGCCCGTGTAATTGGTGACAGTGTTTGTTCATTGCTGCTCGTCTCGGCCGGTGTTATCAGCGCCAGCAGCTTGGTGAGGTCTGTCAGGAGAACCCGCTCGCATTTAGGATTTTAGCGAAGGGGGAAATCAGCCCATCTCGTTCCTCTTTTTTGGACACAGTCACCGAATCCTCTGTCGTGTGTCTGAGCCACGCTGCCGTGCATCGGGAGACTCATTTGCTTCTGCCAGGACCATGGAAAATCACCGCTGGTAAAGACTTTGGCCCAGATAGATAGGACGGGAGAATAAGGTTAGCTTGTCCAACAGGGTGGGTCAGTGTGGGCAGGGTGGAGGACTGGTGTATGAGTCACATCTCACTCGAGGGGAAATAAAGAATCTGCTGTCAGGCGGATGGATCATGAGGATGAGGTTGACTGATGAAATTAAACTTAATAATTTTTAATAAAGTCACAGGCTCTGTCAGGCACTGAGAATCCAAACACACACACACACATCTCAGAAGACTTTACAATGATTTACACTCATTTCTGGGGCTTTAACCACAACGTCTATCTTAAAATGGTTTATATAGGAATTCATATTAAAGCAATTTACAGTTTGTCAATATTGAGCTTGGATTTAAACAGATTTAGTCTTAAATTAAGTCCCAAACACTCCGTCTTAGATTCAGATGACGTGATATCAAACACAAATATAAGATAAACATTCAAATGGTAAAATAATCCAGTTTCCATTCATTCCATGTTAAGATTTCTCCCGAACATTCTGTTAATACCTCCGAGCTGGGAGCTCGTCATCATCTATTTCTGGTCTGAGTTACATCAGCCTCACTAACTCTTTGTCCGGTTTAATCTTCATAGGCCAGTGATTCAGGAGATCCACCCTCAGTATCCCCCAGATAAACATTTCTGCAGTTCATCACCAGCTTCCTTAAATTAGATCCGTTTCTCATTTCCCTAAATCTTCCCTAATGCTGATTAAATAACAATGTGGTTTTTTTCCTTCGTGCCCGTTTCCTTTAACCCGAGTCGTCCCTCGATGCCGTGTTGATGAAACGCCGTTTGGATTAGGACGTGTTCTCTTTTCTCTCCGCAGCTTAAGAGACTGATAGCACAAAGGGGGGAAAAGGCCTGGAGGCGGCGATAAATTAAAAAACTGTTCCACACTTTCTTATCTTCAAACGACGACTAGTAAGCTGCCCACCGCGAGCTCAGATAGCGTTGGAATAAGGAATCGAGTGTGTACACGAGCGTTTTGTGGAAGTTGCTCTGTGCACACGCACGCAGGTGATACCGAGGAGGAGATAGAGACGGGTGGAGATACCGGTATTTATCCTCTGTTTTCTCCTTGTTGCCGCAGCACAAAGGTGCATTTTGTGCGTCTCTGGAGCTTCAGGGCTTGACGGCTGCTTCACATGAAAAAAAATGAGACGAGTGCTTTGGACTTTCCACACGCACAAGCTGCATGTGTATCGCCCTCCGTGTGGCCCTCTCTCTAAAATCCTGCAGCTTTTCAAAGAAGTAACTACACCACCTTGAATCCTACCTCAGCAGCACTCGGGTTCTTTGTCAGGATGAATTCTACTGAAAGATTAAAAACGTCCTGTTGGGAAATCCAGTTAAGTGCAGACTAATACGTCACACGTTGCTCTCCTGCACTGACATCTGCTCAGAGCGGAGATGTTTATGTTTTATGCATCAGTTCAGCTCGTAAATAGCAGTGCACAGAAATGTAGGAGGTGGGGGGGGGGGGGGGGGGGCTCTACATTGTGATGTTGTGTGGGTGTAAATGTACACAGAGAAACTATAGTTAAAGAGCCGCATGCCGACCTGATGCCACACGGCGGATGTTTTGATTTCCGTGCGTGTCTCCCGCCGCTGGTTCTTCTGGCTGCAACTTTACAGGAAGTCGTGGGTTTGTTTACCGAGCGCTCATCCATCTGCTCCCCGGCCCTGACGGAACCTGATAGGTGTCAAAGAGAATTTTATGTTCCCATCTCAACTCCTGCTGTCTGTTTCCCTCAAAAGACACATCTCAGCTTCCGAGGGTTAAGGAATGAGATTATTTTATTACTTCAGGGTCCGGAGTCTTTAATCTGCTCGGCTCAAGCTGCTGAGGAAGAGCATGCTCTCTTCAGCAACCGTGAGATTCGGCCTGATTGAATTAACGGCGGCTTCCTTTTTTAAATTTCCAGCAGATGTTCTTTGCATGGGACATATCGAGGATCAAAGGGAAACTCTGCCATGATTTGGTTTTGCTTCATTTTCCCCCCAAAAAAAACTCAGACGCACATTGTGGAGTGAAGACGGAGACCAAAGCGAAGAGGGAAGAGGGAAAAGCAATAATTCATGAGGCGGTAAACAGAAGCTGTGGGAGGGCAAGTTGTGCCCCTAGTCCTCATGTGGTTCTGTTAGTGAATCAATGATCAGCCACAAAATAAAGTGTGAAAGCAACACAGTGGAGTGAGTTCATTTAAATTCATCAAAATTTCATATAAGCTTGAAACTAGACCGACCGGTTTTAATAAAAAAATAAAAACAGTTTAAAATGAAATCGAGAATTCCTGCTGCAGGTTATTTAGATTTCAAAGAAAACACAAAACAAAGCATGAGCTGCTATTGATCTGCTCTTCAGTCTGTTCAGCTCGTACAGACAATCAAACGTCCTGTTGTCATAACCTACCTGGGTTGTGTCTTCGTCCTATTGGTCAGAAAGTCTGAACTATCCATAAAAAACTGTTTTGAAAGATATTAAACCTTAGTACTGTTGATTTACATCTTGAAACCACATTTCATATTTCTGTATTTCCTGTTATTCACTGATAAGATACAGAGGAGCTTACTATCACTGGGTGAATCTACGCTGTGTGCGACTCGAGCACTGCCCCAGTTTCTGCAGCAGTTCCCTCCTACGGGGAACAGTAAGAGCTAAGTGTCTATGTAATAATATCATATTACTTTCTCTCTCTCAGTTGGCTTCTCGTGCCAACTGGAGGATATTGGCAGTGTTGTGCAGAACATGAGCTGCGCGGTGCCGGGTGGTGGGCGTAAGCCTGGTGCTAATCCTCAAATTGAAAACAGCGGGTCCACAGTTTCAGCTCGGTGACTTTGCAGTTGGCCGGACTGAGATGTTCTTCCCCGAGGAAAGAGAGATGATTTGATATCCAAAATTAAAAAGCAAGCGTATTAACAGAAGACAGCGTGCAGTCGGTAATCAACCGCGTGAGGCGGCATCATTAGAGCTAAATGAAAAACTAACCAAGCTATGAATGAAGACGTTGTGTTTCTGTTTCTTTTTTCCGGGCCTCAGCAGTGAAGACGGACCAGCTTCAGACCATCAAGCGGGAGCTGACTCAGATTAAGATGAAGATCGACTCTTTACTCGGACGTCTGGAGAAGATTGAGAAGCAGCAGAGAGCCGAGTGTGGTGAGGAGCAGGATCACGGCAGGAGGGGGAGGAAAGGGAAATAAAGGGGGAGAAGGAGGGCGACCACTGAGGGAGGGAAATTAAGATCTCAACGCCGGCTATAAGTCTTTGTGACATTGTGGGAGATAAGAGCAGCAGAGCTCTCCATCATATCAGGGAGCAGGCGTCAACACCATGCTGACTCAGTTTATAGCAGAGGTCTTTATAGACGCCCTGCACCACAGGCCGGGCTCCGAGTGCAGCTCACTGTGAAGGTCACAAGGAATTGTGTCAAAAAAAAGTGTGTGTTATCAATTTCCAAAATGCATGTTTGCACTGTTTATTAAAAACATTTTCAACAAAAATAACAAAAAAAGAAAAATCACAGTCTTGGTTCTTCGTGCAAACTTCTGTGGGGTTTGTTAGAAGTGAGAATAAATTCAAGAGCAGATAAAAGAGACGGTGAAAACTCCAGTTGACATGTGAAGGCTTGAAAAAATATCATTTCTTTGAAATGGTTCAATAAAGAAGAAGATTCATTCAAAGAAAGGCGGCAGACACCAGGATTGATCATATATTCACACAACTATTGATGTATTCAATAAAACATTGTGTCAAAGATTGTAAAGGGAATCTTTTTTAAAGGTACACACACCTTCGCCACCCCCCCTTCGAATCACTTACTGTAATATTTAATATAGACACAGCTAATGTACAGCCGGTACATTTGCTGTTTCGCTCCACTGGTCACATCAGTCTGAGTTGCACGGGATGAAAACGTGCTTCGCTTTATCTGTGTGATCACACCTGAGTAGTTTCCTCTTAGTGATGTTTGATCCACTCGATTTAACACCGGGTGGAAGTCCAGAGATATTAAATCGTGCTTCAGCCAGTGTCCACGCCTGCTTCATTTAATCATGTAGCTAATCAGGTTGAAGGGAAAGTGATAAAGAGATGCTCCTGGTTGTGTTCACGCTCCTAAAGCTTCAGTGAAATATCAGAATCTGTGTGTTTGTAAGAACGACGGCTGAAAACTGTATCAAGAAATATCTAGAAAGTCGATTTTCTGTTGTTGAGGTCAAGCTGCTTGTGTCCAGTTGAGTGTAAGCAGCAGCAGGAGAATCCTTTATGTGTCTGAAAACAGCAGCCGAGTCAACTCTGCAGCTTCTATAGGAAGAAGAACCGATACTGATCTCGGTGTCACGCTGACTTCCCTCTCTGTGTCTCCCTCAGAATCTCAGAGAAAGTACGAGGACAACTGTGACTCCCTGCACGAGGAGTCGGTGTCGGAGACGGCGGAGAACTCCGGGGAGGAGGCCGGGGACGGGGAGCTGGACGTGGAGGCGGGAGAGATGACCGATGGAGGTGAGGACGACTACGACGAGGAGGGCAGCCACCATCTGGTAAGAGAAAGGGCTGACGGGGCGCTGACAGGGAGGGAGAGAGAGAGAGAGGCACTTTGGGGAGCTCTCCAGTGGGCAGAGAGGCTTTGCTCTCTGAAAGTTAATTTTCCAGAATTATTCATGGCCACAGATCTGAGAGAGCAGGGCTTCACATGAGTGAATGGCGAGGGCGCCCGGACTGACAGTTCCTCCCCGACGACCCCGGCTCAGACGGCGGAAACATGGCGCTTCACGAGCCCACACACACACAGACACGGGGCTCGCACACACACACACAGACACGGGGCTCGCACACGTACACACTCACGGGCTGGAATTAAAGCCAAGGGCTTAAGACACATAGTACAGGGGGTTTAGACGAGAGCTGCATGGACGGCTGAGGAGCTGACCGTGAAATGCTGCATGTAGAACGGGGAAGAGGAGGATTTTATTTTATCTCTCGTTCTCAAATAATAAGTAATTTGTTTACTTTGCTGGACAAACTGTCAAAAATTCTTAAAATGACACTTTTATTCGATGTCTCACATTTGAACTTGATGATTTAAAAGAGAAAATGTTCCGTCAGCAAACTCGATTGTAGATTCATTATTTTTGGACAACACACAGAATAGCTGATTCCAAACAGATACTGTCTCCATCCATCTATTATAAAAACTACAAGCTCTCACTCTTTCTGCAGCAGAAAGCAAAGACGTCATTGGGACGTCATCACATTTATCACATTTTCAACTGCGGTGAAATAAACCCGCTGTACAGAATGTGCATATCTCAGAAAGTAAAGAGTGTCAGTAGTTCACAGATATTGTGTTCATGTTTCTATATTTAGATCTTATTCTGCTGCGTCAGACTAACACACCTATGGTTCCTGAGACGGGCTTGAAAGCATTTTGTTATTCATACGCTGAATGATAAAATGATAACTGTGCCGGTGTGAAAGTGACAAAGACTCAGTGCTTTGTGTCACTTTGAGCCATCAGACACAAAATGGTGTAATATTGTAGTTTTCAGCTGTGAAATGGGAAAGAAAATGTGATGTTGAAAGACTTTAAAAAAAGACTGGGACCATTTTGGCAGTATTTTCTGTTTTGTGCTTTTATATTATAAAACAATAAGATGTAGATGATGATTATCATATACATATAAATGTTCAAATTTAGGTATTTTTCACACTAATAACTTTTATATGGATCCTGAGTTTTAGAAATCCTCAACACCAAATTATACAGGGGGTCAAGCTGCTTTACTTTAAATCTCCCAACCTGTGTTCCAGCTGTGGCCATGTTTCTGACCAGGCCTCCTTCTGTCGTGTTATATTTATTGGTCATTACCCACGTATGGATGGGTTTGCTGTCCTGGATGAGAGCTCTGTGTCCTCGCTCACTGCAGAGATTATTTTTTCAGAGACAGGGTGGATGGATTTAATTGTTTCCTGAAGGTCACATTGATCATCGAGCGTGATAATGTACAACAAACCCTGTTCCACAGGTCAGTGCGGCTGCTGCTGCCGAGCACGTGACCTTTTAGAGAAGATGAACGAGAACCTGCGAGCTCAGTTAAAATCCTCTCTTCTGTTCTCTTTCAGATAGAAAACCACGTATCGGATATTGACAACTGAGATCAGGTAAGAGCTTTGGTTCAAGCGTCTGTGAGGTAATCTGAGAGGTTGTCCTGCAGCACGAGGTCCTGGAGCCTCTCTCTTCTCTAAACATCCTTTAATCATCTGCTCAGTCACGAGCTCCATGACATTTGGACGACCAGCTCCGGTGAAGGGCAGCTAATGCCGGATTCGACAGAGGAAACATTAATGGTGTTTCAATGGGCCAGAGCTGCCCATAAACAACCTTCATCTAATTGAATTGTGTGGACGGGGGGGGGGGTGTGAAGGCCTGAGGTAGAAAGTTCCCTGCCTCTCAGGGTAATGATGCAGCCACATCATCAGTTAGCTCACTGCTGGCTGGCGTTTCATAGCGGGGGGGCTGGACTGTGTTTATGAGTTGGAGACGGTGGATTTCTGCTGCAGCTGGATGAGCAAAGACAAACTCGGTTCAGACCATTAATCGAGTTATTTAGATGTTTTTTTTTAACATTTTAGCTTTTGTCATCTTTTCATGGAGCTGTTCGTTAAATCTAATTAAAGTTGAATAACTTAACGGTCAATGGGGGGGGACTTAGGTGAAAGGGATCTATTAGCAGAAATTAAATATAAAATAATACGATAATGTTAAGGTTCGATACTTCAATGTTTTCCATCTGGCAACACTGACTCATTTTCTATCATCCAGAAATATAGTTTGTATTATTTTCCATTGACATCTGTTGATAAAACTGCTGTAAAGTTTCTTATAGTTGGAATTCTAGTTCAAATGTTCACACTCAAATACCAAAGGTTTTCCCTCACCTGTCCATCCATCCAGGCGTCAGGTGGTTTACTCTCCTCCACAGGTTGCACATCTATTTCCCATCCCGACATGTCTCCCTTTTTCAAAGCTCTCAGCACGGTCTCTAAACCTCCCCGGCACATAGATTTAAAAACCTGAAAATCTCCCTCGGGGTCGTGTTGAATATATCAATGTTTTGCCCGGAGGCCGAACCGAGGGCAGAAACTCACATTGAGCTGAACCTCATGTCCAGAAGGATTAGAGAGGCAGGCGGCTCCCTCTACCAACCAATATCTGCACCTCCCTGGATGTTTCCGGGGCCAATTCAGAACGGACAAGCTCTCAAAACTCAACCTACCCCTCATCAGATTTCCAGCTTGATAAACAGCCACCATGTTGGAGGAGGAGCCACGAGCCTGATGTGTGTCTAAGTCCGTTTTCTCTTTGTTGTCACTTCAGGGTGAAGACGCAGACGCGATATCAGAATTTCATCACCACCTTCTAAGAGACCTGAAAAGGATCTCTGAAGGAATCAAGACACCCATTCTGGACTGTGAGTTGTGTGTTCACGAGAAGCCGAATCACATTTAAGATGCCACGACTGTGCAGCACGAACCGACTGTGATCTGCTCTCTGTAGAAAATGTATTCAAGATCCATTTTAATGCGTCGGCCCCGAAGTCGACCCTCCTGGATATTCTGTGCAACTCCCATTTCATTGCAAGAGGCTGCAAATATGATGCGATAATCATGTTCCTGAAAAAAAATAAAACAACTGAAGGAAATAAAAGGGACTTACTTATTGACTTGTGTTGCAAGAGGGAGACGTTGACGTTGTTGCTTTTCTTAAACGTGTTTGCGATGTAATTTTACTTATTTTCAAGGATTTTCTGTTCTAACTCAGAAAGCAAATGAATAAATAACAAAGAAAACAACGTGCGGCAGTGATGTGATGTTCAGACAAACTAAAGCTTTAGTTCGGATTTTAACTCAATAGTTGTGAGCATGACTTTTCCTGCTTTATCCATTTATCACACAAATGCCCTGCGGGGCCGCTCCATCACATATTCCAACTCCTGCCAAGTTTTCAGAAGCAGACAGGGCCTCCTGTGGTAGAACGCCAGCCCTGGCACAGGCCTCCTGCCACGGAGCATCACGCTGCTCAGCCTGTGCATCCCAACATGGATCTCTGCCGTTCACGAGCCGACGCCCTCCCTCCTCATCCTCCTCCTCATCCTCCTCCTCATCCTCCTCACCCTCCTCACCCTCCTCATCCTCCTCATCCTCCTCATCCCTCTGTCTCTGGTATCGATTCTGTCTTAAGTAGGTGAGGAAGGTTTTAAAAAATGCTAGACCATGTGACGCTTTGACCTTGTTTACTGTAAATATGCGTTCATGATTCCAACTGCTTCAAAAAGCTGAGTAAATATAGAGTAATTTGCGTTGAAATGAGACGATACAAAACACAAGATGTCCGTAAAAGTCAATATTATGGTCGAGTGCAAACCGTGAGCAGATGTAGCTGAACTGGCCACTGGCGCCGGAGGATTTACTGTTTACCAACATCAATGGTTCGATTCCTGCCAGCTCATATTTGGCAGGAGCGCTCGCTGCCACGTGCAGCTGCTAACATATAAAGATTTCATAAGCGGCTTGAGCTTCAGCTGAGCAATTACAATTAACATGATTAGAAATAAATAGCTGCAAATTGAATTATGTCACCGGTGATTGGGCGCCAGCGTTTTCTGCTGTTAATTATTCACATCATGTTTGCTCCATCCCCCCACCCCCCCCCCCCCAACCCACCCACCCCCCTCCCCCCCACACTAAGATGTGGCCGTTAGCAGGCGGATGATGTTTTTACTGTACTTGAGCCAACTTCATGTTGAAAACCTCATTAATGTAAAAGCTTTCCGGACGCTGTTAAACACGTTGCACTTGAGGTCTGAAGGATTTAAAAGAACAAAAGTTGTTGGTCAGTTATTCTCTCAGGTGCAGTTTCAACCTTGTGTTCTCTTCTTAATTGGACTACAACATTTGCATTTTGAATACAAATAAATAACTTAATATTTCATGTTTTATTTGTTATGTATTTTCTGGGCATTTAGACGAGCTTACACATCTTAATTCCCAATTTATATTATCGATGCTGATGTGAATTAGAGGATTATGTCGGAACAGGCTATAAATGATGAAACAAATATTGTAGATTGATTAAATTAAGAAATTCAGCTCAACAAAATGTATATTTGTGTACGTTTCTATTCACCACAGTTATGGGAGAATAAACAGCTAGTGGCGATAACTTTCCTCCCGTCCTTTTTCTTACTGGTTCTGTCCTGACCCACCACATCCTCCCACCGAGTTGGTTCATGGGAATCCGTTTAGTAGCCTCATAGATTCTATGGAGCAGTCAGACACCTGATGTAAACGAGCAGCCCCCCCTCCTCCTCCTCCTCCTCCTCCTCCTCCTCCTCCTCCTCCTCCTCCTCCTCCTCCTCCTCCTCCTCCTCCTCCTCCTCCTCCTCCTCCTCCTCCTCCTCCTCCTCCTCCTCCTCCTCCTCCTCAGCGAGCTCCTGAAGGAAAGTGGAATAATTTCACTCTGACTGTCGATAGCAGAAAGAAAACCTTTCCCTCCCGACACACCCAGTGCCCTCTAGTCAAGCGGAGAGCTGTGGATTTACCTCCACAGGGTTTTAAGCGTCTGCCCCTGAGACTTATGACCACGACGCTGCAGCCAAGGTAAAATAAATCTCACGTGTTGTGTTTGAAAACTGGCATTTGACACGTTTAACGGCTTCTTATCGAGACGGTTCATCTGGACAATCTGCACATTTCCTTCTGTGGACATTTAGTATTTAACCTTGAGTTGTGGAAAATGGCTCCTCTGAAAACTATCATGGTGGTTTTGTGGTAATGTCTTTTTAACACCTGAAACAAAAGCTCATTCACTCCATTGTGAGTCGTATTATTTGCACGAAAGCGGTGAAAATAGAAACCACATCACCGGAGAGGGTTGATAAGAAGATGTTTCAAATCCTTAGATTCTGAAGGAAAAGTCACGCCGCACAATTTCATGAACTCACCAGTCAACACACACGGCTGCGCGGCCCCCCCCCCCAAAAAAAATCCATACCATAAAATATAAATAACAGAATAAGTGTCTGGTGAATGATGATTCATATTCAGCACTATTTTTGTACCAGGAAACACGACTAAGGGAAATGGCTCTGCTTCATGTTTATGTTTATTTGCTGGTAGTTATTTAATGAACTGTGCAGTGATGTGTCAAACATTTTTTGCAAAAATATGTATTAAAAAAACCATCATTGCTTTTAATTGTTGTAATTTTTCTCCGGCTCACGTTTTGTTCTCCGTGTGTAAATAATCCTCGTGATGATTCCAAACACCGATAGACTAAAAAGAGAGGTTTTAAAAACAGAGCTGAAATGATATACTGACAGTTTGTTGGAATTCTTGTGGGTTTGAAGCGAATTCGTGGGACTTGACATGTAACTGACAACTGTTGTATAGATAATGTACATTTTTTTTGTAAAGATATTTTTATCAAGAGGCATGTTTACCGTAACTTTGTATTTTCAGTTCATGTATAAAAAAAAGATAAAATAACGGTCTATTCCCAAACTGTTGTGAGGCTAGAAAAAGTCAACGTCGTAGAAACTTATTTGTGTTCTTATGAGTCACTGAGATGTTTGTGTCATATAATATGTTTCAACACTTTATTTTACAAATAAACATGAACTGGAGGACGAAGGAACCCGCTCAGACTTTATTGTAAATAAGACGTGATAATTACTTTCAGATGGTTTGTCATCATTAAGGCAGTGCCACTTAAAAATCCATTCTCTCCTTTCATCCCCATCTCCCCTCAATGCAGGCAGGCTCACTTAATCCTGATTTATAAAGTTGATTGTGCCGCGCCTGTCACCACACTGACACTTCTACAAGTTGTGCCGAGCGGTGTTTGAAAACACGTCAAATTAACGTCAGTCAGCAGAAAACTGGAAACCACAACATCCGCTCGTCACCTTGTTTTTCACTCGTGGCTCCAGTCACAGTGACGGCAAGTGAATATCGCTGGAAGCCTTTTTTTTTATATGCAATACGACCATCACACTAATTAGATTATTCTAACTTTGTGACAATAAGGAGGCACCAGACCTGCACTGAGCTCCGCACATGTTCCTGAAGATATCCAGAAGGTCTGCATGAGAGAACGCAAACGTCCGAGTCAGTTGCTCCAGACGTTCTCCCGATCTTTTCCTGGAAGCCCCCTCGTTAAAAAAGAGTATGAATGAATGAGTATGAAGTGGAATTAAAGCGAATAAAGCCAATTTTTAGACATATTCATTAGGTACGGATATTTTCTAGAGTTTGTTTTTCACATATGAAGAAGGAACAGGAGATTCTCCGGGTCAGACGTATTCACAACAACAGGAAAAGGTCCGGAACATTCAGGCGAGGGGTGGAGCCTGGCTAGAGAAACATGACGTATAAGTTCTGCTATGGAAATCATGTGTTTTCTTTCAGTTCTTATTCCCACAGCTTCTAAACTCCAACTCTCTCACTTTGAATTCTCCAGTCACTTTCCTGCATGGCCTCGCTCTGACACTTTACCAGGGGCCTGACAGGAAAAGCCCTGTGGAGCAACTTGGACATTTGTGACCCTAACCCCCTCTGGATATGTTCATGAAATTGTCCGAAGTTCAATGCGTGTCAGCTTAATATCCAACGGGGGGGAAGCTTAAAGCATCAGCTCCTGACATTAAAGCTAATAAATGCTAATAGAAGGGTATTTGGCTTCGCTTCAGGCAGCCGGAGCTCTTCAGGGCGGTCTCGTGTTTTATTACTTCCTTGTTAGACGACAACATTCACGTCCTTGAAAGGCTTCGTCGTGTCGCTCTCAGTTAGCGACTCGGCAAAGGAAGGTGGGCAGCAACAGATGGCACATTCCAAGCCCGCCATTTATCCACGGTGCAAGGTAACGCAGTGAGGTTAATGAGGGCCAGCGTCACCGCCACACCCAATTAACCCGCTGTATCAAGTCCCCCCCCCCCCCCCCCCTACCGGCGGCGGGCACGACGGTGCACAGCTGTTCCCGTTTAACCTACGTACGAGGAAACTTTCTCACCGCTGCTTGATGCACCGGAGTTTACTCACTTCCTCAGAAACCACTGAAACTTCTACAGGGAAAGAAAACTGGGCGATGACGCTCGGCCGCGGAATCAAAGTGACCGCATGTGATTTGAATTCCTCCGGAGCCGTCGAGCTTCTTCAATATGGAACTTTTTGACTTTCACAGCTGTGGCAATGAAAGCAGATTAAATTATCGCCGCTGCTGCTGCTGCTGCTGCCGGACGCTGCATTGATTTGGAAACGCTGGGAATGTGCATATATCTTCAATTTAAACATATTTATCCTCCCCCTGTTTGGCTCAACTCGGCTGACAGATTGAATTCACTTATTCTAACTCCTCCGGTCGGGGACTAAATGATCAGCTCGGTTTCAATGTCACTGTTTGTTTGTGCAGAGATTTGCATCTTTAAATCATCTCAGCTGCGGCCACCTCATGCGCCAGTGGCAAAGAGAATAACTAAAATATTTACTGTTTATGTTTCCTCAGCTATGTCCATAAATACATAATATATATATAAAAAAGCTCTAATTTTGTTTTCCTCTTTAAGTTGCTGAGCGAGAGGAAGATCCTGGGCTTTATCACACATATTCATTCCCAGCGCTCGCCACACAGACCTTAATTAACATTTATATTATATTAGCTCAGGGGTGCATGAGGAGCATATTTTAGAGGTTTGATTTTAAAAAAAAGAAACACAAATTCAAATTTGCACATGTTGCCAATAATCCCAGCATCCTGATTCTCCTCCCTGCAGAGGCCCTAATGAAATAAAGCAGAGTTTATGGGGGCGGTGAAGGATGAGGGGCCTCGGTGTCATCAGGGGCGAAGGGGCCAACATCAGCCTTTAGCTCGTAACGGTGGAGAAAGGATAGAGAGAGGATTCGAACGTCCCGATTGGGTTCATCTCTGGTTCTTCTTTATGCCACTGGGACGATATTACATGGATTCAGGTGCAGCGGGGGGGACGATATCCATCACTGGGTAATTTAAGGCTGAAAACAAGTGGTGGTGATGTATTGGGGAGGTGGGCCGGAGAGTGGGTTGGATCACAAAGGTTAATCAAGTTAGATCTCCATCAGACGAGGACCACCACCAGGTGTGTGTGTGTGTGTGTGTGTGTGTGTGTGTGTGTGTGTGTGTGTGTGTGTGTGTGTGTGTGTGTGTGTGTGTGTGTGTGACGTTTGGATTTGCAGCCTCAGCAAAGATGAAATGTCACAACTGGAAGTCCCAGAAAAAAAGCTGGAAGTTTGTTGTTGCTTATGCAGAAACTGGGAGAGAGAAGAGGTAGAAACTTTAAGGAAGATAAACCTATATTATAATCGCACATAGAACATTAAGTAAATTTAGGTTTGTAGATGTATGGATTATTTAAAATTAAGTTTGATGTAGTTTACTAAGAGTTGGTGCTATATGGGAGATCTAGTAGATCTACAGGGGGAAAACTGAACAACCCCCCAGTAATCATACACCCACACCAGTGATGCCAGATGAACTTTGATAACTGTATTTGTACGATAGTTTTTCCCTCTTTACGTTGTACAATCTGTCTCATGCTTCAAAATAAGAGCCTGGCCATGAAAAGGATTGTTTCAGTAACTAAATCACTTCAGAAACTCAACACAGCTTTGACATGTCAGTATCGAGCGTCCCATCCCTGAACTGGTCCTGTTCGAGAACTTTAAGCTTCTGGTTCGATACGTCAACATTTCCCATCTGGCAACGCTGAGCCACACGGAATGAAAAACGTTCTCAAATGTTATTGTAGCTACACTGAGTACTAGCTATTGTGTGTTATCTGGCAAGTGTGTCGTTTAAATAGTGATTATAAAACAAATTTGCCACATAGAAATTCCCATTGTGTCTAATCGCGATAACATCACAACAACACAGATTACTGCGGCTTTAACAAAGCAGAATCCAAGTATAGATTCTGTTCCAGCAGTCCATCACCTAGTGGAATTATTAGGATGTAAAACAGCCTCAAGCAGAAACAGGACTGAAGGTATCAGCCTGTACAGAGGAGGAGGAGGATGTGACTGCAGGAAACAGGAGGAGTCTGTGTGTGCAGACTTATCCCTTCAGTTCTGCACTAATTGCTCTGAATCAATAAAACCCACAGGAGAAGTTCTCCATCACATTCAGGCTTCGTCGTGACTTTGTGAGTTTCCCCTAAAACATAACGAGACACATCCGTGTTTCTGAGGTTCGGGAGTCAGTGGCCTCACTTCGCAGGCCACTGTCGCCCCCCCCCCAGACACACTTGATAGCTCCCAACAAAGACGGCACTCCTAATGGAAATACGTTATTATGCATCTCAATGGGGAAATGAGAGCACAGTGCCGAGAACTGTCACATAATTATAACGAGCGGTAAATGTGTAGAAAACCAATCCTTCAGGTTTGGTGACTGAATCCTCTTCACCTCTGGAGAGCCCGCGGTCCATTCATGCACAGACACAAATTATTGTCATTTGAGTCCCCGGCTGTCGTAATTATCATTTACACCGTGACATTAGAACAACGTGAGAGGGAACATGGTGCTTGTAGAGGGAGGGATGACTCCAGGCTTTTGTACACAGACTAAAGGGTATGTGAAGTTGTGGAGGTTAAAATACTGAATTCAAAATTCTGTTTAAGAAGAATTTGTTATCGGTGAAGGTTTAGAACAGAGCAACAACCTCAGGTAAAGAACTAAAACCTTGAAAGTGAACTAAGGTTCAGTTTTTGAGTGGATGTTCTTATTGACTTTATCGGAGAAGAGAAAACCAATAGATCTGCATTCTGTTTGAACCCGATGACATTTTCTCATCACATATTTCACTCTGCACATTTTAAAAACTGCAAAACTCACAGACCCAGTGATTGTACAGTCTGATCTGCGCTGCCAGCAGAAGCCGTACACAGGCTGGTGACTGATTCACGGCTGTAGTGAACCAGTCGTGAATGCTCATCACAATTTTCCCGACTTTTTGTGCTAAGAAAAGGGAAAATGAAAATGAATTTTCCTTGATCCATTCCAGCCTCATTCCGAGGCCAAATTGACTATTGATCCCCGTCCCTTTGTCTATTAAGGGAGAGCCTTGCATGCCAGAATCGGTCACCGGCGTGACGGCCGCCCATATCTCACCGCTGATTGATTCTGTGCGCGCTGTGGCCAGTCGGGCTAAACCAAGGCTGATGGGAGAGGGGATGAGGAGGATTGTCTGAGGTCGCTGTCGGACGATGCACATGATCAGTGGAGCAGGAATCCAGCGTCTCAGGCTCGCCCTCATACCCTCACTCCCTGTGTTCCTGCCCATCAGTGGGAGAGGAAATGGATACAGGGAGGAGGGTTATTCTATTCATCCATTTGGAGGGACTTGATGCAATCAATACTGGCAGAGTGGGATGATGAAGCGGCGGCGGAGGCAGAGCAAGGGCCGAGGCTGTGGTATTGTGTGAGGGGGCAGAAGAAGGGGAAGCTCCCCACTGTGACCCACTGGGAGAACAACAGGCGGGTTGATTGCTTTTTTCCTCTAAAAGAGTTTTCAGCTGTGCCTCGTGGCCGTCGCTGGGTCCAATCACAGACTTTCCAGAAAGATTTCACTCATATTTCTTTGTGTTTTAATGTTAGACGATGTGACTCCTCCAGCATTACAACTCACAAATATTAAATCCTTGTTAATGCTAATGAGCAGAAATCTAATCTCATCCAGTTGCGTTGTTGGTATTTTATTAATCATCCAGATACAGAAGCATGAAATGGAATGAGCTCATGTGTGTATTTGATAAACCTTACGATAATAACTTCAAATCTCATCTCACTCTTTCAAACGTGATTTTCTTTTCATGGATTAACGCAACAAGACTCCATTAAAAATAAATCCAAAAAGGTGCCGGGGCTACAAACATGTGCGTGACCCCTCGAAGGTTCCAAATCAAAGTGGCTTCACAGAATGGTGGAGCTCTGAAGAACTCGGTGTTTCTCCTGCTCCGTGTTCTGCAGCAGGTCGAACAAAGACGTCGCCTGCCGGAGCAAATGGGCTGTTTCTGAAATGTCAAACGAAATGGTGCAACCTTTCGAAAGGTTACACATAACAAGGGAAGCCCTGATGTACAAACCCCAAAGACTGACACTCGGCCTGGCCCCGACACAAGGTGATGCTCCCCCGGGAACCGATGGAAGGATAATAAAGATGTCAGGACCGGAGCCGAGCTCAAATTGAGTCGGACGAGGTTTAATCTCGACGACAGTATTAATGTTCCGCAGTAACAATAAATCATAACTTACACCGAGGGCGGCAGCTGAATCGAGATTTTATCCCCACGCATAATTAGATTTCCCCAAACAGCTGCTCAGGGTAATGTGGAGGACGGGATGAGGAGCGAGCTGCGGAGATTCCAACCGGGGGGGAGGCGTCCGAGATGAGACCCACTGGAACGCGGGTTTGTTTTAAAGGAGACACGTGAGGCTTTTTCTGTTTTTCCTCTTTCCACTGGTGCGTTTTAAGGTTTTTTATGAATGTGAAATACTGTTATTACTCCTGAAATACAGTGTGCACACGCTTCATTGAAAAGTTTTAAACATCAATCAATCATCCTTTATCCAACAAATGTAGAAAGTTAATTTGAACCACACTTCTGCTGCTCTGAGCAGGAGAATTAAAATCTCGATTGGCCTATGATTGTTTTTGTTTTTTGCAGTGTTGCAATAGATTTTTACTCTTTATTAAAGATTGAGGCTAAACTGTATCACTTCACCTGATCCAGATGGAAATAACAAATTTGTGTTTTCAGCAGAGTTTGGTTTCCTGAAGACGAAGGTGGGGACTCAGAGTTTATTTGACTTATGACTTATGGTCCCTTGGCGTTGGTGTGTGCTCCACTGATTCTAGTTTTCCTTGGATTTTCTATTGAGAATTCAGTTTTTGTAAGTTGCTGCACAAGCCACACAATCCAGAAAGAGTTTTGAAAAACTACAATTACATCCCTGTTAATGCTTTAAGACACAAAATATATCATCACACACTCGCTCCTGCATATTCTGATGATATTACAACCCTTGAGGCAGTTTTTCTTTCTGATAATGAACAAAACCATCTTTACTACATTTCTGATTTTAGGACTAATGATAATGTTTTTCAAAATGTTTCGCTATGTGGAAATATTCCCGTTCATGAAGGTATTACAGGAGATTCAGCTTCGCACATAATCCAGTGTTGTGATTCTACATATCAACGTGTCGTGTGCTGTTAAAGAGGTGTCCTCGAGGTCGTTAATGGCATCGCAAAGAATGGAGATGGAACACAGATGGGTTTTCACACAGTTCATTAGAGTGCCTGGTGAAGAACAGCATTGTGTGGAAAATACAGTGTGTGTGTGTGTGTGTGTGTGTGTGTGTCTGTGTGTCTGTGTGTGTGAGTCATGGACAAAAACAAAGGCTGCGGCTCTGGCGACTGCAGATGGATCTCCGGGCAGCAAAGAGCCTGTTGTGCTTTTATCAGCGGGTGTTTTTCCTCTTACTGTTGCACATTCGCAGAAGAATTATTAAATAATGAATCATCTCCACTGAGGGAGAGGTCCTGTGGATCTGGACATTTTAATTGTGAGTGTTAGAGGCTGCAGCTCATGTTTCATACTCCACAGACCTTAAAACCTGAAAATTCTATTTTTGTTCAGAGCATAATGTATTAAAAGTGAAAATATGTTTAGTTTTCTTCTCAGGGTAGATTAACTACGAGTGTGTTTTGGTTGTAATTTGACGGGAATGTGTCTGGATAATAAGCATGGCAGTAAAAGTTGCCTGTACTTTTTACAGTGTAACCCAGAGGAACTATATCTTTGGAGCTTTGACTCTTAATTGACATGTCACCTATTTTTCGCCTGTTTTACTGTAATTAACAGTTTTCTACACTGTTTCATTACGTTTTGCTCCTCATGCTGAAAATCATACTTCTGAGGAATCAAGTCAGTCATTCATCCACGTTTGTGTCACTAGTGTCAGTTGTGTTCATGGAGAAATACAACGTGATCGTGGCGTGACCGAGTCGAGGATGAATCACAGAGGAAAGACGTCCCCAAGCAACAAACCCCTGTTTCTAAGCACCAACCTGTGTCCGTGTTGTTGTGAAGTAAAAGCTGCATTACAAGTTTCTGATTCACCCTCGATGTTCTTCATCGTCTTTGTTCTCAGACGCAGCAGGAAGCCGTTGTCTGTGGAAAAAAAAAACTGCAAAAATGGGCACATGACTAACGCCAGAGAGAACAGACACACAAACAGGAGATGAACACAATGGAGCGTTTAGCAGCTGAAGAGCCAAACGTTCCCCTCAGTAATTAACTGGAGAAAAACAGCAAACAAAAGGAAGATTTGACTCGCATTCGTGAAGGAGACTCAAAAATCACTTCAACTGAAAAGTACATCAGCTAAATGAGCCTTGTTGAAAGAGTTCTGAATAATCTGTGGAGGCCGGTTTCACATGGAGGATTCTTTCCATCCTCGCAAAATGTTTGGAATCATGAATAAAATAGAAGATTTGAGACATGCATGCATCTATCGTCTTCTGCTTATCCAGGCTCATGGCCAAGTAGGACATTCCTTATGTCCCCCTCCCCTGCCATGCTTCCAACTCTTCCTGGGGGAACCCGAGGCGTCCCCAGGCCAGATGGGATATGTAGTCCCTGCCTCGGGCTCTGGGTCTAACCCGGGGTCTCCTGCTGGTCCACTTGAGAGGTGATGTCTTGGTAGAGCATGAAGAAGGCAGGACATGAGGTATAAAGTTTGACTACAGCACATTCCCCAAAAGCTCTGGAATCTCTTCAACCTTCTTAGCTGACCTGCTCCTCGGTATCATCTACATGTACAGCTCCTCTTCTTGATCCTGACATACTTATAATATTTAATGTTTATCAAGTTTCACGTCCATAACGTTTCTAGAGTCTTCACCAGGGGACAAACATGAGAAATGCTGGAGAATGTCCAGAGCAGCTGACGGGGACATGCAGCCCCTCCAAATAAATTCAGCTCATGTCTGAGAGCAGCTTTAACGTACATCTCGTATTCATTGGACGAGTCTCTTCTTCTCTCTCTCTCCTGTTGACAGCAGGTATTGACCTGAAACTTCCTTTTACTCTTATCTGCTTCTCCCCTTCAGACTCTCAACGGTGCCTCCTGTTTGCTCCACCATGTTTACCAGCGTGCACTCCCTCTCTGCACCATCTCCAGCATGGGTGCACGGCCTCACTGCCGAATTCCATTTCTTCTCAGCACCTCTGGGCTCCTCACCTCCCAGGGGTGAGGGGGGGGCACCGCTGTCATCACCTTTCTCTCTGCTCGTCTGCAGGTTGAAAACTTCTCCCCCGCTCTTATCTGCGGGGGTGAGAAGAGGCCTGAACGCCGCGCTGGCAGACAGGCGGGATTTTAAATGTCACTCAGTCGAGGGGAACATCATCCAAACACTGATTTTTTTCCACCCAGTGTACAAGTGTCTGACTTTATCTGGACGTGCTGTAAAACAGTGATAGCAACGAACTCTATGAGCCAAACAGCGTTTCAGTTATGAGCTGCAAACATCTATTTTTTTAATTTATTAAGGTGACATCCTACTGAAAGAGGAGTTTCTGCAGGAGAACTGCTCACGTTCCTCTTCCACCTAATGTTGTTCTTTGGTTTTATCATAAAATGATCGAGCACAACAGCACATGGAAAAGCAGTAACACTAGTAATTATAGTCGTGTAATTATTATACTTACTAAACAGGAGAATCCCACTAAGTGTTGTTTTTAGAGTTACTTTTTTAAACGCTCCCATATTAGAATAATACGGTTGCATCTAAAGTTTATTTGCACTCACAAATATTTTATATATGAAGATACTCTCAATATTTCCCTTAGAATAAACTGAAAATACAAAGACCAGCAATGAAAAGCTGCATCAGTTAATCCATTTAGAAAACAGGGGATTAAAATAAACGCACAAAATGAAAGCTCTGTATATTTAAAACATTCATAAAAGCTTTGTGATAAAAAATGTTATAAGAAGAGATTTAATTGAAGCACTTTCTGCAGATCCAGGATCATAATTGAGAAAGTAAGAGGAAGGAAACACTAAAAAGGCTTCTTATGTAACTATGGATGTTTCCTGACTCCTCCACAGGTTTGTGGCTCTAAAAGCAAACACCTGTTTATCCTCTGTCACCAGAAGTGATCTTGGAATAACAAGTTGTTTCAGGATATTCAAGTTCAACATAAACACAACTTAATATCAACTTCACAGGACATTTACAAGCCTGGTGGTGTCACAGCTCTCGTCCTGCACCTCCTCGCCTCCAGGCTCCATTGCTCTCCTCTCTCTCCTCTTCCCCACCTCACCAGTGTGAAACCCTCAACTCCTCTGCCCTCTTGATCCCCGGCGGTCCACTGACCTGCTCACCCCCCGGCCAGGACACCAGAGAGTCTCCTCCTCTGCCGCTGAGACCCCCCCCCCCCCCCCCCCTCCCCCCTCATCCACAAACACATCACGTCCGTCCTTCCCTCTCCTGAATCACAGACCTCGCTCCCTCGCCGCTCTCCTCTGCCAACACTGGAAATGTTCCTGCCTTGTTACAGAAACCGATGAATAACATTTCCTCCGTGCAGCCGCTGTCATCCCCTAACTACTGGTTGCTCGTCATTTTGGCATCGACTGCTGCTTTAAATGTAAAGAGGTCAGATTTCCGTGTCGGTTAAATCGTGTTTACTCCGTAAGAGACTTCACCAACAAGCTTTTCTGACTAAATGCAAACTGCAGACCAGGAATAAAGCCACTGCTTTCGTATTGTTATAGCAAATTGAGATATTTTATGCATGCAGGGGGGTTTCGCTGAGCATGCACACTTTTATTCAGAAGCCTTGCATACTTATTTACATTTGAGCATCGCCTATAGTGCTATAGTTTTCAGTTGCTGCCACTGACGAGATCCAACAACAGGGACTTGCTGAACTCCAGGGATCTTCCACGGTGTCTGATTGGAATAAAAAACATCACAACTTCATTTCTCACTTGCAGGTTTTCTTTTTTTTCCTGCAGATCATCTGGGATTTCAGCAACTGGAGTTTTGTGCAGCAGGAAGCATTAATCTCTGTTAAACACATTTCGACTGGCCTGAAAAGTAGTTATGTGAGAACACAGATGATGATGAGAATTAAATATGATATATATATTCTGTTCCAAAACACTGCAGCAAACATTTTAAATGAAATCCCAAAACAAATTTCCTGGTTTATCGTGAGGGGAAAAAAACGAAGCAAACACAAATGAGTCACGTTTATTTTGTACTTAAATCTCGTTTTGCCCTTTTGACCAATCACGCGCCAGTCTGAGCTGTAAATTATTGTTTACATCATCATCAAATAAATAATTATAATCAACATTTACATTTGAACATAACATTGTTTATTTAACCCGGACTTTGATTTTTTTGGTTTGGTTCATATCCCATCTGATAACATGGTTTAAGACCTATACTGCAGCCAGCCACCAGGGGGTGATCAAGATGATTTGGCTTCACTGTTGGGGGGCTGCCATGTCATCTATCAACTTGTAAGAAAATCTACAGTGGCCTTGAGATGACAAAAAACTCAAAAGGTCAGTGGTTGCAGTTGGTTGTAGAATCCTTACTAATAGCTGCAGTTATATTTCACTTTGCCTGTGAGGAATTCTAGGTATTATATTAAGATGCAAATGTGAGACAAACATATCTGACTCTGAAATGACTTTTTAATGTTGAATTCAAATATAAAACCGTGCAACAGTTGACTCAGTAATATAATGTGCATGAAAAAGAATCAGTACATTACCCTGTAAGTGATGCAACAACATAAAAATGTAATGAGATATACAAAGATTTGATTTTCCTTGTTCAAATGTGTGATTCTTTTTACTAATAAGAATAAATATCACGTAAAGGACCAAACCCTGAAACTAATCAAATGTGACACGTTGAAAACAAGAAGGCGCTGAACCATGTAGTTTTCTCTCCTTTAGTAAACATGATATATATATATATACTTTAATGTGTTTTTCTTATTCCTGTGACTGTGTTTCGAGTAAATGTGAAACCAGGAGGGCACCAGAGAGCAGCAACGACAAATTCCATTATGTTTGAAATGCATTTTACAGACTATGTTTGCGTTGTGTTTATGCCGCATTGAACATCTCGTGTGTGCGTCTGTTTCTCTGCTCATACGTGTGTGAAAAACAAAGCGACAGCGAGGCACACAAACGTAAGTGCTGTGTGTTTTTTTTAGAAACCTGTTTTTAGTCTGTGACATGTGACAGAGGAGGCGGAGGAGAAGGAGAAGGAGGAGGAGGAGGAGGATAAGAAACAGATGTACTTTGTTCATGCATCTGACAGGTGTAGCAGAAAACTCCCTCCCCACATCTGAGCCCTGCACCTCCCGGCTCCCTCGGCCCCAGCAGCTGCAGGTGGGACCTCACCGGTGACTCCAGCAACGTGCCCTGGATCCTATTAAAAAAGTAACTCTGTGTGGCGTGTGTGCTCTGGAGTGTAAAACCTATTTCATTCCCTACGAGCCAAACAGCTTGCAGTGGTGTGACGCTCTGGTGGTTTGTTGCAGATGGAAAATAGAGCGGCAGAGCCTTGAGTTTGTTTGTTTTGGCAACTGGTTGCGATACAGACACAGTTTGTGTGTGTGGGGGGGGGGGGGGGGGGGGGTGATGATGGATTCTTATCTTGACTGCAAATCGAAGTTTTTACCCACGAGTGCATGTTGGTCAAACTCAAGCTTTTGCAAGTCCGAGTGTGTGTGTCTTTAATATTCAAAGGAAATTGTTGATTCTATTTGAAAAGGTTTTATTAAACCAGATTTGAGTAAACCTGAAATGCAGGGAGAATAAGACATGTATATATGGACCTGGGAGATAACAGGAAGTGACATCATGGCCTCATTATCATAATTGACACGGCAGGTGACTCAAATCAGAGGAAAATCTGATTCACCTGCTGTGTCAATTATGATAATGAGGCTATGATGTCACTTCCTGATAGCTGCATGTATATGTCTTGTTAATTCCTCACTTTGGTGAAAGTCAGTGTTCTGAAACACTGATTCACAGATAAATTCTTTAAACTTTATACATGTTTGTTTGGTATGAATTCCAGAAACACACACTCAGTGCAGCTGAGGCTTCAGGGGACTTTAAAATCCCTGTTCCATGTCATGATTTATTCATTGAACACATTTCCATTGCACTTCTTTAGCATTTTGTGTTTATCAATAAAAGAACTTTCCCACCTCAACTAGACACAAAACCTCTTGTGTGCTCTTCTGACTCTTGATTTTAGATTTCTGGCATTTAAACGCAAAGTGTTTTCATGCCCAGACTTAACATTTGCATAGAAACAATAATAGAAATGAACACAGTGCGACGTGTGAGACTTTGAGTCCAGACTTTACCAAACTTTGGCCCCAACAGTCAGACAAAATATAACATTTTCACAAAATGAATATCTGTCTCCAGCAGAGATGGACCTGAACATGGTGAATTAAATTCTCCTCATCAAACTAAGTCCAGTTTTTACCACTTCATCAACAACTAGATGCAGCGAATCTCTAAATCAGTTTTTCAAGGCAGAGACCCGAGTTGCCTGTCAAAGATTCTGTCTCTTCCTTGACCTTGATCTAAAGTCTTTTCTCTTTTTTTGTGTGAAATCGACGGATCCCTACTTCTGCATTTTTAAACCCCAGGTTTTCAAAGTCTGAGACCGTGAACCTTCCCCTGTAGACAGAGTTTTAACAAAATGAGCCGCTTCACTCGACCTTAGTTTACAACTCGTTTCAGTCAATTATTCTGGATGTCTATTGTTTTCTGACTCTTGGGGAAATAGGAGGAACTATAGAATTCTCCATAACCTTCTGTGCGCCTGAAGTGTTTCTTTGACTAAATCTTTAACCTCACTGGGGAGGCCCATCTCCACAATTAAACTCCTGCCTTAAGATGAAGGAGAAAACAACAGCTTTTAATCACAGCTTTCAATTACTTTTTTCAATTAATAATTAAGAAGTCTTTTTAATCTAGACGTGTTAGCTACAACATTCCCCTTTTATTCACTAGATCACGATTTGTATTTGGATGTGCACCAAATTGTTCACATTAAATATCATCTTCTGAAAATGCTTGATTAAATTCTTCTGAGATATTTATGGAAATGTTGAAGGATGCCCAAACTCGCAATGCTAAAGAAAAGATAATTTATTTACAGACATTGAGAATAGTTTATAGAAAAAGTCAATTTTCTCCCTGATTTTCTCATTTGCTGTTGTAGGTCATAATATACAAATAAGACGTTTCATAACCAGCTAAAAACTCCTTGTGAGACACTGAACCCCAACGTGTGTGAGTTCAAAGATGATATTGGGTTTAGTATCTTGGGAACGTTTCTATTTGCATCAGTAAACTTCTCTGCTCATCTCTCCTGCTCAAAGTTTTCCTATCGAACATGAATAAAGAAGAACAATGACAGCAGCAGCTCCTTTCCAGTGTTATAGAGTCAGTGTGGGATGCTGTCTCTGGTAGAAAGTACCACAGCCTTGTGTTTATTCTTCCTTAATGGAGGAAGGGATTCTCGATCAAACAGCAGATCACACCGAGGGCACAGCAGCAGCAGCCGAAGCTCCCAGACTTAAAGATTGAAGCAAAAATATACAGATTCACCTGAGATAAAGTCTGAAGGTCTGAGAGCGTGAGGAGAATCTTTGGCTACTTTAAAAACTCCCCTGAGTCATTTCTCATCTGAACTCTGGTCCGAAGAAGCAACTTGAGCCATAATTTAAATCTTGGCTGAGTAACTTGTTGGCAAAAAGCCTTCAGGGACATTAAGACAAGATTCAGACGAGAGAAAGGGCTCGGCTTCTATTTTTGCATCTCAAATGTTCTTCAGCGAAGCCAACTTTATGAGTTAATATAAGAATGTGAGGTTGTGCAGCAGAATGATGCATCAGACTTGTTTTAATGGCCCCGTCAAGACAATCATTTACATTTTTATCACGACTAATAATTTAATTTGAATGGATCTGACCTTTCAAAAACCATTATGGAGACCTCTTTTAAATTCACAGAGCTTTGCATCTAAGTAAAAGGTGCCTCGCTTGGTACAAGAGCAGAGAAGAGTCTGGGGTGAGAGACAAACACAACAACACACACATACACACACAAACACACACACATGCTGCTGCTGTGTCTCTCTGGTTCCAACAAGATTCTTATTTCTGTCACAGACGTGCAGGTGCTGTAACCTCTCGCTGCCGGTCCTGTCTGAGAGAACAAACCCAGCTGTGCTGCAGGAACGACACACTGCAAATAGGCCTTCAGCTTCTTATTGGCATGCAGCGAGCCCAACACTCCTCTTTTCTCTGTGTCCTCTACTCCCTGACACACACACATACACACACACACACACATACACACAGACACACACCTCCCTGTTTGTCTCCATGCATGATGATGAGCTCATCCAGAGCACCATCTTGTGGTCACTTCCAGCTCTGGTGGTTATCTCGTGTCACTTTTGATTACGTTCAATTAAGCAGCTGATTGAGGGTTTTTCTTTCTTCTTAAATAATTTACTTCATGAATCAATACACTCACATTTAATTGTCTGTCTCTACCTCATCTTGGCATAGGGCTTAAAGGTTTAGATGGCTGGTTTTTTCTCAAACTCTCCTAAAGAACATCTTCACGTCCAGATAGCCATCAATAAATGATGTTTAAGATAAAACCCCTGGTGTCCGTGGCGCTCAACACTCAGGACATACCTGCCTGAGATACCTCTACACATGCTCTCACCAAGCATGATCGGAGTCTTCAGCTGGTGGGTTTTTTGGCAACAAGCCGAACTCTGGTTTATGTTCTTTATAAATATGGCTATGCTGAAAAATTTTGATGAAACAAATTCACAAACACGCCTTTTACTTGACACCCACACATCCGGCTACTCCCCACATTCGAAAGTCGACATATTTGTGTTCTGGCAGATCCGGGTCCCCAGGGTGCGGTGGTGCCAGCTCACTGCCTCTGCTGTGGTGCTGTCATCTGGATCCTAGCAGGAGGCACCTGCTCAAAGTCTTGACACCTTCACACGACAGCTGTCGTTTCTTCTCCCCTGTACTCAAAATAAATGTTTCGGCAAACAAGCATCAGTTGACTGGATTTCAGAGCAAACGTGTCGTATCTGAGTGTTTTTGTGGTTTGCTTGTTGAGTCTGCTGCACTTTCCCAGCGGCATCCTGCGTCACAGAGTTCAATATTAGTTTTTTAAAGCTGCTGTGATAAAAGGATAAAAAACTTAAATTCTAGGGTGAGAGGTACGGTGGCCCAGAAGTGTTGGACAGAATGCAACAGCCAAAAATACAAATGCAAAAGCCAAAAGGCCGTTGGGAGAAGTGAAAGGTTGTTTGTTATGATTATCAGATATGACCAATGTTGCCAGAAAGTGGCTCCAAAAAAACCTCCACTGCAGAATACAAGGTATCTGTATTCAGGAAGATTAAAACCATCGCTCAGAAAGTCATCTGGGCTGCGGTCCAATACTTAGGAAGATTCCAAATGAGGTAAAATGACCCAGAAGTATGTCAGGGCGGCCATTAGGGGGGTGAATTCTGTAATTAATAAGGAAAGGAGCTTCAATGCTTCCTTTGGAAACACTGGACTAGCCTTTTATGACAGGAGAAGAGGTAATGCCGTCCCAGGATCCTTTGCGGCAAGGGGCGTTGCAACAAAAGAGGCAAGGGTTTGGGGACCCGAGCTGAGAGAAGCGGTCCTTGAGACGGGCTGGTCCACAACGAGGCCCCATGCAGGGCCGGGTCTAGGCAGGGGCAAGAGGGGGCCTGGCCCCCTCAAATAAATGTTGTGCCCCCTCAAACTAAATAGGGTTAGGGTTAGGCACAATGCCCCCTCAAGATTTGTGGCTGCCCCCTCATACATGCCTGTCTAGACCCAGCCCTGGCCCCATGTCCATGGAAGTCCCTGAAATCCGCAAACTGAGAGACGGCCCCTGAGACTAGCGGATCCACAGAAAAGACCATCATGTGAGAACCCTCATACATTCATATGATCAGCTACAGGAGACTGAACCATGGTGGGAAGAAGCTACAAGCCAGGAGCTTTCTGCCAAATCTTAGAGGTGTAGTTAAAGACAAGAGAGTCCATCATTCACTGGATGTAGGGCCCCTAAAGTCCCTTGAAACACTATGAGAGACACTTCAGTTGCAGCAGGGCAGATCCAGGTAAGTAGAGAAGCCGAGCAGCTGTTTTATTCTCCGCTGCACAGCACGAGCCATCTGCATTCAAGTAGATTAAAACCATCACTCAAACGCTTCCATCCCGATCATCTTCACCTTGAAACTGTCATTCTCAGCTTATTTACTCCCATGCCGGCTTGTTTACCAGCCTCGGCCCTGCCTTCGCCCTGCTCCAGATTTATTGAGCCACTAACTCAGTCAGAGGTCACGATTGAGACAAGCAATTAGCTGGGCGCCGCTACTTCTGTGACCTTTCATGTCAAGTCGCTACAGCGGCAGAATACTGATAACAGCCCCCCCCCCCCCCCCCCCACACCTGCTCACAGGCGGCGCAGAAAGAGAAAAATCTATACTTCATCTTCAGGTTGCACTTCAGAGCTCGTACATGCAGAGGTGGAGGGAACGCAAGAGACAGCTGACACCGGGACTCAGACTCAATGTGATCTATGGTCTGCAGCTAGAAAACAAACAGTGCACACATGTAGCATTTGTATGATATCATCAATGAACCATCTGCCTCATCAAAAGATATCTTGAGGTAGATTGTCACTTAGTTGAGCCCATTTCTCCGCTCCCCTTAAATCAAATCAACCCATATATCTGAGGCCACATTACATTTCTCAGCTTCACATTGGTAATTGTTAGTTTCGAGCTTTATTTGTGACAATGCAGCGGCTGAGAAACGCCGACCCACCGATGAAACTCAAGAAATCAAGGAAAACGTTGAAAATACCACAGCTCACAATGTAGAAGATGAAATTAAAATTCCTGGAACCACCCCAAATACTTTATGGCTTGCTCCCAGAAGTTTATCACATCCTTCCAAGATTCAGAGGGAATCCATCCAGCAGTTTTTAAATAATCCTGCTCACAAACAGGCTAGAATGATGTCAGAAGAGCTCATACATCCACCAAGGCCAAACAGTCCTCTATAAAATATTCAGAATTACATTTACAACATTGTTGAAGCACCCCCGATCTCACAATGTTAATGACGGTGAAGCTAGATATCCAAGATCAGCCCCCTGAGGGTTCTCCACAAAATGTCATTGATATTCCACATGTAGCTTTTATCATATTATATTGTTGTAATTATTTAAAGATCAAAAAAATCCATCCAGAATGAGATATTTGATTAGAGCTCCTGCTGAGCTGTATGTGAAATCCCTCATTTACATTCTGTGACTGATTCTACGACTGAAATTTTAATGACTTCCGTGAAAACCACAGGTAACAAAAGTGTTGCAGGGAAAAAGCTTTGATGGTTCTGAACCTCTGCTGCTTTAACACAAACCCCGACATGAAGAACATGAAAGAATCGTGTGAAAACCTCGAATAACCTGATGAAACGAAACGAAAGATGCTCATGGTGAAGGATTTAATATGATGCAAAACATGTCAACACTGTTTGATGGAGATAAAACACATCAACATTAGTCATCAGAAAACCACATGGTGTTTCTTTTCTTAGCAGATGAATCATTTCATTCACTAATTCCATCTTTTTTCTTATGTTCTGATATTTGACAGTCAGGGGAATGTTTATTTGGTTTTGGGCCGCTGACCTACAAAGAAACAGTTTGATGATAATCCATCCGGGCTCTGGGATTTTATTATGAGCAGTTATTTCATTATTTTCGGATCATTTAAAAACAAAACAAGTCATGAATCAATCAAGAAAATGATCATTAACTGCAGCCGTAATAAAGAAGATATTTCTACAGGAACACTAAGTCAATGAAAACAAAAGAAAATCCTATATTTCCGACACAGTATCACTAATGATGATGCTCAGACTCGTCTTTGCACAGGAAACACAGGATGATTAAATTAAAGACACGTTTTTAACAACGCGCCTCAACCGCACCTCCTCTCTTTTCAGACTCATCTGCAGAGTCTGTGTCTCGGGCCTGAAAAGTCCAATTTCACTGGAAGTAAACCAGCGGCTCCTCTGAGACCTGACTTCAAAAACTGGAAAATGAGCAAAGAGAAGCGGCTCAACCCTTTCATGAATGTAATTCATCACAGTCCTTTTCTCTCCGGGTGCGTTACAGCTGAGAGAAAAGCTGAGCAGCATTGTCCACATTCACAGATTCCTTGGGCGGCTCCCTGACGACCTGAAGAGACAAAGAGAAGAACGTAGGATATGTGACGTCGGTTGCTTAAGGGTCTCAATGCCTAGTTTGATGATGTTGTGAAGCAGCGTGGGATCATGGGAGTTGTTGTGTTCACCACCAAGATGATGTACTGGTTAAAGTTTTATCTACTTTACAGAGCAAACAGCTATAAATCATGAACCAGTATAAACAGTGGGATTTGGGGATTTCTCCGGGTTTGCACACTGTCCCTCAGTAAACAAAATATAAGACAGGTTCAGTCGTTTTAAGAGAAGAGAAGTATTTTTATATATAAGATCTTTAAATATAACAGGAGAGTTAAGTTTCAAATGTCCAGTTTCCTCCTCCTACCTGTGTTTGTTTCTTCGGTTTGGGAGCGACAGACTTGGAAACACTCTGAACGTCCCTCTGGACTTCTGTGAACATCTGATCGAGGCTCGCCACCTTCTCATTTTTCACCGCATTGATCTGTGAAGTCACAGCAGAGGCTGGAGCAGGTGCAACAAACACAACAGAGCACAAACTGTTCATGAGGAAGATAAGAGCAGAGGAGAGATCTTACGTGTTTGAGTGTCGTGGTGATGGGTTTGGTTTTGTTCTTGTTCTTCGGCTGTTTCTTCACCACTCGAAAGACGTTCTTCTGTTTCGACCCTTTGAGTTTATTCTTCCCCATGTTTCCTGGAGAGAGAACTGAAGTCAATACAGACGTATTCATGAGATTTAATGAACGTCAGTTTGCATCTTTTATTTGTTTATTTCGAAAAATTTCAGTTTTCTTATCTTCAAACCAACACAGATTCTGATGTCAGTGAGGGGCTCATAACAGCTTCTACTCTTCATGCTAGAAAATCTTTGAAAGTGAGCATGGCAAAAAGCATCAGATGTTGGATGAATTTGCACAATTGAAATGAAAACTTGAGGACAAACTTGTTTTCAGTTTTGGCCTCTTTTCATATTTTCTTGCACAACGACGTCTAGACTGCAACCAGGAGTTTGCAACACAAACAAAAACAAACGGTCTTGAGGGCAAAGAAAAGGGATCTTTTGTTGAAGGGTAAGAAAGAAAGAGAGAGAAGCCGCCTGCTCAGGAGACCGTCCTGCCTTCCACTCCTGTCAGCCCACAACAAGGTGAAGCTGTAGTGAGCGTGCAGGACCCAAGAGAGCAGAGGAGAAACACGAGTGTCTGGAGCAAAGACGATGAATCACACATCCTGAGTATCCTGGAGAAGCTGGTTGCAGAGTTTGGTGTGTGCACAACTTCAACCCAACATCTGTTCTTGGTGTTTTTCATGTTCTCTTTCAAAAGTAAAGTACTAGTGCTTGTAGTCGTAGATAATAACTGGTGATTCGTTTAAAAGGGTTGGTAGCAATTTCAAAATATGAAAGAAACGAATGCAGTACTCGTAATAGTTTCCTCAACGATTAACTATATAGATCACTTTATACATGCAAAAAGAAAATTGAAGGAAATTGTCTTTATATTTAAGGAAAGTATACCTCTCTATCTTTTTAACAACAATAAGTTATATTATTGTTGGATAATTCTGTGTCAAATCATCAGATCGCACTCCATTAAAACCCACACCAATTATATTTAAATATAAATAGTTGTTCTCCTCCTTCCTTCTTTATTTATCTCTCCTTACAGAAAGTTAATTACCAGTCTGTTTATTCTGTCCCACTGCAGTTAACTGTAAGTTAGTGTGTTTTTGTACTTTGCCTGTATAACCTGCATATTCCACCTGACATTGAAATAAATAAATGGTAAAAGTGCATTCAAAACAATTAGTAAAACACCATCCATTTGCCTATGACCAAAACCAAACACTAAAACAGCCCAGACGTAAACACGCTTGTATAGTTTGTATTTTCTCCAGTTTTCCAATGAAGTTACTGAAACGTGTCGTTAACGTGACGAGACGAAAAGAAATCATTTTGAACATCAGATGTAAAAGAAACGTAAAAACAAACCTGCTCTTTACAGTTCGTGCTTTTATCCTCATGTGCGACACACGTTTCCGCAATGTGACGTCACAAACGCGCGACAACCGACGTACGTTGATTGCGTCACATTTCTTACCGTACATTTTATTATAATTGGGCTGAATATAATATATTAAGGAATATGTGTAACAAAGCACAAAATAACATTCGGTATTTTAAAAGTGGTCATTTGAAGCGGAAGTGTCTTTTAAAACTGATTGCAATTTGACAGTATGGGATCATTAAGAGAAAAATCTATTTATCTGACACTGTGTTCAATAAAACTAAATATAAAGCAATATATTACCAGATTATTTCCATTATTTATAGTTAAAACGAAAATAAAACTCAGTTTTTATGCGTAACCTTCACAATAAAAGCACAAAGGTTTAGTTCCATGTTATATTTAACTTAAAAGATTCAATAATGATGGAGAATGTTACACACACACTTGGTGACACATGTTGTGCAAATTACCCTCTAGAATAGATAGTCTATTGAAGTCTTTGGAGTCTTTGTATGTTTTAACATTTGAATGATAAAGATCTTTGTGCAGATTCACTTAATTGGAATAGGATGTGATTAATTTAATTTCACACCAAAAACCCCTAAAAAACGAACAAAGAAGTAAAATCTCTGCAAAAGCACTTTTAGGATTGTGATTAACAAGAGTCCTTGTAGTCCCTTTAACCAACAGCAGGTGGCACCGTAGCACCACTGGTTCCTTTCAGCCTGTGTCTGTTTGCGATGGGGATAAGTTATGATGTCATTCTCTTTCTGAGCACTGAGATCTAATCAAACTGTTCAGGAGCCGTTAGAGACTTTTATGAGTCTCATCCCTCAACAAGATGATCAGCTGTTTCTGTCTGATATATGTTTTTCTACATGTTACAGCAGCAGCTGCAGGTTCCTAACAACACGCGTCCATTTATCACTGCTTTTAAAAATAGGCTTCCTTTAAAATACTTTAAAAAAAAGAGTAATGACTGCGATGATTGAAACTCTCCTGAACTTCAACAGACTATTTGTATAATGCATGTTGATGGACATGCATGTGTCCCAGTTTCTGTGAACTGCAAATACATTTGAAAATGATGCACTTTGCACCTGCTGCAGACAAATCCTGGTCCTTGTGGTTTATGTTCTCAGGGTTTCCACACCTTGTTTTTGCGGAATAAAAACTGCTCTGAGATATCTTAAATTAAAGCCATGTAAATATAACTGGACTCGAACTTTGTTGAGCAGGAACCAAATATCATTAAGACTTTCTTTAAAACATTTGTTTTCTCACTGCAGATTTTTCATCTAATAAAGTTCAGAATATCAGATTTCACAAGAACGCACTTTGGATTTGTGGCATCATCAGACGATAGTTTAATATTGTTTATATATGTGATTTTGTGGTGAACCCTGAAAAAATCATTGAGCAAGGCACACAGTGAATTTTAATTTATGTAAAGTCGTTGGATCAACTCCTTAAAGGTGCAATGAAGCCAAAAATTTATTCTAACATAGCTTTGACACTTGAACAAAAAGACTCAAGGAAACTTTGTGTCCCGGGCCATCACAACTCTAAACTAATATGATATGATGACATAACAAAGTGCAATATCCAGTCTGTGCCACAACAAATTGTTTTCTGTTTCAAAGTATAAGTCTTGTTTATTGATTGTATTGTATTTTAAACATGTTTTTATAAATTTGCATCGTTCTAGAACATACAACAAGATGGTGAATATCCCTTGTGTATGTAGCCAAGCAGCAGTAGATGTTTTTCGTCTGAGGACAGAACCACCAGAGGTTGTTCAGACCCGAGTGTCCCTAACATCTCAAGTCCCAGTTGGCATCTGGAAGGACGTCATCGGTCGCTCTTAGCAGGAGGCTGATGTTTGTGTCCATTCCCCACAGGTCCTTCCAGCTGATCTTCCTTTTTCTATATACTCTCCTATTTTATCCACTTCCCCTTGAGTATTGACGGGTGGCACCAATGTCAAGGCGGCCATCTACAGTGTTGGTGCACAGTTCCTGGAGCTACTCTATACCAGCTTGATGCGTGGACTGGACGGAGCAAATAAAAACATTTATTTAAATGCAAAGTCAGGCTTGCATCTTCTTTGTTCAGTTATTGGCAACATCAAGGGGCATTACCACCATCAACTGGTGCACCGCTCCAGTTGATGGTACTGGTATACCAGGTTTATACACGACTCCTTCCACGCTCCTATTCCCAAAACCCCTTTGGTAAATGGTAAATGGTTTTGTATTTTTATATATATTTATTCACCCATTCACACACACACATTCATACAGTGCATCTATTCGCAGCACTTTGTTATTCTATGGGGGGGGCCTTCCGGGGTTCAGCATCTTGCCCAAGGACACTTCGGCATGCAGATGGGTCAGACTGGGGATCGAACTGCCGACCTTCAGGTTGGCGGACGACCGCCTATGATATAAGCCATTGCCTATGATCTGACCATTTACATTTGATGGCCAATAATTATATGTGCCAACCTTTGTAGGGCTTTGTATTTTACAAAGGGAATAAAGGAATTCTGTTCTTCAAAAAATTGTACTTAACCAACTGTCACAACTGCAGCCGTTATCAGAGAGAAGCAGAGCGAGCTGACGGACTGAATAGGCTCGTCAATTGAGAGAGAGAGAAAGAGAGAAAGAGAGAGAGACAGAGACTCATTGATCCACTGCTTCTGTTACCACTGCGCATCGAAACTCCTCCCGGCCCGCACCAGCCCGACAGACGCTCACAGGGGACCGTATATAAGCCGCTCCGCTGTCAGGTGGACCACACTGACTGCTCCGCGCTAAGGGGAAACTCGCATCACTCACGGATTACAGCTCCGCATTTACTCTCACATTCAAAGTCTCACCATGTCTTGGGGATACGCAGCAGACAACGGTGAGGCACGACTCCTACACGCTGTATTCACTGTAGAAATGACCGAGTGGAACCAGTCCCACCAGCAGGCAATGCGCAGAATGAATGGAAGGAGGACGGTGCATTCACGGGTCACTGCAGAGATTTGCCATTGTGCGCGTTTTGGGAAGGGGGATTTTTACGCACATCCCCAGATGCGCAATTTAAACCCACATAGCAACCATAATATTCCAGTAATAATAACATCATTATCTCATTTTAGGACCCGACAAATGGGCTGATAACTTCCCAGTGGCCAACGGCCCCCGCCAGTCTCCCATTGACATCTTACCTGGGGAAGCGTCCTTCGACGGAGCACTGAAGCCGCTCAGCCTGAAGTACGACCCCTCCAACTGCCAGGAGATCCTCAACAACGGACATTCCTTCCAGGTGACCTTCGTAGATGACACCGACAGCTCAAGTGAGTGTTTGATATTAATATTGAATGAATGCAGCTTAATATCACCTTTCCATTAATAAGAAATGTTAATAATTCGCCTTACCCTGGAGAAAAACACGTTTCTCCACATTTATATTTGTAATATTTCAGTTGTATGGTTATTGGACCCAAACCAGTGCAGCCAGTCTGTGGTGATGATTTACAAGATGCAGCTAAATGCAGCATTTGGCTTCAGTGCATGGCTGCTGAAGCATGGAAAATCAAACATGTTAATAGTATGAGTCACGCCTGCAAGGCTTTGGTTCCACTGAAATGCTTTTTATTACATATTTAGGTTTGTTTTTAGACATTTTGAATTAAAATGCATGAAAAGGCTGCAGGAGCTTCATTCCCATGCCAGCCATTATGCACCGTGCATGCAGATACTAATTGAATTGGTAATGTAACCCCTGGTAAACCTTTCCCACGCCAGCTCCTTTCTGCTGGCAGGGAGGTCAAAACGCGAGAAAAACGAAGGTTACGGTGCAAATAAAGCAACACTGGGTTAACTACTAATGTGCCGAGTGTACATGGAATGTGTTGAGCTGCCAGAATAAGACTCTTTGTTCTCCCCCCCCCATCCTTTTAAGTACAACTAGCAGATTGTCCCTTTTGGGATTAAAGTCCAGGCAACCAAAAGAGAAAAGGGGGGAGAGAGAGAGAGAGAGAGAGACAGACAGAATTCAACATTTGTTTGAGATTATTTTTCATGTTTAGGATTTTGTATTAGTTGTTCTAAGCTGCTCAGATTTAGGACAAAGGAGAATATGGTTACACAATCAACAAAAGCACGTGGCCACACAACGAGATGAGCAAAACAAAGCAAAAAAAACACGCTCCTGCAAATCTAAGCTTAATGAATCTCTGAAGCCTTCTCGTGCTGTTATTTTCCACCCTGCTCTTCTAAATGAAGGGTGAGCAAAGTGTGTGTGTCATCATCACACATCCAGTCATGCATCATGTGTGCACCGTGGAAAATATTGTGTGCATCTATTATCCAGTCATGTAAAATACTCCCTCGCATTAATGTGCTTTGATATCCATTCTGCGCCTCCTTATCGCTATAGAGGACAAAGAAGCAAAAACAAATCCTGCTCAGGGCCCTGTGTGTGTGTGTGTGTGTGTGTGTGTGTGTGTGTGTGTGTGTGTGTGTGTGTGTGTGTGTGTGTGTGTGTGTGTGTGTGTGTCTGCGTGTTAACATCGCACCAGAAATAGAATATACAGGATTATCTGCTACTGTGTCCAGCGCTGTGTAATCTGTAAATAGATAGATTGTGTAACACTGGCATCCACAATACCTGGACATTCATTTCAGACTCTGTGCCGACACAAAAGGAACTGAGTCGGCTCCCATAAAACAGGAAGTCTGCCATGGTCAACTCGAGTGTGTGTGTTCTCACTTCATCTTTCATTCTTTGTATACTCATATTTTCTGGTCAGGAAGATATTTCCTTCAAAAGGAGGAGGTATGACTGAGTAACAGTGTTGCTCACACAGTCGACTGCAGCGCTGCCCACGCTCGGCTGATGGAAAGATTTATCCTTTGTCTCTCTCTCTCTTCCTGCAGCTCTGAAAGATGGGCCGATCTCAGGCGTCTACAGGCTCAAGCAGTTTCATTTCCACTGGGGAGCTTGTGATCAGAGGGGCTCCGAGCACACAGTGGCCGGGACCATGTATCCTGCCGAGGTGAGGAGGACGCTCATGTCTCAAGAACAAAGGAGATCAAGGCTTGAATCCTACTGGCTGGAGAGAAAAGGCCTCAAATGGTTCTCCAGTTTGAGTAGAGAGGATGACATTTCTTTTCTCTCAAGATAATTTAACATATTTTGCTTATGTGCATTTTTTAAAAATATTTATATCTCAATATTAGCAAATATGTAATTAATATCCCAAAATCATTTTTAAACAAATATTTCGGAAACAGAAATCTATGACATTTGACAAACCTATCAAGTTTTCTTTCAGCTCGATATTTCAATATGATTATTTTTGTTTCATCTATGTATTTATGTATCTTCTTCTCCGTTCCTTTCTTCCCAGCTCCATCTCGTGCACTGGAACACCAAATACCCGAGTTTCGGAGAGGCCGCTAGCAAACCTGACGGACTCGCCGTCGTCGGAGTTTTCCTCAAAGTACGAAAAAAACATTCACGCATTTATTGATTTTGTTGTACTGCCTTTCATCACAGTGTAGATCATTTAATTACCACAATATTAAAACTGTTTTCTGATGATTGTTGCTTTTTCCAGATTGGGGCTGAAAACGCCAACCTCCAGAAGGTTCTGGACGCCTTCAGTTCCATCAAGGCCAAAGTATGTGTCTATGAAAAACAACATATTCTCATCCATGTTATTTATAAGACATGTGACTGACCTCTTCTTCTTCACCTTCTGTTTCACCCTCAGGGCAAGCAGACCACCTTCGCTGGCTTCGACCCCGCCACCCTGCTCCCCGGGTGCCTGGACTACTGGACGTACGACGGCTCCCTGACCACTCCCCCTCTGCTGGAGAGCGTCACATGGATTGTCTGCAAGGAGCCAATCAGCGTCAGCGCCGAGCAGGTAGGCCCATCTCGCGGTGAAGCGAAGGGATTGGCTGCGTGCCCTAGGTCTACAACAGCTCCGTCCGCAAATCCTCCGCCATCTGAATCAAGGGTTTAATTGTTCAGCTGAAACCTCTGCGATGGTGGGAAAGAAAATACAGCGGATTTTATTTCACTTTCAGAATGACCACCATAGAAACTAAAGTAACCACACGGGCATGGGTGATGTTTTCTCACTGCTGTGCAAACAGGAAACGTCCCAGACATGCATCAGATTCTGTAGGTGATAAGATGTACCTACAGATTAATACGCTCAGTACACTGGTACATTAAACCTGTATTTGCATAAGTATTTACTCCTAAAAAGTACACCTACTCCTGTGAGTGACTTGAAACCACTCTGTAATTTAAAGTAACAACCTCTCTAGTCAGGTTTGTCCTTGTGGTCTGGAAGTTTCCACCCCTGCCCAGTCAAATGTTTGTTTCATGGCAGCGAGTGGGCGTCTCTGGGGTAAACACGAGGAACACACACATCTTTCAGACCCGCTGCCATATTGAGCCGGTCGAGCGAGAGGTCACACATTAACGGCAGAACATATAATGTCAGTGATTGTGAGAGGAAACACTGAGTGGCCTTCAGTGTATTTAAGTGTCTTAAAACCAAACTTACCAAAGGAAATTGCTTTAGAAAAATTATCAGTGAATAGATTATATGAATCTTGTAAAACCACAGAAACTATCTTTAAGAAAAGAAATGTGTTCGACTTGTACTCTGACTTCTTTGTTGGGTCCATGTCCCATCAATTAACACGGAGGAGGCGGGATTTAAAACCTATGAAATCATGTTTTCTAATGGTCAAATTATTACGTATAAATTTGACTACAAATATATGGCGAAATGTTTATTCGCGTTCGGACTATTTTATCTTTTATCTGATAATATAAACCATGAGCTTACCGGAATCAGGAAATAACCATGACTTGATTTTAAAAGATGCAATGTGTTTAAATTAGTTTAAATCTCCGACAGCTGTATTATTGATACTCTATCTCTTTAAGTATCAATAATACAGCTGTCGAAGGTAGGCTGTGGATTTGTTCTGATGACTCAGCGCTGTGTGAGTGACAGTCACAGGAGGTCCCATGGAATGACTAACGCCTCGTCTGTCTTCTCCCGTCCACAGATGGCCAAATTCCGCGGCCTGCTCTTCTCCGCTGAGGGTGAGGCAGAGTGCTGCATGGTGGACAACTACCGTCCTCCCCAGCCGCTCAAGGGTCGTGCTGTACGTGCTTCCTTCAAGTAAAGCCCCCTCCCTCCCCCCAGTTGCCCTTTGGTGCCCCTCTCCCTCCCCTCCCCCCTCCCTTTAGTCAGAGTTACCTCTGGATGCAGTGAGCCACAAAGCACACATATCTCTCTCCGTCCCTTTTCTGAAAAGTGAATTTCCTGTGGCCCAGCTGCTTTCGGTGCAGGGGCCGGTCTAGCCGTGAGTTCGAGCCCCCTGGAGGAATTGCGTCTCTGTTTGTGTGATAAGCCAGTGAAGACACCCTGTCGTAATTTATGAAGACAAGCACCTCATGGTGGAGGCCTCGCGTTTACCAGGATTTTGCATCTGGTGCCAACATTTTTTGTGTATGAGGTTTATTTGTGTCACGCAAACTAAAGATGTAATGTCAAGTCTGAATTGTGCTCTGGAGCCACTTGGAATCAGGAAGCAGGAGCTCGTTGCAGGGGCCAGAGGGGATGACAGTATATCACCATCTGTGAGGAGGAGGGTGAGGTGCAGATAAACACACACACCCTCCCTCTGGCAGACCGTCTGTAATCTGACGGATTGCCAGCTTCTGCATCACAGCAGCTTAATAAAACGCTGCTCCCGCCTCCATCACGGCCGATTGACGCAGAAAATCCCCCCCTGGCCCACAGACACGCTGCCTATAGGCACTGACCTGCTTATTGATTCCAACCCCGGCTTCAGAGGACACAAGGACAGGCCAGCTCCAGCTACTGACAACGGCGTATTTCTTTTATTGCTCTAATCTCTAAACGTGTTTGTCAACCCATGTTTTGTTTTCAATATGATGTTGTTTTAGCCTGAAAGGTCTTTCAAAATAAGTCTTAAAGTATTTTTACTGAATTATGTTCTCTGCAACCAAAAGCTCTTAGCATTTTTGATGCTCTATAATATAACAATGTAGAGGATCGACCCCCACCCCCCCCCCCCCCTTTTTCAAAATGTAACGTGCAAAACAAAATTCCCTTTGTTATGTTGTTTTGAAACCTCAGTGGGTTGCGTGCTAATGCTGAAAACGCACAGTCGCCATGTGGGCAGCGCCATACAGGCTAACGCACTAAGCCAAGGAAGGAATCGCCCTCGCCAAGGCAGCCAAGGAAGGAAGGAACCTGCCAACAGATTAAAGTGTCAGCCTGGTGTCAGGCCTTGTTTGTAGGGGAACAATTAACGACAGCCTCCCTTCCACATCGGGACCTCGAGGTTTCTGAATCACTGAAGACAAAGAAGGCCGATTTCGAGAAAGATTGTAATTTGTGTTTAACAAGAAAAAAGCCTTTTGCCAATCTGTGTTCAGGCCATCCCAGGAGTATGTGTTGTCTGTTTTTGGAAGTGGACGTTTTACTAGTTGAATAAATATATTTTATGACTAAATTGGGTTTTCTGTGTTCATTCATGTTTTCCATCTTGTTTATATTTAAAAACATTCTGTGTATTCAGAGTGTATAATGACGCTGTTATTACCATCATTATAATTGTGAGTATTTTGCTTTGTTCATCAGACTGTTACCAGTAACCGTCAACACTGGAACCAGTGAAGGCAGCATAATATACAATCATTAAATATTGGTGAAAAAAGTATTGAGATATTAATAGTCATGCTTTGCTCTATTAGGGATTTCTGTGGTTTGATCAGAACATCCTTTACCGGCTGCAGTATGAAAATTTTGAAATACATCATACATATTAATGCATGATGAGTACAGGCACTATATTTAACTTCACTCTATTTTGACTGCTACTTTTACATAAAACGCCTTTTACACCAACATTAGTATGTAGTCTACATGTTTTTAAATGTGTGTGTACTCGCAGGATTGTAAACTTTCTCACAGAAAACAAGCAACAAGTTAGCGGATGTTAGAACAACACATGTTTCACACAGGACAAGAAAAACACACTGACATTATGTGAAGTTATTTAGAGACGGTAGCTTCACTGGGGTTTTGTAATAACATGAAAATATTTGACAGTTGTACTAAAACTTCTAGTGAAGGTGTATTTTTCTGCACGTGAGTGACCCTGACTTAATTGTTACTTTTGTAAAACAAAGTCTATGAGTAAAAGAATCCAAATTAAAAAAAGTACCCCTAAAACTTTATAATTTACTTCTGTATTAGACCTTTAGAATCGTCAGAACCAAAACTGATCAGATGTTGAATTATAATCTCCTCATCATGTGATGGGCAAGAAAATACCACCAATGGCCAGCGAGCTAACTAACACCTAAGTGTACTGGAGCTTTTTAATCAGCAGAGACATGTCACCTTCTGGACTTCTCACCTCGCCTATAAACCCTCACCAGGAAGACAAGACAAATTCTACTCGACACAACCTTCCTCTGCTGGAGGGTGGCTGCTGTTCAGCTGGTTCGAGTTTGAGTGTGGGTTTTATAAAACAGGAAATACAGTGGACTTGTCCCCAGAACATCCTCAGCCCCAGTTCACCCTCATTCCCCCGAATGTTGAACTTGTACTGGAACATATCGATAGAAATAAGAGCTATCGACTGTTGCTCTGTCTGACCAGCCCAGTCTGGATCAATGACAAATTGAATAACGAAACTCTGATGTGATCACTCGTGTCTGCTCGTGGAAAAACTTTTACAACCAGTCGATCCACAAGGTCAATTAATAGGAGTCAGCGGAACAGACCAGGGGACTAATGGTCAGAACCGTCTGGTTCACTCTGGTTCTCTGTTCCCTGATGGTTACAAACCATTGAAGAAAGAAATCACCATCAACGCCTATAGTTCTGCCAGAGGTTGATAAAACCTGGAACTGACCCTGCCCGTTATTTTTGTCACATTTCTTTCTTTCTGTTTACAAACAAGCTCCATACAAGTTATTGTGCTAAACCTCCATATTTATTAGTTTCCTCCGATCTGCAGTGATGGAAACGTGACACTGGAGCAAACTGTTAATTTGGCCAGACGGGAGGTGAGAGAGTGAGAAGTTGTCGCGGTATGTGTGACAATGAACATGATGCACTGGAGAAGAAGAACCGAGAAGCTCCTCTACCGGCAATGGGAAATGAGTCAATCACCATTTCTTCCCAGGTTTACCCGCGTTTAAAAGATCCCACGTACACCTGCTAGATCTGTTCCCAGTCTGACTCGGGGCTGCTCAGCTCAAGTCCCTCTTCCGGAGTCGTTCTCTGCACAAACCATCCACGCTGCTGAATTATTCAGCCAACCTCCCATTGATCACCTTCATCCCCTGTTGCCATTTCCGTGCAGCTTCCCATCGCCACAGTCCAATGTTCTTTCCCCGGCGGTGCCTTTGTGTTGCATCGGCTCGTCTCATTGGTTGTTGTGACAGCTGGGCGAGAGGGAAACCCCTGCTGGCCGCCGTCATGTAACACAGATGTGGCCACGCTTATTTAGCATGTTCTACTCCTGCAGCACACGCTTGTTTTGAAGGTCAGGAAGTCTAAAACACATTTAGATTAGCGAGCGCACATTAAATACACGATGGTGCGTTGTTGTGCAAATGGATTTTATTGAACATGTAAAGCGAAGGCAAACACATGGAGGCTAAATCTTTGGGGTCAGCGCACATGACACAGATTTGACACACACCACGGTCACACACAGCTCTCCCCCCCCAGGCTCCTGACCAGCACTGCAGCTTGTTGCATAATCCAGCATGTCAGGCGGGTGACATATATTAAGGAGACAGGAACCACGCACTGAGGGAGTGTGAGGAGAAGGCCCATGTAATGGACACCGCTGCAGTGGTGGGATGTGACCCAACACTCCTGTGTGATAAACCAGGGTAAAGCTAACCTCGAGGAAATCCATCAATATATGACAGAAATGCTGAGGTGTAAATTTACAAGTCTGCATTTCTGTCGTAGGTTTAAACTTTTTAATTATTCAGATGTGTAGGATGTCTATGCTTCCTATATGTAAATTCATTAAAGGTCCATCTTGCCATCAATTATCTATATCGCCTGTCCTTTGGGGGGGTTGCAGGGAGTTAGCTGGAGCCAATCACATTCACTCTTAGGGATCATTAGGAGTCTTCAATCAGTCAGCATGTCTGTGGACTGTGGGAGGAAGCTGGAGAAAAGCCACTGACACAGAGAGACCATGGTCCACACAGAGAGAACCAGTCCGAACTGGGATTCAAACCAAGACAACACGTGAGATTGGTTTTTGTGTGTAAATGGTAAATAGTCTGTATTTATAGTTGTGATTCACACTCATTTATACATTCATCTATCATATATCCCTCATACACTGCAGACACAGCCATCAGGGGCAATCTGGGCTTCAGCGTCTTGCCCAAGGACACTTGGTCACAAAGACTGGGATCAAACCACCGACTCTCTGGTCTCTGCGCTGCCTCTTGAGCCACAGCATGTGTCCAGTGGCTGGGAATGAAGTCAGGATGTGACCACCCCTTGGTTGTTTGAGTGAGGGGGCCTGATGTTGAAAGACCCAAAATATATTTAGCTTTTTACTCGATTAGATTCAGGAAGAGCAGTTTAAAAATATTTGTACTAAATGACGCGAATTATTGGTCAAACAACTGGTTCACTTTTCGTAAGATATGTTTCCAATCCTAGAGTCCTTGGATCAGACTGTTTAGAGATGCCCACTCAGTGTTGGTGCTGTGCTCCTTTCCAGGTTAGTGTCTTTAGATCATTGATCTGTGTGGTTTCCTGTGTTTCACTGCGGTTCCCTTGAAAAACACAGATAAAGCACAAAAGGAAACTGAATGACACATTCATGTCATTTCTGCCTCCAAACTCGTTCAGCATCAGGTCGTCGGTTCAAAGATCGTATTCAGGAAGCCGTCCACTTAGCGCCCGGCCGTTTTCAACCTGTGAGTAAGAATGGCCTCATGTAAACATTTCAACAGCAAATTTCCTCTGTAGTTTCCTCCCGTTTGTCTTCATAGGAATTTCATATAAACATCCATTTGTCAGCTGTGACAAAAGTGTGATTCATTTCATTCTTCCTCATTGTTTGATGGGAAATAAAAGTTTCAACACACATGAGACGTGAGATAGATCTGATCTGAAGTCAGGGTCGATTCCTTTGTACAGAGCACATGCGGGTTTGACTCTGTCCTCAAGACATATGGGCAATCACTCACCCTGTGTATGACTCTGAAGTATACACTCGCTTTCCCTGCAGATGTTTCAGTCAATAATCTAACGCACAAAACTCATCTGGGAGTAAAAAACGTTTATATAGGACTTTAATTATCTCAAAATCTAAAATGCAAAGTATAAACAGTTTGATGGCGGCGGCCAGTTTGATGACGAGACTTTGAAACAACAGGATATTTGCCTCAAACATCAACAGCAATGTTTTCACATGTTAATCCATGAAAAAATGCATTCTGATGATAAACGATGCAAAAGAAATTCAAATATTTGTGAAGTGGAGCCACTTTATTTAGTTTCTCACGAGGACGAGCAAATAAACACGTTTATTTTCATCTCAACTCCAGATTTAGACTTAAAATGAGTCGTCTCCCTCAGTGGCCTCTATTTTCATTGTGTGTGGAGAGATAAAAAAATCTTCATGCATCTGCAGCTTTCTCTCAAATTGTCAATAATATGAATGATCCACCACGATCACTAGATCACGATTTACAAACAGGAATATATTATACTGTATAGATAATATAATAACTGTAGTAGATCACTGGAGCTTCTCCTGCGTCTCTGCCTCCGTGTGACGAGTCTACGTGGTGCAGCTCTAACTTTAATGAGCTCATTGGATAATCCCTGTTAACTGCAGGGTCAATCTTCTGCTGCACCAATATTTACAATGATTACCCCGTGGGTCATTACACACGTACGTTTATCACCCGCTCATATGTAATCGATTAATTACTCCTGATGTGGTCGATGGTGACTCTGCATTTTATGGATCTGCATCAGTCTGCGTGATATAAAAACCATAATCCTCCAGATGCTTATTCATCTTAAACACATCATCGGGGGAAGAGGTGATGTTGCTTGGGTCTGTGTGTTTCATAAACTGAGGACAGCAGCGTTTTCTACTTGGAATAACTTAACAAGATCAAGCGAACCAGTTTAAAGTTACATTAACCTCAACATAGATGTAGAGTAAAAGTACCTGAAGACTAATAGTCATATTTGTTTTTTAAAGTTTCTGATAAATCTTCCTCTCCTGAGTTCTGGTGCTGAATAATGACCATTAAAGCTTGTAGAACTTCATCAGCTCACAGTGTTGAATCTAAACATAATTAGGGTTTTAACTCTTCAGTATGTCTTTGACGTCACGTTGACCTTTGACCATTAAAATCGAATCAGTTCATCCATGACATGTCCAGCTGTAATGAGATTCCCCCTTAATCGTCAGATATTGCATTAGGATGAAATTGAGGACCTTGGACCTCTGACCTTTAAAAATCGAATCAGTTCATCCTCGAGTTCAAGTAAATGGTTGAAAAATTACCTCCAGACATTCCTGAGAAAATCAAGTTCACGGGGGTTGAAAGGACGGGGACAGATGGACGGGGACAGATGGACGGACAGAGCCCTTTCAAACATGCCTCGGCTTCAGAGACATCAAACCACACTGTGCAGCCGTACCTCTGGGTCCGTTATGCATTCCTCTGACCTGTGGGGAGATCCTCTTCCATGACTTCCATGAACTTTACCCTCTCAATGTATATTCTCCGTGACAGGTGAAAGGAAACATTTACTCGTGTGAATCTGAGAAGATCCGCCTGATGAAGAGCAACAGGACTTTCCAGTTTGGTTTGGAGGTCAGATGGTATCTTGGTTCCTTTAGAGGATGACTCATAAGATGGCAGATAGTGGGGTGGCAGAGAGGGTAGAGCGAGTTCTCCACTAACCAGACGGTTGGTGGTTTGAATCAGTAAACATGTTTAAAATGAAACAAATAAAAACTGTTGAGAATTGACTTTGTGGGTCATATTCAAACTCCTCCCCCCTGGATTTTCCAAAGATGAATTGTGTGAATGTAAATCTCAGCTACAGTAGAACCCATTAATCAAACAGTTAGTGGCTGAGTGTGACGAGTGAGATCTCTCAGACGGAATCCTTCTCGCCGTGTTTGACTGAGCTGTTTCTGGCTTGAGCTCCCTCACACGATATCTCCCTCACAACACGTCTGCATGTCGGGCTGATAACAGGGAGCGCGGGGGGCTGATAGACGAGGGGCGTGTGCCACCTCTGGGGTCTGCCCCACGTATCTAGGTCACCTACGCCGAACCTCACCGCCTCCTCCTGCTCCACCTCCTGCTGCTGCTCACACCGATAAGAGTGAGTTGGAGTTTCAGCCTCTTTGTGAGTGCACCAATGTACCTTCAGGTTTTTGCTTTGTCCCTGACTTTTTCTCAAACACACACACAGGGACACAAAGTTCTCGAGGTGGAGAGAAGTTTCGCCTGAACAACCAACAACAGTCACTTTCTCATTCCCTCCTTCCTTTGTTCGCCTCTTGTTCGCACTCACTCGGCCTGATGGAATTCTTGTCTCCTTCTCCGTCCTCCTCTTAAACTCCCTCTGCTGCTCGTTCTCCTTTTTGAACCACAGTCCAATGAAAGCAGCCGTGGGCCGGATTTGTCTCCGTGCTCCCGTGCTCCCTCGCTGGCTTGCGTTACCCATGAGAGTTGGGTTTCCTGTGGAGCAGCGGGGGGTCGTGTCTCTCACATTACCACCTCTCAGCCGGTGCTGGTGACGGCGCAGCAACGAAGGGACATTGTTTCAATGTTTGCAAATTCCCCTTATCAACAGAAGTCTTTTCTCTTGTGTAATAGTGTAATAATTGAATTAAAGAGGTTGGACCCTGACTGCTATCAGTATTAAAAAAGGTGTGTGTGTGTTTGCTTTGGATTATATATTAAAGATCTAATGGTGATTACCTGATACAACCGATAGCAGCAGCTCTCTGACGATTAATGTAATTAACTTTTATACTAATCATTCGTCCTTGTAAATAACTTTGGCAGCAGTTTATTAAAATGATTGCCAAGTACAATATTGCAAAGTGCAAGATAATAAATCTGCCAGTTTGAGGAATTCCATGATTTATTTCTTCCGCTAGTTGATTTTTTTACCAACAATCAAAGTAGTTTTCTTCTACTTATTGAAATGGGTTTGAAACCAGTTTAATTTAATCCACATTGGCAGGGAAACACAAAAGTGTGTAGAGTATTGGTATTTGTACACAACCATTTTGTCACCAAAGTTATATAAGTTTTAATGAGACATAAGGTTCTTGATGAACACGTACATGCTGCTTTCATGAATGTGAATAAGTTAAAATGACTGAACAAGATCCATGAAAGGAAAACATGGTGTCTTGAGCTGTTTTCATTTGAATGCTTTACTGTTTCAAGCAAACATGATGCGGGACATGACCTATGAAATCCACTTCTGCGATCTCAGCCCTTATCTCCAAAAGCTCTCGGCTCTTGTTGATATCTTAGTTCCACATCTTCTACGTTGACGCCTCCTCTTTCTACCTGAGAGATTTATATTTATATATGTTGCTTTAGAAAACTTTATCAAAACTTTAGCTCCTCTTTGATAACATTTGTGTTCTTCACTCATTCACTGCTAATTTTTAGTGAAATTTCCTGCTGTATGAAAAGTTCTGCAGAGGAACGCCGCGGGGTCAGACCCGGTCACAACAACACGGACCTTTGTGGAACATCCAGGTGACTTTTGGTGCCTCGGTAGATATGAGATGAATTCCTCTGTGGAAATCATGCGTTCTTGTCTACAGCACGTTGTCACGGCACCAACCCCTACTTTCTGAGTTGACATCTTCGTAACCTCTTCTTCATCCTCGGGTGTTTGTATAAACACTTTCAGGCTGTTTTCTTACGTGGACTCACTCAATGTGTGGAGCAACCAACTGGAACTTCTGCCTCCTGTTCTCCAGAAGGAAATAAACGTTGATGTTACACAAGAGGCACGAAACTGTACAATGTGAGTTGCCCTCTTCAACCTACACACTGAAACATCCTCAGAGCTTCCGGCGGTTATACGCTGCACATTGCCCTCCGTGGAATTAAAAAGAAGAAAGCATCTGTCAGCACTTTCAATCAAAACATAATCGCAACAACTGCCGATATTTCTAAAGACTCCCTATCGTTTCAAAAGGAGAGAGCTCTTGTCTGGCGCCATGTGCACATGGGAAGGAAATTCCTTCAATGTAAACAGCGATGTGAGAGATCACGCCTTTTGATAGTCGGCCATAGTCCAAATAGTTTCTGTTAGAACTTGTCCGAGGGGAAGGAAACGTGCGTGGCGAGATGCGGGGGTGATGAGACGATAAAGGGAAACAGCAGTGGAACCCTCATTAGCTTTCAAACGGGCTGGAGATGGCAGAGATTCTGAGAGTCCCATGGCAGGTGACACACAGACACAAACACACACACACACGAAACACTTGTAACACTAGCTTCCATATCCAAAGCCTCACTTCAAATTCATGCCCGAATTAACCTTTGATTAATGTCCTGCCTCAGAAGCTATTCAGACATTTCAGTCTCGGACCCGATGACGTTTGATCCACTTTCAAAACTCCGGATTGTCCAGTTTCTCCCTAGTAACTTTCTCTAGCAAAGATTGAATGGAGGAACAGTCTATCACAACCTGGTCTTGTAAAATGAAAGTTTCTTTGCCAAATAAAGATCTGGATCATGTTCAATACCTCCACACTGTTCAGATCATGGAGGGAAGAAGGTGCAGAGAACAGGACTTTGAAACTATTAACCTGGATTTGTAACCTGGATCTCGTGATGTGGTTTTAAGGTGAATAAATCATTTGACTCCAGGATGAACACTTTGCATCTGCGGTCGGCTGAAATGTTCATGATGAACATTTCCTTGTTGTGCTAATGAAACCGTCTGGGAAGCATCACATTCATACAGAGCACAGGTTTACTGCTGATGAGTTATTAACGACGGAATTATTCAAATCATGTTGGGATAACAATAATGTTTAGTGAAATTTTGTACGCCCTATATCGTGCACTTATTGTTTCCCACAATGCATCATGAATATTGTACAACCGATGGTCACCACTAACGTACGAAAGGACACGATGAGGACATCAAGAGGCTCAGGAGGCAAACCTTCCCTCAAACCTGAATGTCAGTCGTTGGACCCCTGGCTCCTCTCTCTCCCCTGCCGACGTGCCCTTGGGCAAGGTAGTGGACTCTAAATTGCTCCTGATGGCTGCTCTGTCAGAGAACAGTGCTGTAGGAACGTGACATATCCATCCGTACCCATCTTATTTAAGAGCCCTGTATCAACGTGCTATATTTTTTCTCAATAATAAGATTACATGTGTTACGGTTTGGTGGAGGAGATGGACCCAGGATGCAGAGGTTACAAACAAAAAGGTATTTAATATAATAAAAGGGTTTAAACAAGACAAAAACAAAACAGGAACACTAACATAAGTAACTGGCGACAAGGCGCACAGAGAACAAGGAACGAGGAAGCTGGTCGAGACAGCAAGAAACAAACAAACCTAAGAAGACTTCACGTAGAAACGAGTAGCACAACAACGAGTACAAACCGACAAAGGGCTTGGGGAACACAGAGGCTTAAATAGACACAGAGGGAAGGCAGGAACAATTACAAACAGGTGAACCACATGAGGATTGGAGAAGACAATCAACGAACAGGAAGTGAGACACCGAGAAGCTGAAACAAGACACAGTGACAGCGGGGCTACAAAATAAAACAGGAAATAGAAAACACGAGACAGAAAACCATAAACATAAATGACTGAGCGTCACAACATGGAGCATTTTCCTATTATTAAATCTAAGTTTATTAATTGTATTACAGTCTAACTGACAGAATGCAAACGTAATAAAGCTGTTTTCCTTATGCGCTGCACCTGATGGGTAAGTAAAGGCAACACAACTGTAAATGGGGCCTAATTCTTCCCTGATTGAATTCTCCTGTCCGATGCAGGTTAAAGGCGACGCAGCAGGAAGCTGTTGAGGATTGAGAATTCAAAAACAGAAACTTTATGTCCCTCTGCTATTTAATCTGTCGTTATTTTGCAATGCAAACTTGCACCAACTCGTAACTTCCTCCTTTCAGTCCAAAGACAGTTGTCTCTTCACCATGAGCCACCGCCGCCGCCGTCTCTGTTTATCTGCAGCATCACTGAATCAACTCTGAGTGAAACTAACACTGTTCATCAGCGTCACAAAACATTTGGAGAAGTTGTGTGTTTGCTGTTCTTGTGGCCACGGTGGCTGCCACATTAAAAGCAGCATCGATTCCAGATAAGCCTCTGTCACGGTTTCCCACGGAGGTGAATTTGACTTGTGAATGTCAACATGTCGCGTTTGTTCTTCCTGCTTCCAGAATCTCTCCGTGCTCTTTGGAAAGCAGAGACATTCTTGTACTGTCGGTGGAAATGATTGGGAACAGGTGGGAGAGTGATTTATGTCTCTGTGTCTCTGTCAAGTAACAATAGGTTGTGTGTGTATAAATATAAGTGAGCAATTTGTAAATGAGTCAAATAGTTCTTATCTATATGTAGGTGCATGTATTTACATTATATCAAATAATATGAATATATACACATATAGTATATATTATATCACATGCAATACACACACACAATATCATTTTGTGAATATTTTTATTTAGCAAATACGAATAACTTTACATTTAATGATATTTATATTTGAGACCTGTAAATCTACATTAGCTTTGTATTGTGTGCTGTATTTGTGTCACACCCTCTATTAAACAATGGGTGTGACACAAATTAAGTTGTGTCCTTAAAAGCAAATATAGACTCTATTGCTTTTAGGGACACACATGTGAAGTTTAACATGCAGCACTGACATGTTCCTGTGTCCCTTCATTGTTAATGGTTGATCAGATTTACTGTTACTCAGACCAAAGTTACATCCGTGAGCGTGTGTCCAATACTTTGTAAATGTTTAACCTCTGTGTTGTTTTCCAAAGTGCAGAGAGATGCATCATATCTGATGCTTCTGGGTGCGGTTGTGTGTTGTCGACTCCAGACTTCTGGCACCGAGTTGTGTGTGTTGGTTCTCTGATAACATACAGTCCCACTGATAACCCACTATATGTTCTCTCAGGAGGAGGGGGGCGGGGGGCATGAGACCACCCTCTTTCCTACTGTAACACTGAAGATCTACACATGTGCTTTTTTTATTTGACTCAAAAAAATTAAATTGAAAGAATTTTGTTATTTAGTTTTCTAGGCCGCAGAAATAGAAACAAATCCATTTATCTATGTTGACATATACGGAAACATGTAAATAAATATCTAATTAAAACTCACATGTCAATTTAGTTTTAAATACTACCTGATCTCCCTCAGTAAAACTAAAATGGCCGCTGCCTGAACGTGTTCTATTTATTGGACATTAAAATCATTTTGTTCCAATACGTGTCTGGTCTATCTACCATTTTGTGCCCTGACAGCATTATTTAATAAGATAATTCATCTAATTTGACAAAATGTAATATGTGATCTACCCAAAATTCCAGTTTTTACATACAAAACTCCACGACAACTGACAGATCACCATAACTATCAAGGAGTAAAATCATGGTAACACACCTGTTGGTTAAAATAGCTTGACACATGGTTAAAATTGAAGCGTTAATTATTATTATTAATTATACATCTAAAAACATACTTCAGCCACGATTTGACCACGAACAACATGTTGTATCGTCTCCTCTTTGCCCCACATGAACATGACATGACGTTATCATATTTAGTGGTTACACAAGCTCAATATTTCTCCTGCACAATAAAAGCAACGGCTCTGCTCAACTTGTTTTCCAGTTCAGGCTCATTCTACAGGAGATTCTGCAGCTTGTCTGTGCAGCCGAGCAAAAACTGAACACATCTCCAATGTCAGCGTCCGCGGCCCCTCGCCTGCAGGCCCAGTGGCTGTGAGAGCGAACACGAACCGACAGTCGTGAAGCACGACACAGGGAATGACCTCGGGGGGTCACAGCTGTTGACGCATGTTGTGTATGTGTGTGTGTGTGTGTGTGTATGTGGGTAAACGACGAGGGTTCAGCGAGAGACCGAGACAGATAAGAAAATACGCGTTAAGTACAAAGTGAGCTGTTCTTTCACTACAGATGTTTCACCAGATGGGCAACACATTCAAAATATTCTGAATATTTATTTAAGCTTTGCCCTTATTCAATGAAAACTAATACAAATGGCATTAATGAGAATTCCGTGTGAAGCCAGAATGCACACTTTAAAAATTGGGGGCATCAAATATTATGCAACATCAGAAATGTGCCTCCCCTCCTCGGATCTCTGCAGATAACTATGATTGCAGTTAATTACTGGTCTGTAATAAACAGGAAGCTGGTTGCACTGGCTGCTGTTTTCCTTCCGCCGCCCCTCATGTGGGATGCTGGTCGGCTGCGTGCGCCTGCTGACCTGAATCCAGCGTTTGGACGAGTGTGACACATTAAACCTTGAGGGTTCACATCAGCAGCCAGAGTTCATATGTTATATTCCAAGCAGAAACTGACTGAACGTCAACTCAAGGTCAATTCATTAATGGAGAGCAGACTTCTTCTTCTTCTGCTATTTGACGTTTCCCCGACCTGATGTCACCACAGTCTTATCAGCTCACCAACCAGATACACACTGTGGCTGCGCTGTTGGCAAAGCAAACACGAGCGCCTTCGGCATTCAAAGTAAAAACAGACACAGATCAGCAATCACACTTCCTCCCCGGCGAGGCCGAGCACGAGGGCACGGTCGCCAGGTCGTCTTATGCAACCACACACATTCTGTCTGGACCCACATAGCAACACAACTACTGTATGAAACGAGGGAAACGTCAGCTCTTCAGAGGATGATGAGCACACAGAAAATGTGTTTGTACATCACAAAGTGCACGGAGGGGCCATCGCAGTGTTTGGAATGGAGAAACGCACTTGTAACGTAGTTATGTGGAAACTAATAGAACTAATAGAAATTTAAATTTAAGTGGATTATAATTAACTCCGCCACGGAGGGTCAGTTTTCACCTCGGTCCATTTGTGTGTTTGTCAGCAGGATTTGACAAAAACAAAGGAAGGAAGGAAGGAGGGAAGGAAAGAAGGAAGGAAGGATGGGTCCTGGAGAAAGAAAGAACCTGTTACAGTTTGGCACATTTCCTAATTTGCATTGTTTTCCCAGAGAATAGTTCATGGATCTTGAATTCACCTTCCAAAGATAGAACATTTTAGATATTTTCAAATTTCCCAGGGATTATTTATTTGATCCTAAAAGACAAAAGAATATCAGCTGTGTATTTTCACTTCTTGAATTTTTAAACGAGCTGAAGGTCAGTGGAGCACAGTGTCGAGCAGCAGGTCAGTGAAAGTATCGGACGTTTGTCAGTATAAACAAAACGGACATCCGACAAATAAGGGAAATCGTGTTCTCATCACGAACAAGGTAAATATTTTGAGTCACAACAGATCTTTGTTTTCAGGTTAACAGGGATTACAAAAGTCTAATTCCCACTGCCGCTCTAACCACCAGACTTTTCTTTAAGGTGATTATGAATGGACAAAGATCTGCGTTTCTGAACAACAAGCATTGTTTTAATTGTGTTAATTCAGTTTGCACCTGAGGCTTAGTTGTGATTCTGAGGAATTTAACCCGTTCCATCGCTGCTGAACGTTTCCTGAGGAAACAATGAGAAGCGTTGTGTTGACACTGTGAGCTGCAGCGTCTCTGCCTCTCACGTCAAGGTCCTTCCTAAGAAAGCAGATCTCATTATCTTTAAAGCACAGCAGCTTTAATCCAAAGCCTCGCTGCAAAACACACACCCGGTCACAGACAGAAAACTCACTGACCATTTAATATGTGAGGCAGACGGGTTGGGCATGTTTCAGGCTTCACCTCCGAGCTGACGCTGCAGGTCCGACTTTCATTTGTCCTCAGTGACCAGAACGGAAACAAAAAGCTAGATGCATGAAGATGTTTGTACAGTAAAACAGTTTCTGTTGTAGAAGGGTGGGAAATTCAAACACAGCTATAGTGAGTCCTCGGGTTTTGTCCAGGAATGAGAGCGTATAGAAACGAGAACAATGATATCCACACTAGGGAACTCCTGTTTGGTCACATCAGCCGACTCTGGAGGAAACAAGGATGAATGTCTTTCACTTCGGCTCAGAGTTAAAGTCATTACTGTATTTTAATGGGGCTTAGCAGTGAATGTAAGCGTTAACAGCTGTTTGCTTAGGCTGCTTGCAGACATGCGATGAACTCCAGAGAACCTCTGGACGTTCCCCTGAGAGTTGAGCGAAACTCCAGAGAGGAGCCGACGTGAGAACCCAGCAGGAGATCCTCCACAGAGCTAGAGTATTAATGACGGACTAACCTGGTTATGATTTATGACATTAACTAATCTCTGGACGACAAAGACATTTAGAAAAAAGCCACACACATAGAAGTTGTCTACTTGGAAAGACAACGAGATTTGTGAGTATCATATATAAAACCAATTCCAGACTATTTCCGTCCATGCCGATATAATTGTTTGTATTTAAACATTTAAAACTTATTCAACTAAGGTTAAAAAAAGTTTTATTTCATAATGAATTGGTCCTTCAGCCTGTTGAGTGAATGTGTGTCTTCTATCAAAGCTTGTGTGTGTTTTTTTGGCTCCACACTGATCAAAGTTCACCACTCACCTCTGGTTAACAGGTTTAAACATTTGCCCACAAACACAAAAAGGTTGAACCTTTTAGCCACAGCTCCTCGTTGGCCATATCACCATCCGCTGCTGCCACTACTACACCCAGATGAGCAGCTTACAGTGGAGGATAGCGCGCTCAGTACCGAGCTCTGTGAAGATTAGATATGGTGAAACATTACTGAGCTCCAGTGTGTCAGAAGAAGCAGGTCACTGCAGCAGCGGGGGAAACTAGAACATGAGACGACAAATGGACTCAATTCTGAAAATATAATTAAACAAAAGAGAGACAGACTTAGGAAATGGATTATTAATGTTATTAGATGTCACTTTATTGATTTCTCAGTTAAAACTTGATTAGAATTAATGCATCGCAAATGGGCCTAATGGCTTAAAGTACAAAAATGATGTAATGGCTGATTCAAGTCGTTTTCATAACTTTAACTATATCATCATTTCTGAGTGTAAAACGTGCAGAATAATTTAGCTGTGTGATTTGCATCCTGCAGGGAGGTACAATCGGTGAACTGATTATGTAAATGGCGAAAGGGGGATAATCCATCATGTGATGGTTGCAACAATAGAACATTCCAGGGTTCTGATGGCCTGAGGTTCTCAGTGCTCGACTCGTTTTCTCAGATCGGAGCCTTCATTTATCAGAAGTCTCTTAAAAATGCATGCACCCTATGGTTATCATTAAGGAACTCTTCATACTTGCACCCCCAACGCTTTCATACCAAACCCTACTTAACACATGGCCTTTTCGTAGATATTTTTGCAGATTAGATGAGGTTGTTACTCAGATAATTTGGGTTCAAGCAAACAGTAAGATTTTCCTTTTCCAACAGACGGTTGAGACAGATGGAAACTCTCTCTCCTCGTCTCACGACCATCTGCACGAGAACAGAGTCGTTCATGTCCAAAGAAAACAGGAGATAAATGGACAATGAATAAGTCGGCGTTATGTCACAATTTATTTCTCCAATTAGTCGTTGAAGAAATCCTGAACAGGCGCACAAGCAACTCTTGTTTGGTCCTTGGCTCTTGTCAGTAAACCGGGGTGGGGGGGGACATGGGGGTTGCTGGAAGCCAGAAGAGATGGGTGCAGGGGGATTCAGCCGTGTGCCAAAAACCCTCCCTCCAATAACGCTGTTGTGCGCCCTGTGACTGGGAGGCACAGAAACCAGGCCAGCTCCCCCATTGTGTCCGGGAGGCTGGAAGCACAGAGGAGCGTCTGCAAAGCTGCAGAAGCTCCTCCACTTACTGTGACTGACGAGGAACAGTCGAACCTTAATGTCTGTGCAGGTCTGTTCTGCAGCCGACGTTATCGTCTCAGAAAAACCTTTTCTCTTTTTATCACCACCTGCCGTCCACTCATCCGTGGGTGTGAGCCGACTGCAGCCGAGATAAAAAGAACCGAGATGAACAAAGGATTTCAACATTTTCAACAGATGCACCCCCCCCCCCCCCCACCCACCCCCACCTCTTCATACACTGTAAAAATATATAACGCAACATCTAGTGCAGTTATATTTTTGATTCGCTGTTAAAAATATCACATATATATTCATTTCAGCACAAACAATGAGGAAGCACAAAGAATTAAAGCAGCATCATGTCTTTGTTCAATTTTTTTAGCATTTAGGTTCTTCTTTTAATTTAGGCAGCGTGTCGAAGACTTATGACATATACGTGCTTCCTGTCATCATCATGGTCTTATAGAGTTGAATATTTAATTACTTCTAAGCATTAAAATGTCTTACATATATATAACTATCACATACTAGGTCTAAAATGCATTTGGGTAGGTTAACATAACTTGTAAAGTCTCATGTGTTCTAGCTCCTTCTCAACAATAGAGATTTCATCAAGCTGAGATAAAAATATAAAACCTTACATTCCCTTTTCTGCTGTGTACTGCAGAGGAGTTTTAAACAGATCAGTTTTCTTCTGAGACAAATGATAAATGGAAAAAATGTGTTTGTATTTCAGAGAGAAAATGGAGAAGGAGTTTGTTTCTCGTGATGGTCAACAAACTTCCATGTGTTTATACAGTAGCTTCCTTGGTGATGGTTTGTGTTCAAGCATCTGCTGAGGCCGGAGACTCAGACACTGCGGGACTGGGACTGAATATCAATGGTCCGGGGCCAGTCCGATTTTTTTTTCTCTGCTTGAATAGAAAGACGTGTCAAGGATCACATTATAAACCCACTTTCTTTCGCCCTCATTCAGATGCATATGAACCAGTTCCTCTTGCAGCCTTTCTTCTCCGGCTCCGTTTTCTTTAGAGCGTCCAGTTTTCTGTCCCTCCGGCTCCACAGCTCAGAGCATGTGAATAGCAGAGAGCTCCTCGTGCTTCTTTTGTCACCGACCACTTCGCCCCTTATGACAATGACAAAACTGTGCAGGAGGGAGACTTGATTTGCATGGTAACCCTGACGTGCATTATGTATTCCAGTCTATTCATATTCTTACTCAGCGTGTTGAGGTCTGGATGATCTTCTACAAACTGGTGCAGAACATGTGTGTAAACCTGGTGATTTATCGCCTTTTTTACTTGCTGCAGCAGTTGCTACATACTTGTCTGACATATACCGTTCAGTGTTTAACATAACACACTCTGGTGGATTCACTGCAGGGGAGAAATATGGCAAATGTCCAGATGTTTTTAAAAACAAGGCTCCAAGTACAGAGCTGCATTCAAGTGTCGAGGTCGTTTCAAATCTCCAGTAAAACTCTGCTTACATCTGATGAACATTTATTTATTTGTAAAAATATGAAGATAATAAAAGGCAATCAAGTTAGGTTTAAAAAAGAATGCTTATACATACTGCACCTTTCACTACTAGGTTAGAGAAACAAACATGAGTAATGTGATCTCCATCAGGGCAGCAACATACGACTGAACCATTTCCTGTTTGGCAATTTGTCGTCCAAGCAGAAACACAACGGTTACTTTGTTGCTGCAATGTTTCTTCACATCGACCTGAATTACAGAGCTTTTATTTTGAAAAGTTGTGAAACTGGTTGCTTCACAAACCCCTGAAATAGTCATGATACAGTACAATGCAAGAAATTGCTGTTAATGTAAGAAATAGATGTTAGTACTGTGACTCTGACAGCAGCAACAAACTGTGTTTTGTGGCTCTGCTCGGTCCATGAGGGCTTTTAATCCACTCGATCAGTGCTGAGTTGTAGTTTAAATACAAATTGGGATTATGCGAGGTCTTACATAACGTAATCCCTGAGAGGAAAAGGGACGAAATTAAAGCTGTGTCCTGGCAAACTTCTCCGGAGTTTCGTTGAGTCCGCAGTGGGACGCTCAAACGGTTCAACTGCCTAAAAGGTTTTTCTAGACAAACACATGCAAAACCACTCCCACCATTAAGACAATTAACTGGCCGAGTGCACACTGACCAGATGTGGGACGCCTATACGTCAACGTATAAGAGAACCCAAGAGAAAACAAAACTCTCAGATGGAATTTTTCACTGTTTATTCACATAACATCCCTGAGGTAACACAGTAACCCCCCCTGTGATTACGTAAAAGAGTGACCCCAATCAACTTCCTCCTAATGAATCATCTGGACTCAGTTAGAGTATTTCTGGAGCTCGTCTGACGCAGAGGCCTGTTGGCCACAGGAAGAGAGGAGGTCACAGTCGACTGCTGCTGGATGGACGAGCTGCTCCGTCATTATTCTCCCACTCAAACGTTTTCCACGCCACTCGTCTGCTATGATCTTTGCCTTTGGTCCGAAACATGCTCCCTGTCCTGTGTGGCCTGTCGCCCTCTTTGTGTCTCTGTATAAATCCATAATTATTGTGATCTCGTTATTACGGTAAAGTGTAATGCACGTACATTACATGACAACATGAGCTAAATTCAAACTGTCCTGCAACCTTGTAATCTGTGGTAAAGAAGCAGTTATGTCATCACGCATGCTTGAATGTGTGCCGGCCATTTGGTTAAACGATTACTTATATAACTTGAATTTGCAAATGGAAATAATAGTTGGCTTGATTACATTTTCTATTCAAAGTGGAAAGTTATTGTTCTCACTATGCAAAGTGCTTTGAGATAATGAATGTGGTCATTTGGTGCTGTACAAGCAAGATATGATTTAAACTCAACTAATCCAACTTCATTAAAGCATCAGAGAGGCTATTGCTAAGCTAATTAACTGTTAGTCCTGATTTCAAGTTGCTGCCTGTTGACAGACACTTTAGAGCCACCGATCTATGAGATATCACATATCCAGTCGTTTGAAATTTGTAGTTACGATCCTCAAATGTGCAATAACCAATTTGTTTTGGTCACTAGGGGGCATCAGAAACACCAAGGACATGTGGTTATATCACAATATTAAGTTGATTGTCGTGTTACTCCAACTGGTCTTCTCTTTTTGCTCCATTTTTGGTCACCACCAACAGCTAAGGAGAATATCTGGCTCATTAGCCACCTTTTGATTGGCTGTGAATAGAGGTGCACAGTGGTGCATTTTATCCTCCGGGTCATTCATGAGAAAGCTTGCAGCTGTCACTACACTGCCACCGTGTCTACGCACTGATTTACTGAGGCGACCAGATACTGGCCCCTCACAGAAAACCAGAGGATCTTAAATCAACTTATGATTGTTTGTTTCAGGGAGATGTGAAAGTAAATAAGAGATAGTTGCCTTTATTACACATGAGTGTTCTCCATGTGTTGATGAATTGATAGAAATAAATGTCACATCATGAGAGCAGGTGTTCTGGCATCAACATACAGTAGATACTGTAAATCTCTCTCTCATAGATTCTTATCTAGACTTTTTCAATGTGAGAACAATAGTTTATTTGATCAGGTCATACGATGATCAGATTTAATAATTTCAAGGCTTTTTGTACTTTTTTTGAGATTTAAAATGTTTTTCATACTTGTTCCCTCCTGACAGATGATCTGTTAATCGCCCAGGCAGTCAGACTCTGCTTTGTTCTTTGCAATTAAACAGACTATAAATAGATCTTTGGAGAAACCTGTCCTTTATTATCTGAACATCACATTTAGAGAAACCGAAAACCAAACATTTGGAAAGTTAGATAAGAGGTAGGATGTGATGTACCTTGAATTGATCAAACTTGACAGAGCAGCACAAGAGAGTAGCATAAAGGTCAAAATGTGATAAGGAAATAGTTGCTTGTGACGGTGCAAATATCTGTCAGGCTCCCTCTCATGTTATCATCTTCATCCTCACTCTTCTCCTCATCCTCCTGACTTCACTGTTTCCTTCTCTGCTTCCATCACATCATCCAGTACAGAGCGAAATCCCTGAAGGTCTCTAATCAAACACAAAAGTTTGATATGTACAGAATCCGCTCACTTTTTTTATGTGCAACTGAACCAAAATATTTGCATTGTTGAAATATGCAGTAATGGAAAGTAACATCAACACAGACACCCGTGCATCATTACTCATATTGTTTATCCTCTGAGGTTTGTACTGGGGCCCAGAGCCACAGCCCAGGGGACACTGGGCGAGGGGCCGGGGGTGCAGAGAGGACGGGTCACCAGTTTACTGCAGGTCCAACACACAGAGACAAACACGCATTCAGGCTCAAACCAATTAAGGGTCTCCAATTAACCGAGCCCCAATCTGCATGTCTTTGTACTGTGGGAGGAAGTTACCCAGAGGACACCCATGCACACACTGGGAGAACGTGCAAACCCATCACTGTAAGAGTCCAACCTCACTGGAGCCTCACCCTAAATCTAGTGAGATACAGCGTATAATACATGAGTTCCAATTATTGTTGTTGTTATATAATAAGGCCGACAGCAGGGAGACAAAAAACTGTTTGTTTGTTTAACTTTATTGTCATGAAGCTCTTTTGGGCTCTTCAGCATCACGGCTGTTTCTGGAAAGAGACAATTTCAAACAAGTCCTGCTGCATTTGAACCCTTCATATAGAGGAGAAACTCTCCCAGGATGCATTGCGCTCCAGTGACGAACCATTCTTCAAAGAGTTAGTGCATTAATAAAGAAATATTCAGATTCATTTTTTCCCTTTTCTCGTTGCAGTCAGTATTCCATGTTTCTAAAAGTCTGTACAAACTGTGCAACAGGAGAATCATTGACAGGAATGATTCTGTTTCCTACATGTGTTTGTATAATCTTAGTTTGTTCTCCCTTCAGGTCACAGGGGTCTTTAGTCTGCACATTACACTCCTGGCAGAGATCAGATAATAAAACCTGATCATATTACTGACACCAAGTTGCTTAACGAGGGGCTGAGGGACGACTGTCGCCCGGTGGAGGATAAAGTTCACACATAGTAAAGCAAGCTGCACCTGCTTCTTCTGCATGAAGAGGAAGAGAGTTACACTTTAACAGCAGTGAAAAAACTCTGTCAACAGTAAAAGCAAAGAGTATTGATAAAGTGATTTCCACACCAGTGTTCCAGGGGGTTGTGTAAAATAATAAATCAGGACCTAATGGCCGAGCGACAGCATGAGACAGTCACAGTATTTGATAAAGGTGACATGTGGGATGTGAAGGAGAGTAAATGTGTCAGGAGGCGAGGATGTGTAAAGATCAACGTGTGAAGGGTTATGAGAAATATAGGGAATCAAACTTTGACTTTATTATTTACAGTGTAGAACATACAGAGCTGCATCAACGCCCAGTCAGCCATGTGAACATACGTTTGTTCTGCAGGGGGCACTGTTTCCTCCGTCGCCCTTTAACTGAACTGAACTGTCAACTAAGTAAAGCATTGATTACATCATAACCAGTTCAGTGGCAGCTCATTGCATTGGTACGATCCACTGAAACAACCCAGATACCAGCAGGTTGTGTTTTATGAAACTGCTCCAGGAACGTCACACTGAAACATGACACCGGGCCTCGTGGCGCTATAAATGTCATAAAGCATCCACACACACACACACACACACACACACACACACACACACACACACACCTCTTCCCCTCCACAGGACGCCTCTGTGCACAGCTCACAACTATTGACTCCTTGAGAAGGTTCTATAAATAGCAGCGAGCGCCTGTTTCCTGCGGCTCGTGGCGGATCCCTAATGACCGGCCGCTCACCTTCAAAGGGCAACGCAGCCTGAACTCACCACGCCGCCATGTGGCATCCATCTTGGATGATCTGTTTGATGGACAGAGCAGAACACGTGACAGTTCAGATGTGATGATGCACGATGCCGCCTGACATGAAACAGTGACGATCAAAAGGTGGATGTGAAGGGAATTAGATGAAAAGTGGTGAATCTGCTGTGATGGTGTTCTGGTTCTGGTCTGCGTCAGGATCAAGGCCCTGAAATCTTATTTTCTCATTCAGAGCGACAGGGTTCCGGCCAGAGACTTTTTAGGTTTTATGTTCTCAGGTTGTTTATCCGTACATTTGTCCGTCCCATGTCTTGTGAACATGATATCTCGAGGACACCTTGAGGGAATCTCCTCAACTTTGGGACAAACATTAAGTAGGACTCAAGGATGACCTGATTACAATTTAAAGGTCAAAGGTCAATTTTTCTGTGGTCTCGTTGGTTTGAAGTGCACGAGATGGTTTAGAACTGAAGCATCTTGTGCAGTTTCAGCTCTCTCACTGCCAGATACCAGTAAATCCCTCACACTGAACCTTGTGCCCTTGTGCCTTATTTTCATTTGCCAGCTCGTCCCTGTTTAAAGGGACATTTCACACATTTAAGTGCTGACACCCTTCTGTGAATTACTCAGGACTGTTTCTGTAGATAGAGGTTTTCTATTGCTGTTTTATAAATTTGGAAAAAACAACCTGAGCATGAAGATTGGAGCCCATAATCAGGATGCGTTGTATAACAGTAATCATCTTTTTTTGGGTTGGCCTTACTAACATGTTGTATGATTTACACCAACCTTACAGATTGATTTCTCCAGAGAAAACGCAAACGTTGACAGAAAGAGCTTGAGCCCAGTTATGGAGGGAGCCGGTGCGGGCGGGCTAAATGACACAGTGTGTTTGAGTCAGCAGCCCGGTGGTCAGATGAAGGGCTCGGTCATCTGGTTTATACAACAGCACCGCCGATCAAAAAACAAGACTGTAATTATGATCTGCTCTGGATATGTATCTGAGGGAAACGCTGCGGCAGTTGAGAAAGCCATTACAGGTCGGAGATTGGATCAGCGGAGGAGAAACGACCTGAACAAAATGAATGGCAGCGTTTACGTATTATGTAACATGGTGACTGAGAGTGAAAGGGTGAGAAACCAAATACAGAACCAGGGCACAGGAGGAGAGGGAGGAGGAGGAGGAGGAGGAGGTGCAGCAGACAGAAAAGAGACAGACTAAACAGAATGTGACTGGTGGGTGAACCGGTGAGGGCAGGGCTGCATGGGGATGAGGACGCTCGGAGATGTTTATCATGTCCCACAGCTTCAGATCATTTGAGGGTTTTGTTGAAGGGAGGTCGACGGACGAGCCAGACTGATGGCCGCCGGCCTGCATGTGTGTGTGTGTGTGTGTGTGTGTGTGTGTGTTTGTGTGTCAGGGGACGTGACCTATGAAAGATTGTTGTAATGTAAACATTAAGGCGGCGGGTTCTGCCAGCTTTGCTACTTGACCTGCTGCAAAGGGCAAGAGAAGGAGTTTCCTTTCTTTAAACATAGTGATTCTCTAAATCACTACGTTCACATCGAGGGTTGAGGAGCTCAGAGTCAAAGTCCGAGTTTAGAGAAACTCCTCCTCCGTAAAATAAACATTTAATTCAAATCATGACGACATTCAAATGTGACGAGCGCTCTGCTTGAATATTGGTTTAGCTTGAATCACAATTTGTTTTGTTTGTATTAGTTAAAGTCAGTTTAATCATTATTTACAAGGATTAAAGATCATTATTAATATTGTATACATGTTTTTTCAGACTGTTTATATTTACTTTATATAAATGCTCATAATGGTTGTTGACATAAAGACAGATAATATATAGATTTTTCATAATTATGCTTCTGAATGTCCAGTCTGTATGCTCATATTATTTTATGTCTTAAAATATGCCTAAAATGCATCTTTTAAATGTTTACTGTTTATATTTACTTGTGTGTTAACCACATTTCATAAATACACTATAACTCCCCATCAGAATGTGAATTCAAAGCAACATAAGATATTCTCCTCCAGCTCTTGTTTGTGTATTTGTTTATTTTCTCCATCCTTCTGTATTAAAAATAAAAACCTGCATCCTCTCGCTCTCCATCTGCCAAAGCTAATAGTCCCATAATAGCTAATGGATTGTTCTCAGAGTTTAGTGAGTGCATCCTCCTGCGTGTCCATTGTCTTCGGCTTCGTGGAAGCTGCTGATGCGGCGCCAGTAACAGTTGAGGTAAACTGTTGTGTCTGATGTGTTTTCCGTGTCACTAATGAAAAATAAAAATGACATGACTAAAAATAAACAACTTTTGGCAAAGAGTCTTAATTTGATACAAATATTCAAGATAAAATAAAAGGTTAAGATAAATAATTAAATATTTATGTCTCACTTGACTGATGGAAGACGGGTGTGGTTTAATTTTCTCCCTCAAGGAGGTAAAACTACAGACAGGAATTTCAAGATTTCAAAGTTTGTGGAAGAATGTGATATGGGCCAAAGGTGGACGGTAACTAAAGATATGTCAGCTCCCCAATGGTGAAGCCAAATCATCTTGATCACCCCCTGGTGGCTGGCTGCAGTACAGGCATAACCCCTATACTTCCTGCATGTTAGTGGATGGGACATGGACCAAACTAGAAAGTCCAAATAAACGCTTCCCAAGATGGTTTCTGTCATTTTCTTTACACTGATGTATGCTCAAGTCATATTTATGATTTAATTCAGTAATTGATGCTTAAAAAACAGGATGAAAGGTCATGATTGGTGACACGCAGCTAAAAACCACATCCAAGAAGTAATGCTTAAAATGTTTGATGCAGATCTGGGCATGAGACAGATGAAGGATTTAATCTCACCAATTATTTCCGTGGCAATAATTCATAGAATTCATAGAACATATTTAGGCGACTGATATTTAATCTAATGTGTAATTTGAACCAAATCCAAATCTGGATCAATAGCAGATTTAAATGTGGTTTCATCTTCCACGTTGGATAATCTCCTGATCTGCATTGTGTTGATTGTGTTGATTGTGTTGATTGAGTTAAAGGGGACAGTAGAATCACAGGAGGATGTGTGTGTGTGGGGGGGGGTCTAGCAATCAAGACAAGTGCACAAAAACTTCATTTAGATTTATTACAACTGTCTATTAATCAGAGTGGAACACACAATAATACACACACAAGAACACACACTGTATGAACACACACAGACTCACACACTGACTGATCCAGCAGAGAAACGGGAAGGAAACGTTTGCTTACGCACAATCAGCTGATGACCGCTGCAGAGTTTCCTGAGCTAATGACCTTGTGTCCACAATGTAAAGTCTTTCTGCGATTCCTGCAGATTATTATTGAGCAGCAGAGTGAGACCTCCACCAAGGACGAGATTCCCCCACACACCAAGCTGCTGATCTGTGTGCAGACAAAACACAGACACACTGAGCTGCTGCTGTCAAAGCAACACAGGCTCCACGGCGTTAAAGGTGGTTAGTGGTTAAAGGACGCCACCTGCTGGAGGCACTGCAGAATCACAGTATAACTATGTCAAGAAAGGAGGAGGATTTTTTATACTTTTGTTAGTTTATTTGTTTGCTATCAATTTATACTTTGGATGCGATGTATTTAAGTTAGTTAAAGTCTGAGTTACACATTGCAAAATTAGATAAATTAGTTCAAATGGCTTTGTTGTTTATTAAGGAAGAATCATTTGAATTACACTACATTATATTATAATTCTGAGGGATATTATTTTTCCCTAAGTTTATAATAATTATTTTTACTGTTAACAATCTCTATCAATTATATTATATTTTATATCAATGGTGTAATGCCAAACTGACACAACTCTGACATGAGTTTTACCATTAAATACATAATGTATTTAATATTGGTTGAGTACATTTACTGGAGTTCTTAAGAACTGAGGTAGTTGTACTTTACTTTGTACTTGTACTCTACATTTCAAAGACAAATACACTTTTTACCATAAGTATTTGATGGCTTTAGGTAAATGAAAAAAAAACATAATCAGCAGATCAATCCACTATGAAAATAATAATTTTAAATTCACAATTACCAGTTCAAAACTTACAAAAATAAGTGTGTAGATGAGTGATAATAAAATATCGTCATATATTTAAATGTATCGTCAAATGGGACATTTTTCAGGACTGAATATTTAATATTATATTTAGAGTAGATTTTAATTAACATATTAATAAATAAATGTTCCTTTTTAATTTGACCTAAAGCCCAGTTATGAAGTCCCCGCCCGTCCGGCGCAGCCCGCATTCATAATCAAACACAAATACAAGAGAAGGCGGACTGAACTTCACAGTTTGACCAATCAGCTTTGAGCGACTCTGACGCCGTCGCAGCTGATTGGCTAAAACACCGGACACTCACAAAGGAGGTGGATTAGGTAAACGACACTTCCGGATCAACAGGTTTTCAATTTGTGGAACAGTTTATGGTTCGATTCCTTTAAAGTTAAGATTCACAGTTTGTTTTCTGTGTGTCAGCCTCAAAACGAGAAAAGATGCAGACGATCAGGTGAGAGCTGCTTTTATCAGGCTGTTGAATTCTGTAGTTTTAGTTTGAGATTAAAACTACAAATAAAAACCAGATTCTGTCATAAATAGATGAATGATCATATCTGTGGACATATTGAATTGACTTTGGATGAAATGAAGACAAACCAGTGGTTTAGTGTTACTGTTGTTTAGTGTTAATGTGGTTAAATGTAGTTTTTCAGGGGTTTTATCCCCATTTTGTTGAGTCACAGTTTTAAGTCATTTCTCAACATCCTGGAAACTAGATTTTTTTTCAAATGCTTTATTGAAAAAAACATTAAAATGTACAAAGAATCAAGCTTGTGTGTACATGACAAAATAATATAATGATAAAATAAACTAAAGTCAAATAGAAATGTGTTTCTTTTGCTTCAGAAGGGATTATGAAGGAAATGTGTTCATAAATGAAGAATATGATAATAGTAATAAATGGTAACAGAGATGTAATCTGAAATTGGTGGAATCCCTTTTGGGATTATGAAGTTCAAGGCGAACACGTTGACAGTTTTATTACTTTCATGACGTCTCAGAAACTACTTCCGGACGCCCTGGTCCTCTGACGTCCGACTGGATGACAGGACCGTGGTGATCACCGGAGCCAACACCGGGATCGGTAAAGAAACGGCCATGGACCTGGCAAAAAGAGGTGCGACCGGCTAAAGCTTCTTACAACACGACACACGGCTGCTCATAAGATCATCTGACTGGTTATCACATCCTCTCTCTTTCTGCCGGGTCATGATGACTCACATCAATTTAAAGAAACCTCCAGTGTTTGAGCCTGGGTTTGTTCAACCAGACTTCCCACATGATGTGTTTCTGGTGGTTTGACCTGTTCCAATAGGCTCTGGTTTCATTTCACATCTAATTATACCCAACCTTCATTTGAAAACTCCTCCTCCTCCTCCTCCTCCTCCTCCTCACCTTTCCATTACAGATGTTCTGATACCATTCATCCCATCGCGATGCTAGCACTGATACCTGGACTTAGCAGACTGTGAAACAGCTGTCAGCTACTGACCCTGAATGGAAGTGATGATTGGTTTTATATGACGTGCCTGAGGTTTAACCATTGAGAATGATTCCATAGAACATATTGTGTAAATCCCTTCTGCTGTTTTAGCCTCATCCTGCTGACTTAGCAAGCGATGAAGCAAGAAATTGTGTAAAACGGTGTGTAACCAATTTCCTGTGTCACAAGACAAAGTGTGCATTGAGTTTCCACAGTTGCTTCAGTGATGAAACCAGAGTCTAGTTGAGTAATGTCCACATTTGGTCATGAGAGGGTGCTGTCCTCCCTCTTCTCCACACGTCACCTTACTATCTGTTGATTGTCTGGACGGTGTGTAGACAGACAGCTGTTTTATTTTTCTGTTTTAGGGGCGAAGGTCATCATAGCGTGCAGGGACATGGAGAAAGCAGAGGCCGCTGTTAATGACGTCATCGAAAAATCCGACAACAAGAACGTCCGCTGCATGAAACTTGACCTGTCAGATACCAAGTCCATTAGAGAATTCGCTGAAGCCATCAACAAAGGTAAAACCCGGAGAACTCTGTACATGTGAAAGGAATTTTTAAGAAGAAACAAAAAAAAACAGCATTATACATTTTTTCATGTTCTTTTCTGCAGAGGAGCCCAAACTCAATATCCTCATCAACAATGCCGGCGTGATGGTTTGTCCTTATGGGAAAACAGCAGATGGCTTTGAGATGCAGATCGGTGTCAATCACATGGGTAACTAAATCCACGTTATCTGTGTAGTGAGGAGACGATGACCTGGTATTGAAGGTTCTTAGAGTGTCAGTCCCAAGCAGACAGCTCTGAATAGGTGTCAACGCACCCGAGACCCGATCACTCTGACCACTGATCTGGGAGCTGATCTGTGATGCCTCACGCGAGGGACCACTGACCCACCACTGACCCACCACTGACCCACCACAGTTTCATCATGACATCAAAAATGTGTTTCCGCTCCTCTTCAGTGTGCACTTTGAGCCACTCAGCTCCTCCCGACCCTCTCTCCCCTCTGTCCCTCTCCCTTCTCACACCATTTTTGTGACATCTAGTGGTGAAGTGTCATGTTGCAGCTGAATGTGCCCCCCCCCCCCCCCCCCCCCCCCATGGAAACCTTCTGTTGTCAGAAAAACTCAAAAGGTGTTTGTCTGGACAACTGTAGAAACATGGCAGCCCCTGCAGCGAGGACCTGTTCCCAGTGTAAATATAAAGTATTAAAATATATAAACGGCCAATTCTAGTGTAAAGAGAAGAACCATTCGTACAATTTAGATGAAACACACTAGTAAAAACATCCCTAAGATTATTTTAAAGTCATACAGACGATCTTAGAGCTGAACTAGTGATCAGCTCTCTAGGACAGATGTTGATTCCACATCTAACCAGGTCCTGCTGAGGAGATTTTAGCCTTTATCCTAAACACTAATGTGTCCTATTATACCTCCTCTGTTCTACTTGCCGGAGGAGATATTGGCAGTAAAACCAGTTTTTCTGTTAAATATTGATTCGTGTTGACACTATTAGCTTTTCGCTGTGCTGGTATCAGCTAAGACAATCCCCTGGGGCAATAATAAGGAAGAGATGGACAAACTTCCTCCTGCTAAAGTTCACAGACACCGCTTTAATGAGGGTGCATAAAGTGTCAATGTAATCACTTTAAACTCGAGCTGGTTGGTTGGGACTTCACTAATGTGTCTGGATTTTTATAACAACTTGCAAAAGGACAACACAGAAGATGATGGTTAAAGTAAAAGTTTCAGTCTGGCAAATCTAATTTACCTGACGACTGAGTTTGCATTTTCTATAATTTGACACGTGTGTTTAACAAACTTATAGAAGTTCAACTTTAGTTCGAGCTGCTAGAGAAGGTGCAATGATAAGTTTAACTAACAAGAATAAGTCGATGGACTCTTTTTGAATAACCGAAGCATCCAAAGTGAACTTGAGTAAAATCTCCCTTTTCCTTGGAACCCTTATACTAATGATAGTAATGGGAGTAAGCGGGAAATCTGCAGAGTGTAGATTGGCTGTGCACTTATCTTTTGTTGACACATTTACTCTCTTGATAACGTTCCTTCGAATTAAATGGGTCATTGTGCACCTTTGACTTCAGGTTTTGACATTTAAAGACCCACTCACCCAAATGTGCTCCGACAGGCACAAATGCATTTTCTGAATTAAATAAAACCACAGCTGGAGGGGAGTGTGATATAAAATGAGATCGTCCTTTTTAAGGGAAATTTGACACGTTACTGCGCTTAAGGAAATAGCTAAATCAGTAAGAAACATCATACATTTAAAAAATGGCCAAGCAGACGTCTGTGTGAGAGACGTGCAGTGTCTAGACTTGTTGTGCACTTAGCTTTGTTGACACAAGTGCTTTCTTGATAACGTTCCTTCGAAATAACTGTGTCATTGTGCACCTTTGACTTCAGGTTTTAAATTTGAACACCAACACGCCCAAATGTGCTGCGATACGCACAGGTGCATATTCTGCATTAAAAAATTTGCTGCACATAAAAGACATAAAAGGAGATAGTCCTTTTTAAATTGAAATTTGAGCTTAAGGAAATAGTAAAAATCAGTACGAATATTTTTATCACTTCACGACAACTGCATCAGTTTGCAAGTAAGGAACCATTCTGAGAAGTTAATCAAACATAAGTCGTTAAATCATCTTCTCTTCTTCTCCAGGTCACTTCCTGTTGACACATTTGTTGCTGGACCTGATGAAAAGATCGGCGCCGGCCAGGATAGTCACCGTGTCCTCCATGGCTCACTCCTGGGGCGCCATCAATCTGGAAGACATCAACAGCGAGAAGGGTTACAACAAGGGCAAAGCTTACTCCCAGAGCAAGCTCGCCAACATCCTGTTCACCCACACGCTCGCCAAAAAACTAGAAGGTGAGCACCACAAGCTCCGTCTGGCAGCTCTGGTATCTTTCGCTCTCTCATTCATGTTTTACTGCAACATTTTATTCAAATGTTTTCCCTAGGCACGGGTGTGACCACGTACTCCCTCCACCCCGGTGTCGTCCAGACAGATTTGTGGCGCCACCTCAGCGGCCCCCAGCAGTTCATCATGAGGATGGTCAGTCCCTTCACCAAAGACTCTGTGCAGGGAGCTCAGACCACCATTTACTGCGCGGTGGAGCCGACGCTGGAGAAGGAGAGCGGTGGATACTACAGGTACTTTGATTTAGACTGTACACAGCAGTCCATACGTTTCCTCTGCACACATAGAACACTGTCCGATACATGATGTCTTTGTCTTTTCAGTGACTGTGCTCCTGCAGCCTGCTCAGCAGCTGGGAAAGACGACAGCGTGGCTCAGAAGTTGTGGGACCTGAGCTGTAGTCTTCTCTCCATCACGTGAAAATGGGTCCGTCTGGATTTAGAATAAAATCCCGGAGTTTACATTCTGATCTGATGGGTTTTCTTATGTTAACGGTCATTTATATTTCGATATATGTTAACACATGTTTTTCAACACTTCTTGTTTGTATTTGTTTTACTTATGTAAGTTCAGTATGATGCATGGAACTGGAAGTATTTATAATAAAGAAACTACTGAGATAAGTTTACATTACATAACCTTTTTTAATGGGTCAGACTGCGGCGTCTTCTCACTCATTGTTTTGTTCTGTTTTTTCCTGAAATTAAACTCTAACACTCCGTCACTTTGTTTCTGCTTCTGCACTTTGTTTCAATAAGGATACATTTGGAAAAAGTGCAAAACCACAACATTATAATTGTATTACTAGGTTTCTCCCTTCTCAAGTCAGTCATGATTTATTTAGTTACTTCCTTTTCCTCATACCTCAGGGGCTTCGTCACTGCTTTGATATTAATCATGAGCTCAAACTTTTATGCTGCCACGTGATTCCAGTGTACCGGTGGAGGATTGATAAAAGCAATGACACAAAGGTTGAAAATCAATATTCCGGGAAGTTTGCCAGAGGTTATTGGGGCCAGAACGACTAATAAAAAAAGAGTTCCTGAGAAGACAGCGTTCTTTAGAACTCCATTTACAAACCCAGTTATCAGCCAAAAAAATTACGCCTTTAAATGAGATACTGTTTTCAGTCATATTAAGTTAAGATCTCAGTTTTATTTAGTTTTAATTGACTATTAATGTTAAATAACTAACAATAGGAAAGTATATCATTATTTACCTTTTACTTTTAAACAGTAGTTTGGTGAAAGGAAGCTAAAATGCTGCAGTAGAGATAATATGAAGTGTGTGTGTGGGGGGGGGGGCGTAACAGAGAGGTTCCATGTTAAACTGATATGGTTGACGGTCGGTGATGATGATATAACTGTGATAAACTGAAACGAGACGTGAAGTCACTCCCTTGATGGATAAGTTAGTGATTTACCTGGGAATCTCAGAGATATCATTTTCAAGGTGCCATAAAATATGGTTACTTGAGTCTTGAAACTCCATGGTATTATAAGCAATCAATCAATCATTAATCTTCAAAAGACAAAAGAGGCTGTCTATAAGAATCATCCTCGGGTCCAGCAGAAATAGCATCACTTGAGGGGGAAAAGGCAAACGGTACAGATGAATGGGAGATCTGCCGCGAGACTAAACTGGACTAATTACTAACTCTCTCTGTATATGAACCACTTTTATTTCTGGATGTGAGACGCCTGCAGAGACGAGTGAAGCTCACGTGACGGTCCACTAAAGATTGGTGATTTTCTCTGGTGCACAGAGAAGATGGAGGAAGCTGAGGATGCAATTGCAGTGGTGGGCATTGGATGCAACTTTCCTGGAGGTAATTTTTGAAAGAAACATCTTACATTATAGAACAAATTTTATTCTGTATTATGGAACGTTGATGTTTCCAAACAGGAGAAGGGCTTGAGAATTTCTGGAAGGTTCTTGTTGATGGGAGAAACTGTTCTGTGCCAATTCCCAAAAGGAGGTTTGACTTGTCCACGTGGTATGACCCCGACGAAAACAAAGCGGGTAAATCACGCACTGCCAAGGCTGCTCTCATTGATGGGTAAGCGTTAAAATCTTATTATATTTAGATCTAGAGGATTATTTACTCTGTGCTTTCTGAATATCAGCATGTAGGTTTTCATGTATGTATATTTGATGTGTAAATAACCTTCTAAGGCAAGTTTATTTATAAAACACAGTTTAAACACATCAAGTTGACCAAAGTGCATAAAATAAACAAAAACAAAAAGATAAACAAGAATAAATATAATAAAACAATTTTATGTCTCAGTATTATTCACTGTAGCTCATATAACAAATTTTAATGAATAAATGAAAGCAGGTCCATGTGTCCATTGTTTTGATTTTAACTTTAAGATCTTGCTCTATGCACTGGTTTATCAAAATATTTTAATTCATATATTTTATTTTGGATGAAATATCATTTAAATATTAAACGCAAGTGTCTTCTTATCATTAGAATGGTCTTCAAACCTATACATGGTCACTAGTTAAGTAAAGGTGACAACAATTAATATTGTAATACAAATTGTGTTGCACCTGATAAAAATAATAAGAAATAATGAAAAAATGGAGAAGCTGCTTTTCTCATTTCAGCTCTGGAATAACTACAGATGTTTCTTGTTTTTTAAACAAACCAAGTGAAATGTCTCAAGCAGCTTCTCTGTATCTTAAATCTCACATAAAGTAGACTTTCTCTTATTATACTATTAAAATGCGCATCTCCTAAATTGATTCAGCGGTTTCAATCTTTTATTTTCTCCAGGTTTAATGATTTTGACCACAAGTTCTTTGGCATCAGCGACAGTGAAGTGGAACAAATGGATCCTCAGCAGAAGCAGCTCCTTCAGTGTGTTTACAGAGCTTTAGAAAACGCTGGGATTCCTATGGAGGAGGCCAGCGGCACCAAGACAGGAGTGTTTCTAGGTAAGACAATAAAACATTTACAGCTCCAGCAGATAACACTGTCTTCTAAAGATATAAATCATTTCTGAGTAAAGTTATTGTTTGAACCGAGTTTTAACATGAGAACTGTCAAAATAAATAACCCATCCAGGAACTTTGAAATAATAATGAGCAACCTTTTGAGTTTCCACATGTTTTCCTGTTTAACCTTTTTTTATTCAGGCCTTATGAACAGAGATTACGAAACAGTTTCTGCACGCGTGCATCCGAGTGTGATCAACCACTGGACTGGCACTGGCCTCGCCATGAGCATCGCAGCAAACAGAGTCTCATACATCTTCAACTTCACTGGGCCGTCACTGGCCATAGACAGCGCCTGCTCCTCGTCCCTCGTGGCTCTTCATCTCGCTTGTCAATCCATCAAACAAGGTGTGTAGGAGAGACGGTTGGAACCAACTGGAATAACACTTCAGAGAGTAACTACATTGAGAATATAGGACGAGATGTTGAATATCACTTGTACGTTTGAAGGTCTTCTGCACAATTTGACCAATTACCAGTAGATGTCAGCAGTGGTTAGTGGCCACCAGAGGGTGTTAGGGACACAGCTGTCCGCCTCAGCACCATCAAGTGTTTTGTAATTGTACTCAATGACACCATAACCTCTATGCCTTTTTAAATTAGACAGTTTTCCTTTTTTTAAGCAGAGGACAATATGAAGAATACGTAATGTACATTCTGCCACAGTAATTTATGCCTACTGTTAATGTGATCATATGTTAGTCACCACCAGCGGATGTTAGGGACATATATCTGGATTTGGTCCCAGATCATGCTAGTGTGTTCTAAACATCCAGAGAACCCTGGAATTCCAGTGTTTTTGGACCATTGTATCCACAGCTTGTTTTTCACCAGATAGCTTGTCAGACTTTGGGCTATGACGCCAAAGAAGATCTTGCCCTCTACGTTGAGGAGCCTGATGGGTGGAAACTGGCTGACATTTGAGGATTCCTCCTCTTTTGGTTTAAATTTCTCCTCCAGCTCTGCGCTAAGCTTTGGGAATTGTTTGCTTCAGCCATGCTACTCTCATTCATTTCCACAAGAAGCGTAAAACATCAGGAGCCTTTTTGTATACCCTGTACGGGACACTGTTCGGGCCTGGGCTGCATTTCGGAGGGCTCACATCCATTTGGTGTTCTGGCTGCTCAATGGGTGGGATATCAGATGGAAGAGCTGTCGGGTCATTGCTGTTTTATCTTATCAGGTGATTGTGACATGGCTTTGTGTGGAGGAGTGAGCTGCATCTTTGAGCCAAGACTGTTTGTCGCTCTCAGCAAGGCCAAGATGATTTCACCTGAAGGGACGAGCAGACCTTTCTCCAGCACGGCAGACGGCTACGGTAGAGGGGAGGGCTGTGGGGTTGTTCTACTGAAACCACTGAAAAAGGTCAGAAAGCTCAAAACCCTGAGTTTAGTTAAGCTTGTTCTTTTCGTCAGGATTGTGTGTATGGCTAGGTTCACAGGAATCAGTCAAACAAGGTCAGAGGTGTCAAAATTAAACAGTTGAAACGATACTGGTCACACACACAATTACAGGACTGAATGACGCTGCACTCAGCAGTAACCAGACAAACACCATTTTCCAATTATCAATATATTAACATCAGATCATGTTAATAACTCAGTGATTATTTTTGTTCGTTTAAACATTAACCAAACAACTTACTGTAAAAGTTATATTAATCTCTAACTTCCTGCTGACCCTGTCTGGTTTGAGTCATGCAAATAAAGAGTTATCTGTGGGCCCCATGTGTACCGATTAAAATGTACTTCCTCCATCGAAGAATGTGACGAGAAACTAAAAGAAAAAAAATTTTAACAGTGAAAACAATCCAGAAACCCCAAAAATGATGATCAATGACAATGGTTTAATTTTTCTCTTATTTTTAAAATGCAGGCTTTACAAGACCATGACCATATCTGGGGTATCATCAGCAAAACAGCCGTCAACCAAGATGGACACTCAGTCACTCCGATCACCAAACCCTCTATGACACAACAAGAGGAGCTGCTGCGAGGAATCTACTCAGAGTCTGACATTGTAAATGTTCAGTACATAGAGGCACATGGGACTGGAACCCCGGTTGGAGACCCAACGGAGGCAGGAAGCATCTCTAACGTCATCGCTAAGGCCAAACCTCCCGGATCAGAGAGACTGTGGATTGGCTCGGTGAAGAGCAACATTGGACATACAGAATCTGCAGCCGGAGTGGCTGGACTCATTAAGATTCTTCTTATGATGAAACACGAGACCATTGTTCCCTCTGTCTTCTACTCTGAACAAACTGACAGTGTTGATGCCAAAGCCCTGAACCTTAAAGTTCCTCAGAAGGCAGAAAAATGGGAACCGTCTGGTGCACGGATTGCAGGGGTGAACAACTTTGGCTTTGGGGGTACAAATGCACATGCTGTTGTCAAACAGTACAAACAGTCACCAATAAGACAGGAACATGTTGAGACACAACCAAAGTACTTTGTCATGTCAGCTAATTCAATAAAATCTCTCTCTCTCATGATGGAAGACACTGTTAAACAGCTAGAGGCCGATAGTAAAGTTGATCTAGATTCTCTCTTGTACACGTCAGCTTGCAGAAGGAGCCATCTCAAACATAGATACAGAAAGGCCATCATGGTATCATCTGTGGTTGATCTTAAAGATAAGTTAAGCGCTTCTGCTGGCAAAACTATCACCCAAGCCTACTCTGATACAAAGTTAGTGTTTGTCTTCTGTGGAAATGGCGTCACTTACCATGGCATGTGCAAGCAGCTCCTGAAACAAGAACCTGTCTTCAGAAGTAAAATCAAAGAGATTACAGAACTGTTCAAAAGGCTGAGTGGGCTGAACATCCTGGACGTGCTTGACAGTGAGTTTGAGAGTAGTGACTTCAAAAACCCAGAGGTTGTCCAACCATTGCTCTTTGCCATCCAGGTTGGCATCACCACCCTACTCAGACATTGGGGTGTCAAGCCAGATGCGATACTTGGACACTCTGTTGGTGAGGTAGCAGCCGCCCACTGCTCTGGCCTCTTGTCTCTTGAGGATGCGATAAAAGTCATCTATTTCCGCAGCAAGCTGCAGAGCAAAGTCACTGGTGGGATGATGCTTGTGATCAGCAACATGGCTGTATCGGAGGTAACTGCTCTTCTCCCTTCTTACTCTGGTAGAGTTTGTCTTGCTGCTTTCAACAGTCCACAGTCCTGCACCCTCTCAGGGGATGCAGATGCAATTAAGAGCTTCCATGCAGAGCTAAGTGCCTCAGCCAATGGTCAGAACCTGTTCCTGCGTCTGCTGAATGTCCCTGCTGCTTACCACAGCCACATGATGGATCCAATTCTGAAAGAAATCAAGGAAACAATTGGTCTCTTACAGGTGAACAATCTTGACACAGAGTTGTTGTCAACAGTGACAGGCAAGGAGGTCCAGCAGGGAGATTTCTGCACAGGTGAATACTGGGCTCGGAACATTCGTGAGCCAGTGGCCTTCGAGCAGGCAGTGCGGTTGGCAGCGACAGGAAAGAAGAACACAGTCTTTGTAGAGATAGCGCCAAGAAGTGCACTGCAGCGAAACATCATTGAATCGCTGACTAGTGACACAGCTGTTCTTCCCTCTGTGCAGCCAGGGAAAGATCATGAGACCATCATGTCTGTAGTTTCTAAGCTGTTCGAACTGGGGGTTCAGGTTGATTGGAACACCTTCTATAAAGGATATGAGACGATGCCGCTGCCTTTCCCGAGGTACACGTTTGATCTCTCTGACAGAGACGTGATGATCAGTGCAGCACAAACAAATACACCAAGTAATCACCCTGTGATCAGTCAGACAGGAAGTGAAAGCAACATTTTCAGCTGTGATCTGAAGTCAGACTCTTCTTTCTACCTGAAAGAGCACAAACACAACAATATACCCATCATCCCCGGGGCCTTCTATGCCGAGTTGGGTTTAGCTGCAGTCATGGCCATTGCCAAACCAAAAGTACCTCTCAACTCTCTACAGCTCAGTGTCAACTTCCACAGCCCGTGTGTTTTAACGCAGAATTCACCTGACATTAAGGTGAAACTGGAACAAACCGAGATAGAAACCAGTTTCACGGTATTCTCTCCATCTGCAGTTTATGCATCAGGCACAGTTGTTTCCAAAAGAGAGCGGCTGATTGAGGAGCAGAGCCTTTCACTGAGCGCCCTCAGCCAAAGATGCAAATCTGTCGTGAGCTTTCAGGAGCTCTATGGGTATTTGTCTCAAGGTGGCTTTCAGTATGGAGATGTCTTCAAGAATGAGGGGAATGTGCACTATGGAGAAGATCTCAAGGAGGCTTTTGCTGTTGTAAAAGTTCCAGAGGAACTTCGATCGCAGTTGTATGACTACTGCATCCACCCTGTTGTGTTGGATTTTTTTATGCAGCTTCTCCCAGTCACAGTTGAACAAAGCTTTGCTGGGAGACCAGGCTTTCCTGCCAAAATCGGAAGTTTGACCGTGTTTGAACCTTTGCAGGAGGAGATGATTGTGTATTTGAGAGCAGTCGATGTGGGTAGTGATTACTTTGATGTTTGTGGCTGTTTTACAGACAGAGAAGGTAGAGTGTTGGTTGAGGCTAAACAAGTGACAATCAAGTATCTTGGGAGTCAGTCTCATGTGGTTGAGGACTACTTCTACCATAACTCCTTCAGTGTCATCCCTGACATTATCCCATCTGCTCCTCCTCCCAAGGCCCTGGTCTTCTGCGATGACATGGGGATCTCTAAAGGCCTGCAGTCACATTTGGACCCCAAATCTCAGTACATATCAGTTACACATGCAAAGGATATTTTGAGCAATGGCTTCTCTTCTCTCTTTGCAAAATTCAAAATCAAAAATAAGAAGGAAAGGTTTGATGAGGTCTTGTTTCTGTGGGGCCAAGAAGACCTCACTTCACAGACCGCTGATGTTGCACTACAGAAAGTGGTGAGCTGCTGTGAGATTTTCCGTCAAATCATCCTTGAGCTTAAGCGACTTCACTTTCCAGCCTCTATTAGAGCAGTAACCTACCGTTCATCTGACGTCACAGTAGACCACGTCAATCCAGGTTTTGCCATCGTTGGTATGACCAGATCATTTGCTGCAGAGATACCAGAGCTTTCATTTCAACTCATTGACATAGATACTGTCTCCGCTAAGGGCATTGCAACTCTGTCTGAGGTCATTCGATCATATCCTTGTAGCAAGAACCCAGAGTTGGTGGTAAAAGATGGGCGGATTATGAAACCTTCCATTGTCCATACTCCCCCTGAAGTCGTTGACAGTTCAGGATCCAGTTTTACTTCAACAATGTCCGAGCATTTCATCCTTCAAACAGCTGATGCACATGAGATTACTCAAGTGAGTGCCATTCACTTTGATGAGGGGGACCTGCCAATCAGTGACACATCAGTTGAAATCCGTCCCAGCACGATTTGTGTCCATTCATCTGATTTCTTCCCCGTCAGTGCTACACACTTGAAATTTGGTCAGACATTGTACTGGGATAAACATTCCTCCCAAAGTCACAAGCTGCTGGCTCTTGATTTCAACGGTACTGTTACCGCAGTTGGAAAAGATGTGAGAAAACTGAAGGTGGGAGATCACGTTGCTTCCTGCTATCCTGTGGTGGCAGCCAGCAAGGTCCAGGTCCCAGAGCATGTGTGCTACAGCACAAAACGATTCCCATTCCTCCAAAAAACACCTTGTGTTTCCTACTATGTGCTGGCATGGGAGATTCTGCAACGAGCCTTACCCAGAGCTAAACATCATCTAGGAATCATATCCCCTGTTCCTGACTCAGCTCTGACCAAAGTCTTGGCACTTACCTCCTCACAATCTGGCTGGAATGTGATTATTGGAACGCAGTGTAATGGTTCTTTTGTAGATGTCAAACAAATTGATGCATTTGTCATCCTGCCCCCACTTGACAAATCCTTGATTGACAAGATTTGCAGTTTTCCAAGGGTCAAACATGTCGTCATCATCTGTGAATCTGAGACGCAATGTTTGCTTGCTAGGAACATGTTCCACGGTGTGAAGGAAAGTGTTCATGTGCAGACGATTCTGATACCAGCCATTTTGCAAAGGGGATCTTTGAGTGCCCAAAGGCCACATATTTATCACTGGCTCAAATCCTTGAAGTTGAGCAGGAAATTTCCTGTTGAAAACTTCACCTTTCAGAATGTGAAGTCTGACAGCGTCGACACTTTCCATCCTCAGGAACCAGAGTCATACTTCCGCTCAAAGAAACTGGCTGTTGTGGCTCTGCAAAAAGACGAAGGCAGCGTTCTGTCGGAGATCCCAGTGCTATCAACTAAAAAGCTGCTATTCCAAAAGGGGGGGTTGTACATAGTGACAGGTGGTCTTACTGGTCTGGGCTTTGAAACTGTCAAGTTCATCTCACAAAGAGGGGCAGGATATGTTGTCATACTCTCCCGGAGCAAGCCCACACCAGATCTGCAGACAGACATACACAACATAGAGAATCAGTGTGGAAACTGCATCACGAGCATGGAGTGTGATGTGTCTGTCTCTGAGCATGTCCACAGGGTTGTTAGTGCCATTGGCCAGAAGTTCCCTGGTTGTCCAGTTAGAGGAGTGTTCCACAGCGCCGTGGTTCTGCACGATGGGCTGATTGAGACCCTTGACAGATCTCTGTATGAGAAAGTTCTCAAGCCAAAAGTAAAGGGTGTATTAAATTTGCACCATGCAACGCTAAAGTGCCAGTTACACTATTTTGTGTGTTACTCCTCCATCTCTGCTTTTCTGGGAAATGCATCACAGACAAACTATGCAGCAGCCAACACGTTCCTCGACATGTTCTGTCATTACAGGCGCAATCTTGGGCTGCCTGGACAGTCCATCAACTGGGGAGCGCTCAACCTTGGCCTCCTCTTGAACAAGGACCATTTCCAGCAATTTCTGGAGGCAAAGGGGATGATGGTGATGGATGTAGCTGAAATTCATAGAAGCTTAGAGCAGTGCCTTGTGCTCGATAAACCCCAACAGGTTATTTGCAGGTTTCACTTCAGAAACCTCAGGTTCAACATCCTCTCTCAAAATGCATCAATGACTATGCGCCTGTCCGCAATAGTTGAAGAGGCTTTGCAAAAATCCAAAGAAACAGATATTCAAGCCACACAAGCCGAAAGTATCTCCCCCAAAGAGTTCGCCATCTCTCTCCTCACCCAGACCATCGGCGTTGATCCCAGTGAGTTGAAAGACGACTCACTTCTCTCGTCTTTGGGCGTCGACTCCATGCAGGCCATGACTCTGCAGAACCTGATCTTCCAGGCGAAAGGAGTGAACATACCTCTGGTGAATCTGTTGGACCCCAACGCCACAGTATCAACGGTGGTAGCTCTGCTGAGTGAGGGAACTGAAAGTGAAAATGTCAGTGTTGGGGCAGTGACGAAGAACTCCACTAACGAAATGGAGGATCTTTCAACCAGATTGTAAAGATGACAAAAGCATTTAAAGGATATGTAAATATGTATGCAGAAAGATGTATTGTTTATTTCAGCAGATGGTGTATAGTTGTAATTTTAATCCAGTAGCATAATTGTGTTTAAAGCAGGTATCATATTTATTGAGCTTTTATTTGCCTTTTATTTTGAAATTGTATTTTGAAAAGGATTACATTGTTTTAACCATATACAATATTTTACCCACTTTTCCGCAGATGTGGCCCATTTTGATTTCGAATAATTATGCATTTTTTATTTAATTTTGTGAAAATATGAACAGCATTTAAAACAAACTCCACAATGTAATGTATTGAGAAATCTCCAACTGATGTTGAGTGTGAACATAAGTTTTTGTTATTTCATTCAAATGGGACCTTTTCAAGTCTGTGATGGGGGGACTGACATCAACCTACTTCCGCCTGTTTTACAATCACTCGACAAGTCATGGTCAATTGTAATAGCTAATTATCAACTTTATAATGGTGAAGGAAATAAAAGCATGTGTATTCTGGCACGTCCCGTATATGATTACTTGGCAAGCGATTATGATTACTGAGCCTTTTGCTATTAGAATTAATAATTTATTAAATCATACTGTCAGGATGCACACAATGCAATTTTGAACCCAAAAGCACGACACTAAAGCAGTGTTAGGAATAGCAAGAGTTCTTGTTTAATGGATAATCAGGGGTCCAAAGCCAGGCAGACAGTCAGGGAAAGCAAACAAATCTGATAGGAAGCAGGCAAAACAGGAATCCAGGTTCAAGAAGACAGGTCAATGAATCAACAGAGGAAAGGAGCCGGTATACATACTGGGTGACTAATGACTGATGGAAAGCAGGTGAGTCTTGGGGTGGGGCCGGTAATGGGATCCATGGAACAGGGTGATGCAGAGCAGGGGGGAGTGGCTGAATTCTGAAATGACATGAGAATTAGTACATGCAAAAAATAAGATGAGACAATGAAAATGTTAAGAGCTGACTGAAGTTGTGACATATACAAAAAAAGAAATTGTTTCCATGGAGTAGATTTCTGCCACAAGGAAAGACATATAAAATGAGAGCAGATACAAAAATCTATAATAAAAGCCTTTACACTACTGTTTTTAATAAAAGCAAAGTTACGTTACAATTAAATAATTTATTAATCCTCTAAATCAAGAAAGGATTTGACTATTCTGAGGTGTTTTTGCCATATTAATATTTGGAATGGACACTAAAGTAGAATTGACATCACAACTAACTTTAATGGTTATTGTTGGAGTTCATGACACTTAATAATAAATGTCTTTGTTGTTTTTATGACAAAATAAATGAGGCTGCAAAATTCTCTTCTTACTTGATAAGGTTGTTTTATTTACAGATATTATTTAATGGAGGTTACACAATCTCTCTCATACGTCAAAAGTGTAACTTCAAAGAAAAAGAAAAGCTTCACATTTTAGTTGTAAATCCTATTGTAGTGACATAGGCATTAAAAGTGAATTCACTGTGTGTCTTTTGGGCCACATGGGGCAGTATATTACATTACATTTCACTAAGCTGACCCTTTTATCCAAAGCGACTTACAATAACTGCATTCAACCATGAGGGAACAGGCCCAGAACAACAAGAATCAAGAAAGTACAATTTTTTCAAAAAAACAAAACTACAAAGTGCTATAGATATCAATGGAAAGAAAACTTGAAATTTAACCCAAAAATCTAAGTTTTATGTTCAACTTAACATCCTGATTGATTTATTGTTAGATGTGATGTTTTAACTGTGATAAACTGCAATGAAAGGAGACCTGAAATTACATCGACCCCATTGGATTAATTTACTTGTTAATCCCGGTGTTATCATTTGCAAGGCGCCATAACTGTGTGCACTGAAGTCCTTCATCTCCATGGTCACATAAACAATCATTAATCTTCAATAAAGACCCGGGGCTGACTATAAGAATCAGCTCGGGTCCGGCAGTGATAGCATCACTTGGGGGAAAAGGCAAAAGGTACGTATGTATGGGAGATCTGCTGCGTGACTAAACTGGACTAATTACAAACTCTCTCAGTATATGAACCACTTTTATTTCTGGATGTGAGACGCCTGCAGGGACGAGAGATGTTAACGTGACGGTGCACTAAAGATTTGTGATTTTCTCTCGCAAACAGAGAAGATGGAGGAAGCTGAGGACGCAATCGCAGTGGTGGGCATTGGATGCAATTTTCCTGGAGGTAATGTTTTAAAGAAACATTTTACATCATAGAAAAATGTTATTCTGCATAATGGAACATTGATGTTTCCAAACAGGAGAAGGGCTTGACAATTTCTGGAAGGTTCTTGTTGATGGGAGAAACTGTTCTGTGCCAATTCCCAAAAAGAGGTTTGACTTGTCCGCCTGGTATGACCCCGACGAAAACAAAGCGGGGAAATCCTGCACTGCCAAGGCTGCTCTAATTGATGGGTAAGCGTTAAAATCTGAATATATTAAGATTTCAAGGTTTATTTACTCTGTTTTGTGAGCATTTAGGTTTTATATATATTCTATAACAGATTCTGTTACATATACTTTATAGTTTTATAGGGTTATCTTCTCATTAATATGATCGTTGAACCTATACGTGCTCAATCATGAAATAAAAGTGACAACTATAAATATGAGAAATTTTGTTAGAAGCTCCTGATAAAAAAATAAAAAAATAATGATGTTAAAAATCTGCTCTGGAACAGCTACAGATGTTGGTATTTTCCCGAAACAAACCAAGAAAAGTGTCTCAACAGCTTCTCTGTATCTTAAATCTCACATAAAGTAGATTTTCTCTTATTTTACTATTAAAATAAGTATCTCCTAAATTGATTCAGCGGTTTCAATCTTTTCTTTTCTCCAGGTTTAATGATTTTGACCACAAGTTCTTCGGCATCAGCGACAGTGAAGTGGAACAAATGGATCCTCAGCAGAAGCAGCTCCTTCAGTGTGTTTACAGAGCTTTAGAAAACGCTGGGATTCCTATGGAGGAGGCCAGCGGCACCAACACAGGAGTGTTTCTAGGTAAGATAATAAAACATTTCTAGCTACTGCGTCTTATACTGTCTTCTAAAGATTTAAATCATATCTGCATGAAGTTACTGTTTGAACAAAGTTTTAACAAAATAAATAACCCATCCAGAAACTTCTAAACGATCAGAGAAACCTTTCGAGTTTCAACAGGTTTAATTTATTTTGATTCAGGCCTAATGAACAGAGATTACGAAAAAAATGCTGCGCACGTGCATCCGAGTACGATCAACCACTGGACTGGATCTGGCCTCGCCATGAGCATCGCAGCAAACAGGGTCTCATACATCTTCAACTTCACTGGGCCGTCTCTGACCATAGACACCGCCTGCTCCTCGTCCCTCGTGGCTCTTCATCTCGCCTGTCAATCCATCAAACAAGGTGTGTATGAAAGACAGGTGGAACCAACTGGAATAACACTTCAGAAAACAACTACATACTTTTATTACAAAGCTGAAATGTGTTTTGTCTTATCAGATGATTGTGACATGGCTTTGTGTGGAGGTGTGAACTGCATCTTTGAGCCAAGAGCGTTTGTCGCTCTCAGCAAGGCCAAGATGATTTCACCTGAAGGGACGAGCAGACCTTTCTCCAGAACAGCAGACGGCTACGGTCGAGGGGAGGGCTGCGGGGTTGTTCTACTCAAACCACTGAAAAAGGTCAGAAAGATCACAACCCTGAGTTTAGTTAAGTTATTTCCTTCCTCAGGATTGTGTCTCATTCCCTGTTCTGAAAGTTTGTACTGACACGCTGGTCAAAGGCAAAACCAATAAAGCACTAAAGCAGATTCATGCTCATAATATTTAATGCAGATGGCTCGGTTCACAGGAATCAGTTAAACAGTGTCAGAGGTATAAAAAATAAACAGTTAAAACGATACTGGTCACACACACAAGAACAGGACTGAATGATGCTGTACTCAGCAGTAACAAGACAAACAACATATTCTAATTATTAACAACAGACCGTGTCAGATATAAGACCAGTGTCAGTTAATAACTATGTGACTACAGTTAAAGTTATATTAGTCTCTAACTTCCTGCTTACCCTGTTTTGTTTCAGTCATGCATATAAAGTTGAATCTGTGGGGCCCATATTCACTGTTGTGCACACGAAGGAGCAGATTGAGTCGTTGGCTAATTAATAATTATCATAAAATGAGATTATTAATAAAAATGTATAATAACGGAGCACCACCCTGGTATTGTCGTTGCGTGGTCATTTATCCTAAATATGAGAAGAAGAGCCGAACTCGGTTAGCAATGAAAGGTATGAACAGCAAAAACAATGGCCATCCAATACACTACCCCGGCACTCTAGCAGCGACGGGGCAGTCTCGAGTCGCATCAAACAGCCGGCGTCTGTATTATTTTATAACAGTCCTTGGTCCTTCTTCTTGGCATTGGAATAAGGAAGTGACCAGGAGCCACTCCCAGTCCCGCTCCTCCTCTGATAGTTGCTTGGCATAATGTTCTCTTCATGACAATCTTGACACAGCTGATGCCATGTGGGCCATTGCTGTTGTTGGAGAAAAGAATCTTATGTTCCTGCTACATCGGCTGTACGTTCTGCTTGTATAGAAATTCGAAACAACTAAACCAAAACAACGAAACAACAATGTGACGCACACACATTATAATGTCAAGATTACACACTAGGAGGGAAAAGTTATTATTAATAATTTGTTTCAAGACATAATATCTGGCTAAAGTGTTCTTGTCTCCCCTCCTATCTTTATTCGTTAAGAGTTCAGTCAGACCCCGTTGGCTAAAATTTAAATTGCTAACAGTATCAGGGACCAATAATCAATCCGTAAAAATAAAAGTTCAATTAATAATATCAATATGTAATATTAATGATTATAAAATGAGCAGTGAAGGTTTAAGTCCAAGCACTGACATTCATAATCCAGCTGTATTCACATACAAATGCACAAATAATCACTAACGCTAGTACTTTAATTACAAATAGAATTTATAAAAAGTTAATAACAGTAATGCAAATCACTGAAAACTATCTCGACAAAATCCACTATACCACAAACATTAACCACACAAGCGACTATAACGATGGCAACACACATGTAACACCGCTAGTGTGTGTGTGTGTGTGTGTGTGTGTGTGTGTGTGTGTGTGCGTATGGGTGAGAGAGAGAGAGCGAGAGAGAGAGAGAGAGAGAGAGAGGAGGGGGGTATAAAGATGGTGTACAAGGCCACGCTGGTGACATTGTATTGCCATCTTAGAAATGGCGGCAGAACCACGTTATTTAAACAAAGGGGAGGTCGAGAACCGAGAGCCAATGTGACCTAAGTCGTGGCTCTACTCGGCGATGGGTAACAACATGGTTCGATCACGCTATCTGGCCCCCAGAATGTATATAGGTATGATTGTTTGTATGTATGTCTGAATGTGTGTGTGGAAGCGGGTTAGGAGAGGGAGAGAAACGAGAGTGAGAGAGAAGAAGCATGCAACAGATAATAAGAGATCTTAATCACCACTAGGGGTGCAACGACTAATCGACAGAGTCGCCAAAAATTGATGACAAAAATAGTTGCGACAAATTTAATCGTCGATGGTTCGCAGCTGAACTAAACGTTGATTTACTGGAGGTGCTGATGGAAGAAGCTGAGGAGTGAGCCATCTCGCTACCTTCCTATCTCTGAAAGTTGCGCATGTGCAATAGCGACAAAACATAGACCAATGGAGACCCATTGCAAAACCATTGAGTACCAGAAAGTCAAAAGTATGGTAGAACTTCACCCTTAACATACCCCGTGAAAAAACTACCTGCAATATTTACAAGGCGGACCTGCTTTCCATGGAGGCAGGACACGCGCATTTGAAGAGGAGGCACATTTGACATCGTAACGTAGGCGATGCAGACTCACCTCGGTAAGATAGCCTGTTAGCTAGCTTGCTATATAAACTTATACACCTGTGCGCAGGATTCTAGAATCCATAACAAAAATATGTTTTTAACTTTTTTTTAACAATATGCGGGGATTCTACCACGCGGTGAACAGGCGGGCGAACTGAGGTCTGTCGTTTATGACTTCGGGTGTTTCCCGAAGGAATTCGGGCACCTTCTTATCAAGATGCTGAAAACTCCAGCTTAGGCTTCTGGAGTTACATGTAGGCCCCTCCATTGTTCTCTTTACCTGGCTTTAGATCCCAACATCACCAATTCAAATTGACTTCCTCCCTCGAAGAGGGTGAGGAAAACTACCAGAAAAAAAAACAATTTAACAGTAAAAATAAAGAAGAAACCTCACAAATGATTGATCGAGGACAATGGTTAGATTTTTGTCTTATTTTTACTTCGCAGGCTTTACAAGACCATGACCATATCTGGGGTATCATCAGCAAAACAGTCGTCAACCAAGATGGACACTCAGTCACTCCGATGACCAAACCCTCCATGACGCAACAAGAGGAGCTGCTGAGAAGAATCTACTCGGACTCCGACCTTGTAAATGTTCAGTACATAGAGGCACATGGGACTGGAACTCCGGTTGGAGACCGAACGGAGGCAGGAAGCATCTCTAACGCCATCGCTAAGGCCAAACCTCCCGGATCAGAGAGGCTGTGGATTGGCTCGGTGAAGAGCAACATCGGACATACAGAATCTGCAGCCGGAGTGGCCGGACTCATTAAGATTCTTCTTATGATGAAACACAAGACCATTGTTCCCTCCGTCTTCTACTCTGAAGAAACTGACAGTGTTGATGCCAAAGCCCTGAACCTTAAAGTTCCTCAGAAGACAGAAAGATGGCAACCGTCTGGTGCACGAATTGCAGGGGTGAACAACTTTGGCTTTGGGGGTACAAATGCACATGCTGTTGTCAAACAGTACAAACAGTCACCAATCAGACAAGAGCATGATGAGACACACCCAAAGTACTTTGTCATGTCAGCTAATTCAATAAAATCTCTCTCTCTCATGATGGAAGACACTGTTAAACAGCTAGAGGCCGATAGTAAAGTTGATCTAGATTCTCTCTTGTACACGTCAGCTTGCAGAAGGAGCCATCTCAAACATAGATACAGAAAGGCCATCATGGTATCATCTGTGGTCGATCTTAAAGATAAGTTGAGCACTGCTGCTGGCAAAACTATCACCCAAGCCTACTCTGATCCAAAGTTAGTGTTTGTCTTCTGTGGAAATGGCGTCACTTACCATGGCATGTGCAAGCAACTCCTGAAACAAGAACCTGTCTTCAGAAGTAAAATCAAAGAGATTACAGAACTGTTCAAAAGGCTGAGTGGGCTGAACATCCTGGACGTGCTTGACAGTGAGTTTGAGAGTAGTGACTTCAAAAACCCAGAGGTTGTCCAACCATTGCTCTTTTCCATCCAGGTTGGCATCACCACCCTACTCAGACATTGGGGTGTCAAGCCAGATGCGATACTTGGACACTCTGTTGGTGAGGTAGCATCCGCCCACTGCTCTGGCCTCTTGTCTCTTGAGGATGCGATAAAAGTCATCTATTTCCGGAGCAAGCTGCAGAGCAAAGTCACTGGTGGAATGATGCTTGTGATCAGCAACATGGCTGTATCAGAGGTAACTGCTCTTCTCCCTTCTTACTCTGGTAGAGTTTGTCTCGCTGCTTTCAACAGTCCACAGTCCTGCACCCTCTCAGGGGATGCAGATGCAATTAAGAGCTTCCATGCGGAGCTAAGTGCCTCAGCCAATGGTCAGAACCTGTTCCTGCATCTGCTGAATGTCCCTGCTGCTTACCACAGCCATATGATGGATCCAATTCTGAAAGAAATCAAGGACACAATTGGTCTCTTACAGGTGAACAATCTTGACACAGAGTTGTTCTCAACAGTGACAGGCAAGGAGGTCCAGCAGGGAGATTTCTGCACAGGTGAATACTGGGCTCGGAACATTCGTGAGCCAGTGGCCTTCGAGCAGGCAGTGCGGTTGGCAGCGAAAGGAAAGACGAACACAGTCTTTGTAGAGATAGCGCCAAGAAGGGCACTGCAGCGAAACATCATTGAATCTCTGACTAGTGACACAACTGTTCTTCCCTCTGTGCAGCCAGGGAAAGATCATGAGACCATCATGTCTGTAGTTTCTAAGCTGTTCGAACTGGGGGTTCAGGTCGATTGGAACACCTTTTATAAAGGATATGAGACGATGCCGCTGCCTTTCCCGAGGTACACGTTTGATCTCTCTGACAGAGACGTGATGATCAGTGCAGCACAAACAAATGCACCAAGTAATCACCCTGTGCTCTGTCAAACAGGAAGTGAAAGCAATATTCTCAGCTGTGATCTGCAGTCCGACTCCTCTTTCTACCTGAAAGAGCACAAACACAACAATATACCCATCATCCCCGGGGCCTTCTATGCCGAGTTGGGTTTAGCTGCAGTCATGGCCAGTGCCAAACCAAAAGTACCTCTCAACTCTCTACAGCTCAGTGTCAACTTCCACAGCCCGTGTGTTTTAACGCAGAATTCACCTGACATTAAGGTGAAACTGGAACAAACCGAGACAGAAACCAGTTTCACGGTATTCTCTCCATCTGCAGTTTATGCATCAGGCACAGTTGTTTCCAAAAGAGAGCGGCTGATTGAGGAGCAGAGCCTTTCACTGAGCGTCATCTTCAAAAGATGCAAATCTGTCGTGAGCTCTCAGGAGCTCTATGGGTATTTGTCTCAAGCAGGCTTTCAGTATGGAAATGTCTTCAAGAATGAGGCGAATGTGCACTATGGAGAAGATCTCAAGGAGGCTTTTGCTGTTGTGAAAGTTCCAGAGGAACTTCGATCGCAGTTGCATGACTACTGCATCCACCCTGTTGTGTTGGATTTTCTGATGCAGCTTGTCCCAATCACAGTAAAACAAATCTTTGCTGGTAGACCAGGATTTCCTGCCAAAATCGGAAGTTTGACCGTGTTTGAACCTTTGCAGGAGGAGATGATTGTGTATTTGAGAGCAGTCGATGTGGGTAGGGACCACTTTGATGTTTGTGGCTGTTTTACAGACAGAGAAGGCAGAGTGTTGGTTGAGGCTAAACAAGTGACAATCAAGTTTCTTGGGAGTCAGTCTCATGTGGTTGAGGACTATTTCTACCATAACTACTTCAGTGTCATCCCTGACATTATCCCATCTGCTCCTCCTCCCAAGGCCTTGGTCTTCTGCGATGACATGGGGATCTCTAAAGGCCTGCAGTCACATTTAGACTCCAGATCTCAGTACATATCAGTCACACATGCAAAGGATATTTTGAGCAATGGCTTCTCTTCTCTCTTTGCAAAATTCAATATCAAAAATAAGCAGGAAAGGTTTGATGAGGTCTTGTTTCTGTGGGGCCAAGAAGACCTCACTTCACAGGCCGCTGATGTTGTTCTACAGAAAGTGGTGAGCTGCTGTGAGATTTTCCGTCGAATCGTCCTTGAGCTGAAGCGACTTCACTTTCCAGCCTCTATTAGAGCAGTAACCTACCGTTCATCTGACGTCACAGTAGATCACGTCAATCCAGGTTTTGCCATCGTTGGTATGACCAGATCATTTGCTGCAGAGATACCAGAGCTTTCATTTCAACTCATTGACATAGATACTGTCTCAGCTAAGGGCATTGCAACTCTGTCTGAGGTCATTCGATCATATCCTTGTAGCAAGTACCCAGAGTTGGTGGTAAAAGATGGGCGGATTATGAAACCTTCCATTGTCCATACTCCCCCTGAAGTCGTTGACAGTTCAGGATCCAGTTTTACTTCAACAATGTCCGAGCATTACATCCTTCAAACTGCTGATGCACATGAGATTACTCAAGTGAGTGCCATTCACTTTGATGAGGGGGACCTGCCAATCAGTGACACATCAGTTGAAATCAGTCCCAGCACGATTTGTGTCCATTCATCTGATTTCTTCCCTGTCAGTGCTACACACTTGAAATTTGGTCAGACACTGTACTGGGATAAACATTCCTCCCAAAGTCACAAGCTGCTGGCTCTTGATTTCAACGGTACTGTTACCGCAGTTGGAAAAGATGTGAGAAAACTGAAGGTGGGAGATCACGTTGCTTCCTGCTATCCTGTGGTGGCAGCCAGCAAGGTCCAGGTCCCAGAGCATGTGTGCTACAGCACAAAACGATTCCCATTCCTCCGCAAAACACCTTGTGTTTCCTACTATGTGCTGGCATGGGAGATCCTGCAACGAGCCTTACCCAGAGCCAAACATCATCTGGGAATCATATCCCCCGTTCCTGACTCAGCTCTGACCAAAGTCTTGGCACTTACTTCCTCACAATCTGGCTTGAATGTGGTTATTGGAACGCAGTGTAATGGTTCTTTTGTAGATGTCAAACAAATTGATGCATTTGTCATCCTGCCCCCACTTGAAGAATCCTTGATTGAAAGGATTTGCAGTTTTCCAAGGGTCCAACATGTCGTCATAATCTGTGAATCTGAGACGCAGTGTTTGCTTGCTAGGAACATGTTCCACGGTGTGAAGGAAAGTGTTCATGTGCAGACGATTCTGATACCAGCCATTTTGCAAAGGGGATCTTTGAGTGCCCAAAGGCCACATATTTATCACTGGCTCAAATCATTGAAGTTGAGCAGGAAATTTCCTGTTGAAAACTTCACCTTTCAGAATGTTAAGTCTGACAGCGTCGACACCTTTCATCCTCAGGAACCAGAGTCATACCTCCGCTCAAAGAAACTGGCTGTTGTGGCTCTGCAAAAAGACGAAGGCAGTGTTCTGTCGGTGATCCCAGTGCTATCAACAAAAAAGCTGCTATTCCAAAAGAGTGCCGTGTACATAGTCACAGGTGGTCTTTCTGGTCTGGGCTTTGAAACGGTCAAGTTCATCTCCCAAAGAGGAGGGGGGTACGTTGTCATACTCTCCCGGAGCAAGCCCACACCAGATCTGCAGACAGACATACACGACATAGAGAATCAGTCTGGAAACTGCATCATGAGCATGGAGTGTGACGTGTCTGTCTCTGAGCATGTCCACAGGGTTGTTAGTGCCATTGGCCAGAAGTTCCCTGGTTGTCCAGTTAGAGGAGTGTTCCACAGCGCCGTGGTTCTGCATGATGGGCTGATTGAGACCCTTGACAGATCTCTGTATGAGAAAGTTCTCAAGCCAAAAGTAAAGGGTGTATTAAATTTGCACCATGCAACACTAAAGTGCCATTTACACTATTTTGTGTGTTACTCCTCCATCGCTGCTTTTCTGGGAAATGCATCTCAGACAAACTATGCAGCAGCCAACACGTTCCTCGACATGTTCTGTCATTACAGGCGCAATCTCGGGCTGCCTGGACAGTCCATCAACTGGGGAGCGCTCAACCTTGGCCTCCTCTTGAACAAGGACCATATCCAGCAATTTCTGGAGGCAAAGGGGATGATGGTGATGGATGTAGCTGAAATTCACAGAAGCTTAGAGCAGTGCCTCTTGCTCGATAAACCCCAACAGGTTATTTGCAGGTTTCACTTCAGAAACATCAGGTTCAACATCCTCTCGCAAAATGCATCAATGACCACGCGCCTGTTTACGTTAGTTGAAGAGGCGTTTCAAAAATCTAAAGAAACAGATGCTAAAGCCAAAGAAGCTTATTGTATCTCGCCCAAAGAGTTCACCATCTCTCTCCTCACCCAGACCATCGGCATTGATCCCAGTGAGTTGAAAGACGACTCACTTCTCTCGTCTTTGGGCGTTGACTCCATGCAGGCCATGACTCTGCAGAACCTGATCTTCCAGGCGAAAGGAGTGAACATACCTCTGGTGAAACTGTCGGACCCCAACGCCACAGTATCGACAGTGGTAGCTCTACTGAGTGAAGCAGCCAAGGGTGAAAATGTCAGTGTTGACGCAGTGACGAGTAACTCAACCAAAGAAACGGAGGATCTTTCAACCAGATTGTAAAGATGACAAATGCATTGAAAGGATATTTAAATACGTATGCAGAAAGATGTATTCTCTATTTCAGCTGATTGTTTATAATGGCAATTGTAATCCAGTAGCATAATCGTTTTTAAAGAAGGTTACATATTTATTGACCTTTTGTTTGCCTTTTATTTTGAAATTGTATTTTGGAAAGGATAACATTGTTTTAACCATATTTTACCCACCTTTCAGCGGATGTGGCCCATTTTGATTTTGAATAATTCTGCCACATGGGGGAGTATACACACTCTTGAGCACCATTATGTACATACAAGAATGATAGCAGAGCTCTGGATTTGACTCCAGTTCCAAACCAAAAGTACCTCTCAACTCTCTACAGCTCAGTGTCAACTTTCACAGCCCGTGTGAATTAACGCAGAATTCACCTGACATTAAGGTGAAACTGGAACAAACCAAGACAGAAACAAGTTTCACGGTATTCTCTCCACCTGCAGTTTATGCATCAGGCACAGTTGTTTCCAAAAGGGAGCGGCTGATTGAGGAGCAGAGCCTTTCACTGAGCGCCCTCATCCAAAGGTGGTTTATGATGGCAATTGTAATCGAGTAGCATAATTGTGTTTAAAGCAGGTGGTTTATTTATTTAACTTTTTATTTGTCTTTTATTTAGACATTTTATTCTGAAAGGGAATACATTGTTATAACCATATTCAATATTTTTCCCATTTTTCCGCAGATGTGGCCCAATTTGATTTTGAATAATGCATTTTTGGGAATTGTGTGAAATTGTGTGAAAATTAGGACAGCATTTAAAACAAACTGCACAATGTAATGTATTCAGTATTCTCCAACTGACGTTAAATATATGTACACTATTTTTTGTTTTTAAATTAAAATGTGATCCTTTCAAGTGTGTGATTGGGTTCAGACTGACCTCAACCTACATCTGCCTGTTTTACAATCACTAGACAAGTCATGGTCAATTGTAATAGATGATTATCAACTTTATAATGGTGATGGAAATAAAAGCATGTGTATTCTGGCACATCCCATACATGATTACTTGGCAAGCGAGTGTGATTACTGAGCCTTTTGCAATTAGAATTAATAATTGATTACATCATACACAAAAAGAAATTGTTCCCGTGGAGTAGATTTCTGCCTCGAGGAAAGACAAATAAAATGAGAGTAGATACAGAAATCTATAAAAAAAGCCTTTACACTACTGTTTTTATAGTAAAGCAAAGTTAAATTACAATTAAAGAATGTATTTTTCCTCTAAATCAATAAAGGATTTGACTATTCTGAGGTGTTTTTGCCATATTAATATTTGGAATGGACACTAAAGTAGAATATACATCACAATAAACTTTAATGGTCATTGCTGGAGTTTATGACACTTAATAATAAATGTCTTTGTTGTTTTTATGACACAATAAATGAAGCTGCCAAATTCTCTTTGTACTTGATAAGGTTGGTTTATTTAGATATTAAGATATTATTTAATGGAGTTTACAAAACCTCTCTCAATCGTCAAAAGTGTAACTTCGAAGAAAAAGAAAAGCTTCACATTTCAGTTGTGAATCCTATTATAGTAACATAGGCATTAAAAGTGCATTCACTGTGTGTCTTTGGGCCACATGGGGCAGTATACACACTCTTGAGCACCATTATATATAAACAAGAAATAAATCAGAGCCCTAGATTTAATAATAATGTGAGTGCACCCAGATATCAGTTGAAAAACCACATATAAAATATAGATTGAACCAACAAGACAAACTTTATGTTAAACCTAACGTGCGGATTTGGTTGAATGTTAGTTGTGATGATATAACTGTGATAAACTGCAATGAAAGGAGACCTGAATTCACCTTGACCCTGTTGGATTGATTTACTTATTAATCCCTGTGTTATCATTTTCCATAAATGTGTGCACTGAAGTCCTTCATCTCCATGGTCACATAAACAATCAATCATTAATCTTTAATAAAGACCAGAGGCTGACTATAAGAATCAGCCCAAGGTCCTGAAGTGATAGCATCACCTGGGGGAAAGGCAAACGGTATGGATGTATGGGAGATCTGGTGCGAGACTAAACTGGACTAATTACCAACTCTCTCAGTATATGAACGACTTTTATTTCTGGATGTGAGACGCCTGCAGGGACGGGAGATGTTGACATGACTGTTCACTAAAGATTTTTGATTTTCTCTCGTGCAAAGAGACGATGGAGGAGAAACTACTGAGATAAGTTTACATTCCATAAACTTTTATAATGAGTTCCTGAGAAGACGGCGTTCTTTAGAACTCCATTTACAAACCTAGTTATCAACCCCAAAAAATTACGTCTTTAAATGAGATTCTGTTTTCATTTCAGTCAAAATCTTTTATTTAGTTTTACTTGACTATTTATGTTAAATAAGTAACAATAGGAAAGTATATCATTATTTACCTTTTACTTTTAAACAGTTATGTGGTGAAAGGAAGCTTAAATGCTGCAGTAGAAATAATATAAAGTGAGAGGTTCCGTGAAGTCACTCCCTTGGCTGATAACTTACTGATTTACCTTTGAATCTCAGTGTTATAATTTTCAAGGTGCCATAAAATGTGGGCACTGGAGTCATGAAACGCCATGGTATTATAAGTAATCAAACATTAATCTTTAAAAGAGAAAAGAGGCTGCCTATAAGATTCAGCCCCGGGTGCCGGCAGTGATAGCATCACTTGGGGGAAAAGGCAAACGGTACAGATGAATGGGAGATCTGCTGCGAGACTATACTGGACTAATTACAAACTCTCTCAGTATATGAACCACTTTTATTTCTGGATGTGAGACGCCTGCAGGGACGAGTGAAGTTGACATGACGGTGCACTAAAGATTTGTGATTTTCCTCGCGCACAGAGAAGATGGAGGAAGCTGAAGACACAATCGCAGTGGTGGGCATTGGATGCAATTTTCCTGGAGGTAATGTTTTAAAGAAACATTTTTCATTACAGAAACATTTTATTCTGTATCATGGAACGTTGATGTTTCCAAACAGGAGAAGGGCTTGACAATTTCTGGAAGGTTCTTGTTGATGGGAGAAACTGTTCTTTGCCAATTCCCAAAAAGAGGTTTGACTTTTCCGCCTGGTATGACCCCGACGAAAACAAAGCGGGTAAATCACGCACAGCCAAGGCTGCTCTCCTTGATGGGTAAGCGTTAAAATCTTTTTATTAGATCTAAGGGTATATTTACTCTGTTTTGTGAGCATATAGGTTTTATGTTTATGTTATAATATAAACTTTATAGTTTTATAGGGGCATCTTCTCATTAATATGATCTTTGAACCTATACATGGTCACTAATTAAGTAAAAGGGACAACTATGTATATCGGGGAAAAAAAAATTGTTTGTTAGATGCTCCTGATAAAAGTAATAATAAATAATGATATTAAAAACTCAGGTCTGGAACAACTACAGATGTTGGTATTTTCCCGAAACAAACCAAGAAAAGTGTCTCAAGCAGCTTCTCTGTATTTTAAATCTGACGTAAAGTGAAAAATTATATTAAAATACTTAGCTCCTTAATAGATTCAGCGGTTTCAATCTTTTCTTTTCTCCAGGTTTAATGATTTTGACCACAAGTTCTTTGGCATCAGCGACAGTGAAGTGGAACAAATGGATCCTCAGCAGAAGCAGCTCCTTCAGTGTGTTTACAGAGCTTTAGAAAACGCTGGGATTCCTATGGAGGAGGCCAGCGGCACCAGCACAGGAGTGTTTCTAGGTAAGACAATAAAACATTTCTAGCTACTGCGTCTTATACTGTCTTCTAAAGATTTAAATCATTTCTGAGTGAAGTTACTGTTTGGACCAAGTTTTAAGATAAAAACCTAAAGTAACTTCAAAATAATAAGGAGCATTCTATTGAGTTTCAACATGTTTAATTTATTTTGATTCAGGCCTAATGAACAGAGATTACGAAACAAATGCTGCTCACGTGCACCCGAGTGTGATCAACCACTGGACTGGCACTGGCCTCGCCATGAGCATCGCAGCAAACAGAGTCTCATACATCTTCAACTTCACTGGGCCGTCACTGGCCATAGACAGCGCCTGCTCCTCCTCCCTTGTGGCTCTTCATCTCGCCTGTCAAGCCATTAAACAAGGTGTGTATGAAAGACGGGCTGAACCAGCTGGAATAACACTTCAGAGAGCAACAACATACTTTTATGACAAGGATGGAATGTGTTTTATCTTATCAGGTGATTGTGACATGGCTCTGTGTGGAGGTGTGAACTGCATCTTTGAGCCAAGAGTGTTTGTCGCTCTCAGCAAGGCCAAGATGATTTCACCTGAAGGGACGAGCAGACCTTTCTCCAGAACAGCAGACGGCTACGGTCGAGGGGAGGGCTGCGGGGTTGTTCTACTCAAACCACTGAAAAAGGTCAGAAAGCTCAAAGCCCTGAGTTTAGTTAACTTCTTTCCTTCCTCAGGAATGTGTATCATTACGTGTTTTGAAAGTTTTAGCTGACACGCTGGTCAAAGGCAAAACCAATAAAGCACTAAAGCAGATTCACGCTCATAATATTTAATGCAAATGGCTCGGTTCACAGGAATCAGTGAAACAAGGTCAAAGTTATAGAAATTAAACAGTTGAAACGAAACTGGTAACACATATATAAGAACAGGACTGAATGACGCTGTACTCAGCAGTAACAAGACAAACAACATTTACTTATTATGAGTGATTATTTTGTTCTTTGAAACATTAACCAAACAACTTGCTGTAAAAGTTATATTAATCTCTAACTTCCTGCTGACTCTTTTTGGTTTCAGTCACGGAAATAAAGTGTTATCTGTGGGGCCCAGATGACCCAATAAAAATGTACTTCCTCCCTCGCAGAGGGCGAGGAGAAACTACCAGAAAAAACATTCTAGTAGTGAAAATAATCCAGAAACCTCACAAATGATGATCCAGGTCAATCCAGAACAATGGCTTGATTTTTGTCGTATTTTTGCATTGCAGGCGTTACAAGACCATGACCATATCTGGGGTATCATCAGCAAAACAGCCGTCAACCAAGATGGACACTCAGTCACTCCGATGACCAAACCCTCTATGACACAACAAGAGGAGCTGCTGAGAAGAATCTACTCAGACTCCGACCTTGTAAATGTTCAGTACATAGAGGCACATGGGACTGGAACCCCTGTTGGAGACCCAACGGAGGCAGGAAGCATCTCTAATGCCATAGCTAAGGCCAAACCTCCCGGATCAGAGAGACTGTGGATTGGCTCGGTGAAGAGCAACATCGGACATACAGAATCTGCAGCCGGAGTGGCCGGACTCATTAAGATTCTTCTTATGATGAAGCACGAGACCATTGTTCCCTCCGTCTTCTACTCTGAAGAAACTGACAGTGTTGATGCCAAAACCCTGAACCTTAAAGTTCCTCAGAAGGCAGAAAAATGGCAACCGTCTGGTGCACGAATTGCAGGGGTGAACAACTTTGGCTTTGGGGGTACAAATGCGCATGCTGTTGTCAAACAGTACAATCAGTCACCAATCAGACAGGAACATGATGAGACACAACCAAAGTACTTTGTCATGTCAGCTAATTCAATAAAATCTCTCTCTCTCATGATGGAAGACACTGTTAAACAGCTAGAGGCCGATAGTAAAGTTGATCTAGATTCTCTCTTGTACACGTCAGCTTGCAGAAGGAGCCATCTCAAACATAGATACAGAAAGGCCATCATGGTATCATCTGTGGTCGATCTTAAAGATAAGTTGAGCACTGCTGCTGGCAAAACTATCAGCCAAGCCCACTCTGATCCAAAGTTAGTGTTTGTCTTCTGTGGAAATGGCGTCACTTACCATGGCATGTGCAAGCAGCTCCTGAAACAAGAACCTGTCTTCAGAAGTAAAATCAAAGAGATTACAGAACTGTTCAAAAGGCTGAGTGGGCTGAACATCCTAGACGTGCTTGACAGTGAGTTTGAGAGTAGTGACTTAAAAAACCCAGAGGTTGTCCAACCATTGCTCTTTTCCATCCAGGTTGGCATTACCACCCTACTCAGACATTGGGGTGTCAAGCCAGATGCGATACTTGGACACTCTGTTGGTGAGGTAGCATCCGCCCACTGCTCTGGCCTCTTGTCTCTTGAGGACGCGATAAAAGTCATCTATTTCCGGAGCAAGCTGCAGAGCAAAGTCACTGGTGGAATGATGCTTGTGATCAGCAACATGGCTGTATCAGAGGTAACTGCTCTTCTCCCTTCTTACTCTGGTAGAGTTTGTCTCGCTGCTTTCAACAGTCCACAGTCCTGCACCCTCTCAGGGGATGCAGATGCAATTAAGAGCTTCCATGAAGAGCTAAGTGCCTCAGCCAATGGGCAGAACCTGTTCCTGCGTTTGCTGAATGTCCCTGCAGCCTACCACAGCCACATGATGGATCCAATTCTGAAAGAAATCAAGGATACAATTGGCCTCTTACAGGTGAACAATCTTGACACAGAGTTGTTCTCAACAGTGACAGGCAAGGAGGTCCAGCAAGGAGATTTCTGCACAGGTGAATACTGGGCTAGAAACATTCGTGAGCCAGTGGCCTTCGAGCAGGCAGTGCGGTTGGCAGCGAAAGGAAAGAAGAACACAGTCTTTGTAGAGATAGCGCCAAGAAGGGCACTGCAGCGAAACATCATTGAATCTCTGACTAGTGACACAGCTGTTCTTCCCTCTGTGCAGCCAGGGAAAGATCATGAGACCATCATGTCTGTAGTTTCTAAGCTGTTCGAACTTGGGGTTCAGGTCGATTGGAACACCTTTTATAAAGGATATGAGACGATGCCGCTGCCTTTCCCGAGGTACAAGTTTGATCTCTCTGACAGAGACGTGATTATCGGTGCAGCACAAGCAAATGCACCAAGTAATCACCCTGTGCTCTGTCAAACAGGAAGTGAAAGCAACATTTTCAGCTGTGATCTGAAGTCAGACTCTTCTTTCTACCTGAAAGAGCACAAACACAACAATATACCCATCATCCCCGGGGCCTTCTATGCCGAGTTGGGTTTAGCCGCAGTCATGGCCAGTGCCAAACCAAAAGTACCTCTCAACTCTCTACAGCTCAGTGTCAACTTCCACAGCCCGTGTGTTTTAACGCAGAATTCACCTGACATTAAGGTGAAACTGGAACAAACTGAGACAGAAACCAGTTTCACGGTATTCTCTCCATCTGCAGTTTATGCATCAGGCACAGTTGTTTCCAAAAGAGAGCGGCTGATTGAGGAGCAGAGCCTTTCACTGAATGCCATCTTCAAAAGATGCAAATCTGTCGTGAGCTCTCAGGAGCTCTATGGGTATTTGTCTCAAGGAGGCTTTCAGTATGGAGATGTCTTCAAGAATAAAGGGAATGTGCACTATGGAGAAGATCTAAAGGAGACTTTTGCAGTTGTAAAAGTTCCAGAGGAACTTCTATCGCAGTTGCACGACTACTGCATCCACCCTGTTGTGTTGGATTTTCTGATGCAGCTTCTCCCAGTCACAGTTGAACACATATTTGCTGGTAGACCAGGCTTCCCTGCCAAAATCGGAAGTTTGACCGTGTTTGAACCTTTGCAAGAGGAGATGATTGTGTATTTGAGAGCAGTCGATGTGGGTAGTGACCACTTTGAGGTTTGTGGCTGTTTTACAGACAGAGAAGGTAGAGTGTTGGTTGAGGCTACACAAGTGATAATCAAGTATCTTGGGAGTCAGTCTCGTGTGGTTGAGGACTATTTCTACCATAACTCCTTCAGTGTCATCCCTGACACTATCCCATCTGCTCCTCCTCCGAAGGCCTTGGTCTTCTGTGATGACATGGGGATCTCTAAAGGCCTGCAGTCAAATTTGGACTCCAGATCTCAGTACATATCAGTCACACATGCAAAGGATATTTTGAGCAATGGCTTCCCCTCCCTCTTGGCTAAATTCAATATCCAAGAGGTTGAGAAAAGGTTTGATGAGGTCTTGTTTCTGTGGGGCCAAGAAGACCTCACTTCAGAGGCCGCTGATGTTGTTCTACAGAAAGTGGTGAGCTGCTGTGAGATTTTCCGTCGAATCGTCCTTGAGCTGAAGCGACTTCACTTTCCAGCCTCTATTAGAGCAGTAACCTACCGTTCATCTGACGTCACAGTAGATCACGTCAATCCAGGTTTTGCCATCGTTGGTATGACCAGATCATTTGCTGCAGAGATACCAGATCTTTCATTTCAACTCATTGACATAGATACTGTTTCTGCTAAGGACATTGCAGCTCTGTCTGAGGTCATTCGATCATATCCTTGCAGCAAGTACCCAGAGTTGGTGGTAAAAAATGGGATGATTTTTAGACCTTCCATTGTCCATACTCCACCTGAAGTCGTCGACAGTTCAGGATCCAGTTTTACTTCAACAATGTCCGAGCATTACATCCTTCAAACTGCTGATGCACATGAGATTACTCAAGTGAGTGCCATTCACTTTGATAAGGTGGACCTGCCGATCAGTGACACATCAGTTGAAATCAGTCCCAGCACGTTTTGTGTCCATTCATCTGATTTCTTCCCTGTCAGTGCCACACACTTGAAATTTGGTCAGACACTGTACTGGGATAAACATTCCTCCCAAAGTCACAAGCTGCTGGCTCTTGATTTCAACGGTACTGTTACCGCAGTTGGAAAAGATGTGAGAAAACTGAAGGTGGGAGATCACGTTGCTTCCTGCTATCCTGTGGTGGCAGCCAGCAAGGTCCAGGTCCCAGAGCATGTGTGCTACAGCACAAAACGATTCCCATTCCTCCGCAAAACACCTTGTGTTTCCTACTATGTGCTGGCATGGGAGATCCTGCAACGAGCCTTACCCAGAGCCAAACATCATCTGGGAATCATATCCCCTGTTCCTGACTCAGCTCTGACCAAAGTCTTGGCACTTACTTCCTCACAATCTGGCTGGAATGTGGTTATTGGAACGCAGTGTAATGGTTCTTTTGTAGATGTCAAACAAATTGATGCATTTGTCATCCTGCCCCCACTTGAAGAATCCTTGATTGACAAGATTTGCAGTTTTCCATGGGTCCAACATGTCGTCATAATCTGTGAATCTGAGACGCAATGTTTGCTTGCTAGGAACATGTTCCACGGGGTGAAGGAAAGTGTTCATGTGCAGACGATTCTGATACCATCCATTTTGCAAAAGGGATCTTTGAGTGCCCAAAGGCCACATATTTATCACTGGCTCAAATCATTGAAGTTGAGCAGGAAATCTGCCGTTAAAAACTTCACCTTTCAGAATGTGAAGTCCGACAGCGTCGACACCTTTCATCCTCAGAAACCAGAGTCATACTTCCGCTCAAAGAAACTGGCTGTTGTGGCTCTGCAAAATGATGAAGGCAGCGTTCTGTCGGAGATCCCAGTGCTATCAACAAAAAAGCTGCTTTTCCAAAAGAGGGCCGTGTACATAGTCACAGGTGGTCTTTCTGGTCTGGGCTTTGAAACGGTCAAGTTCATCTCCCAAAGAGGAGGGGGGTACGTTGTCATACTCTCCCGGAGCAAGCCCACACCAGATCTGGAGCAAGACATACAAAACGTAGAGAATCAGTGTGGAAACTGCATCACAAGCATGGAGTGTGACGTGTCTGTCTCTGAGCATGTGCACAGGGTTGTTAGTGCCATTGGCCAGAAGTTCCCTGGTTGTCCAGTTAGAGGAGTGTTCCACAGCGCCGTGGTTCTGCATGATGGGCTGATTGAGACCCTTGACAGATCTCTGTATGAGAAAGTTCTCAAGCCAAAAGTAAAGGGTGTATTAAATTTGCACCACGCAACGCTTAAGTGCCAGTTACACTATTTTGTGTGTTACTCTTCCATCTCTGCTTTTCTGGGAAATGCATCACAGACAAACTATGCAGCAGCCAACACGTTCCTCGACATATTCTGTCATTACAGGCGAAAACTCGGGCTGCCTGGACAGTCCATCAACTGGGGAGCGCTTAACCTTGGTCTCCTCTTGAACAAGGACCATTTCCAGCAATTTCTGGAGGCAAAGGGGATGATGGTGCTGAATGTTACCGAAATTCATAAAAGCTTAGAGCAGTGCCTCCTGATCAATCAACCCCAACAGGCCGTTTGCAGGTTTCACTTCAGAAACATCAGGTTCAACATCCTCTCGCAAAATACATCCTTGACAATGCGCCTGTCGGCGTTAGTTAATGAGGCGTTGCAAAAATCGAAAGAAACAGATGCTCAAGCCAAAGAAGCTGAATGTATCTCGCCCAAACAGTACGTCATCTCTCTCCTCACCGAGACCATCGGCATTGATGCCGGTGAGCTGAAAGACGACTCACTTCTCTCGTCTTTGGGCATCGACTCCATGCAGGCCATGACTCTGCAGAACCTGATCTTCCAGGCAAGAGGAGTGAACATACCTCTGGTGAAACTGTTGGACCCCAACGCCACAGTATTGACAGTGGTAGCTGTGCTGAGTGAAGGAGCCCAAGGTGAAAATGTCAGTGTTGAAGCAGTGACGAGTAACTCCACAAAAGAAATGGAGGATCTTTCAACTAGATTGTAAAGATTGACAACTGCACTGAAAGGATATGTTAATAGGTATGGCGAAACCATTTATTGCTTATTTCAGCAGAAGGTTTATAACAAAAATTGTAGCCAAACAGTATAATTGTGTTTGAAGCATGTCTGTCTTTTGTCATTTTTGTAAATTGTTAAGTGCTGCCAATAGATGCACCATATGAATGTGTTTGTGAAGTTTTATCAGTTTTATTCATTCAGCTATTTTTTAATTTTCATGTGAACTCAGGAAGAGAATTTAAAACAAAATGTACCATGTAATGCATTGTGGTTACAATTGATGTTGAATATGTACATAATTCCTTTTGATATTTCATATAAATGCAATCTTTCAAGTCTGTGATGGGTTCAGACCGACATCAACCTACTTATCTGCCGCTTTTACAATCACTTGACTGTTTATGGTCTTGTTGTTGCCAACTTTATAATGACGATGATACAAAAAAGCATGTGACACAGTATTCTGGCACTTCCTGTACATGTTAATTTCTCAAGCGTGTGTGATTTCTGAGGTTTTTTCTATTTGTATTAATACTTTATTACATCATGTAGAAAAATAAACTGGAATAAAATAAAATGAGAGCAGATACAGAAGTCTGTTATCAAATCCTTTACACCACTGTTTATATAGTCAAGCAATTAAAGATTGTATTACTCCTAATCAATGATTCGACTATTATCAGGTGTCTTTATCATCTTCGTACTTGATAAGGTTGGTTTATTTACAGATATTGTTTAATGTAGGCTACACAATCTCACATTCGTCCAAAGGAAGAGCTTCACATTTTAGTTTTGAATCATATTATAGCGACATTGGCATTAAAAGTGCATTCACTGTGTGTCTTTTGGCCACAGGAGGCAGTATACAGACTCTTGAGCACCATTATATATACACAAGAAATGTCAGTGGAAAAACAACGTATAATATAAACTTAGAATTTGAATATTATCATACATAAACAGATCATCCAACATTTTCATCATTCAATGTATTCTGTGATGTAGTCGCCTCAATGAAATTATCCATCATTATTAACAATAGTTGTCAAAGTGGCCAGTGTACTGTTCGGGTCCAGTATTCGGACCAAAGGTATATTCACTCCCGTCTCCTGGAAAATCTTGTTCTGAAGAGTCATGGCCAACATTGAGTCAATGCCCAGATCACACAGAGCCGAGTCATCATCCAGCTCATCTAAACTGATACTGCTTATGTCACTGACAATTTTTCTTATAATTTCATGTGTGGAAAGCAAAGGATGAACTTTGGGTTCACGACTTATATCGTCTCTGAGCTCCGCTTCCACTAAAGCTGACAGTCGCTGCCTGAGAGATGAATTCTGTGAAAGTACATGAATGTTGAGGTTTTTGAAGTTGAACTTGCAGATGACTTGTTGAGGTTTGTTCATTAACAGACACTTTTCAAGTGCTTTGTGAACCTCGCTCACGCTCATTATCATCATCCCCTTTGTCTCTAGAAACTTCTGGAAATGGTCTCTGTTCAGCAGGAGACCGAGATTCAAAGGTCCCCAGTTTATGGACTGTCCAGCAAGTCCAAGGTTTCTCCGGTAGTGACAGAATACGTCCAGGAAGGAATTGGCTGCTGCGTAGTTACACTGTGAGGCGTTGCCAATGAAAGACGAGACGGAAGAGTAGCACACAAAGTAATCAAGTTTGTTGTGAAGTGTGGCACAGTGAAGATTTAGAGCCCCGCTCACTTTGGGCTGCAGCACTTTTCGGAAGAGAGACTCGTCAAGGCTTTCAATCAGTGCGTCATGTAAAACGGCAGCACTGTGAAACACTCCTTTGATTGGACAAGATGAAAATCTTCTGTTAATTTCTGAGATTGCGTCCACAACCTGCGTCAACACAGAAACATCACACTGGACATGAATGACAGAAACGTCATATCTTCTCTTGAGGAGCTCCATTTCAGAAAGCGTCTCCTCTGTTAGAACACTCCTGGACAGTGTTGCAATACAACCTCCACCATTATGGGCGATGAATTTCACAGTCTCAGCTCCCAAACCGGAAAGGCCTCCAGTTACAATATAAACACAGCTTTGTTTGAATAGTTGTCCAGGCCTGGTGAGCACAGGGATATCAGACACTGGACAATGAGATCCTCCAATATCTAAAACCACCTGCTGCACTGTTTTTGTGGTGAAATAAGATTTGATCTCAGGCTCTTTTGTTCTTGATGATTGAAATGTTTCTCTTTTCAAAGGTAGAGATGTTATATCAAAGCCTAATAACTGTAGCCAATTAAAGACCTCCCTGCTCTGGCCCTGCAGAGTGGCTCTCTGGAGAACATCAGCCACATCAAGTTTATGTATGTGCAAGTTCTCACTCTTTGATGCAAACATGTTTGCAGATAGCGAGGGTGACATGTGGCTGCTACATACGAAAATAGCGTGTCTCTCAAAGTCACGCCTGTGTTGTAGTTCCTGCCAAGATTCGTCAAATGGAGGCAGAAACACAAATGCATGACTCTGATCCAAATGTGGAGGTGTGCCTCTGACATATGGCCTCGAGGAAACGTTCCAGCCTGAGCGGTTTGCTGTCAGAGCTAAAACTATAATCAGAGCAGAAGCGAGGTTAGAGGAGACAATCGTCAGCTTTCTCTGCTGCTGGTTTACTTTAGGCAGCATCCTCTGCAGGATCTGCCATGCCAGTATGAAGTAAGACACACATGGGGTCTCTCTCAGAAATGGGAGTCTCTTTGTACTGTAGCACACAGCTTCAGGAACTCTAATCTTACCCGTGGCTGGAACTGGGTAACATGAAGCAATTTGATCTCCCACTCTTACGTATTGTACATCTTTCCCAACGGCTGTGACGATGCCACTGAAATCTAAAAGCAGAAGTGTGTGATTCTGCAATGTGTGTCGATCCCAATACACTGTCTTGCCGAAATTTAAAAGCGAAGTGGTGACGGGAAAGTAATCGGACGAGTGCACGCATACGTTGGTGAGCTGGATCTCAACTGACTTCGCTTGGAGAGGAGTTACATTGGTGTCACAGGGACTGGAAGACAAGCAGAGCATTCTGTACGAGTCAGATGTCTGCAGAACAAAGTCGCTCAGATACACAGACTTCACATAATTTTCACATAAAGCCTCATACTTCAATGGGGTGCGTGCTATTCTTGTTGCTGATGCCTGCCCTTTGCTGATCATGACCTCTTGCTGTTTGCAGGTGTTGATCACATGAACCAGCATTTGAACGTCTTCACTTGTCACAGAAGCCAGGTCAATCAGCTGAAAGGACGGACTCTCCATCTCTGCCGCACAAGCCCTTGTCATACCGGACAGAACAAATCCCGGACTCACATGGTCCACAGTCATTTCTGTTGACCTGTATGTTATGACGTGGACCGTACAAGATGGTCTTTTCTCTTTTAAGGACAATACAATCTGGCGAAATTGCTCACAGCAAGAAACCAAGGCCTCCAACGTCTGCTCAGGTGACAACTGACTGAGGTTCTCTACACCCCAAATAAAGAGAACATTTTCCAAGTCCGCATTAGAGTTAAGTGAGTCAAACACTACATCTCGAAGCTGGTCAGACGTCCAGTTCTCTCTGCCCTCCAAGATGACCGACTCCGGGAGTAAGTATGGCTGAAGTCTTTTGCTAATACAGAGTTTGTCTTCAAAAACGAGTGCTTTTATTTTGAAACTTTGAGAGTCTGCCTTGTCATGGATTGGAAATATTTCATTGTGAAAGAACAGCGACTGAAGAACATTCGAGCAATTGCTCAAAAATGAGATCCTCACCTTCTTGAGTTCCACAAGTACTCCCCCCTCAGTGGTGCAAAAGGAACCACACACTTCTAGGAAGTCTGGGGTCTCTTGAGTCGCTCGTAAGTACATGACCATCTTCTCTTGTAATGGAGCTGAGATTGTGACACAGCCTATCGCTGAGGGGAATCCCTGCTTGGCTGTTAGCCGTCCAATAGCCACCACTGCAGTCATTTGGAGGAAATAGTCCAGTAACACAGGGTGGATGAAATAGTCATGAAGGTGTTTCAGAAGTTCTCCGGGGACTTGAATCGTTGTCACAGCTTCTTTAAACTCATCTCCGAAACGCACCTCATCGAGCTGTTTGAAGACAGAGCCATATTCAAATCCTGCTTGAGAGAGAATTGAGTAAATCTCTTGTCTCTTCATAACCAATCCGCACCGTTGATAAATCACGTTGAGACTAATGGTGGGTTCCTCTAAGAGAGGTTGGCTATTTGCACTCGTGTATGTCCCAGAGGCATGTGTTGCAACAGCAGACTGTATCTTAAAAGATGCCTCGTTATCCGCATGCTCAAGTATTACTTTCAACTGATGACACTTTGAGCTGAGTGTAAACAGACTCTCAAACCTGACACTGAGCTGGAGAAAAGAAACTGGTGTCTTTGGGGTTAAGCTCGCCATCACTGAGGCATAAGCTAGTTCAACATAAAGTGCACCTGGTACGATGGAAACACCATTGTTCTTATGCTCCCAGAGATAAGGGGCACTCTCCATTGAGAGGTTGCACATGTACTCTTTGTTATCTGGCTTTATTTTGCATATGAGTGGATGGGGAGAAAAAGCTGATAATTCATTCCCCTTTCTCATTTCTTCAAAATTCAGATCTTTCTTTAAGCAGTCGAACTGATATATTGGAAGAGTCGTGGGCAAAGTTTCGTAGCCTCTGTAGAATTCATGCCAGTCCACGTTTATGCCCAGTTCAAATACTTTTGCCAAGGTAGACAAGATTGTGGCGTAATCTTTCTCTGGATGGACAGAGGAAAGAACGATGGTGTCATTTCCCAGAGCCTCACATATGTTTCTTTGAAGAGCCCTACGAGGTCCGATCTCCACAAAGACCATGTTTCTCCTCGACTGCTTGTCTTTAGCAACAGCACGCAGTGTTTGCTCAAATAAAACCGGCTCACGGATGTTCTTTGCCCAGTACGTCCCAGTGCAGAACTCACCATTTGAACACCTGTCTGCAGTCACTGTCGAAAAAAGTTTGCATTCCATGTGATTAGCATCTAAACGATCTATGCTTCTTTTAATGTCTTCTAAAATAGGATCCATCATGTGGCTATGATATGCTGCCGGGACCTCCAAGATATGGAGGAAGAGGTTTTCACCTGGAAACAGAGTCTTCAGCCTTTCATGGAGGATGTCTATTGCGTCGGAATCCCCCGACAGTGTGCAGGACCGAGGGCTGTTGAGAGCTGCAACACAAATTCTGCCAGAGAAGACTTCGAGGATTTCTAAAACCTTTTCTGCAGCCACATTGCTGACAACGAGCATCTTCCCTCCTGTGACCTTGCTCTGAAGAGAACTGCGGTGGTACAACACTTTCACAGCATCTTCAAGAGACAAGAGGCCGGAGCAGTGAGCTGCAGCCACCTCGCCAACAGAGTGTCCAAGTACAGCGTCAGGTTTGACGCCCCAGTGCTTCAGGAGAGAGGCAATGCCAATCTGGATTGCAAAAAGAACTGGTTGGGCAAAATCTGGTTTGGTGAAATTGTTATCATCATATTCACCAGTGAGCCATTGACTGATGCTTGAGTTTTTATGATTCTGGAAGAGAATTTCAACTTCTCTGACCTTATCTCTGAAAACAGGAACCTCTCTCATGAGCTGCTGGCACATGCCCCTGTAGGCCACGCCATTCCCACAAAACACAAACACGGCCTGGACGTCGGACTTTGTTGACTCAACCTTTGATTTGAGAGCAGTTGCCAGCTTGTGCTGTAAATCTGAGAAGGACGTTGTGAGGAAGGCCTTCTTATATCTCTGTCTACAATGACTCCTCCCACAGGCCGAGGTATAAGACAACGCCTGCAAATCAAGTGTATGAGCAATGCTAAGCTTTCGATGGGTGTCAGCGATTGTGAGGATCAATGATTTTTCATTGGCTGCAGAAACCACGAAGAGTTTTGGACAACTTTTTGTGATATGTCTGGGAACAGTGGTCTTTCCATACTCCCTTAAAATCACATGTGCGTTTGTGCCTCCGAACCCAAAGCTATTGATCCCAGCTACTCTCTGTAACGACCCGTTTGTCTCCCACCTCTCAGCTTTAGATGGAACATTTAGATTAAGAGCTTTTACATCTATACTTGCACTGTCGTCAGAGTAGAAAACGGAGGGAACAATGGTCTCATGCTTCATCATAAGAAGAACCTTAATGAGTCCGGCCACTCCAGCTGCCGATTCTGTATGTCCGATGTTGCTCTTCACCGAGCCAATCCACAGTCTCTCTGATCCGGGAGGTTTGGCCTTAGCGATGACGTTAGAGATGCTTCCTGCCTCCGTTGGGTCTCCAACTGGGGTTCCAGTCCCATGTGCCTCTATGTACTGAACATTTACAAGGTCGGAGTCCGAGTAGATTCTTCTCAGCAGCTCCTCTTGTTGCTTCATGGAGGGTTTGGTGATCGGAGTGACCGAGCGGCCATCTTGGTTAACGGCTGTTTTGCTGATGATACCCCAGATTTTGTTGCAGTCTTTTACAGCCTTTAAACATGAAGTCAAACCATTAGAAAAGTAACTACTATCCCCAATGTGATATGAAATGACTGCAAAAAAACTGTTTAAACACAAAAATGTTCTTACATTTTTCAGCGGCTTCAGAAGAACGACCCCGCAGCCCTCTCCTCGGCCGTAGCCGTCTGCTCTACCGGAGAAAGGTTTGCTCGTCCCCTCAGGTGAGATCATCTTTGCTCTGGTGAGAGCAACAAACACTCTCGGCTCAATGATGCAGCTGACACCTCCACACAAAGCCATCTCACAGTCTCCTGGTGGAAAGAAAGAATGAACATGGACCATTTAAAAACAATTCCATGATAAACCCACTTTAGGAATGGCTTTCGTAGAAAAAAGAAAACCGTGCACCTTGCTTTAGAGCCTGACAGGCTAAATGTAAAGCCACCAGAGATGAGGAACAGGCACTGTCGATGGCGAATGAAGGGCCGGTGAGATTGAAGGTGAAGGAAATTCTGTTGGCAGCCACACTCATGGCCGTCCCAGTGCCGTTATAGTGGGTGATTGCAGTGGGATTATTACTTCGGAGCATCTCGTAATCCCTGTTCATCAGACCTGCAACACCACAATCGAAGTTGAGTAGGTTATCATTTCTGTATTATAGCATTTCACTTGATAAGATTCATGGAATAATGTTGGTCACCGATGTAAACTCCAGTTCTGCTTCCGCTGACGCTCTCCATAGCCATCCCTGCGTCTTCTAACGCCCTGTATGTGCACTGGAGGAGGAGTTTCTGCTGAGGGTCCATGAAATCACTCTCTGCTTCAGTGATGCCAAAGAACTTGTGATCAAACTCGTTAAACCTGGGAATAATCGAGAAATTGCAGATCTTTCATAATCCGAACATCTAAGGATCAACTCTGTCCATCTGTATAAGGCTTACCCTTCTATCAGAGCTGCTCTGGTTGTTTGGGTCTTTCCAAGTTTGCTATCGTCTGCATCGAACCAGAACGTTGAGTCAAACCTTTCTGCTGGAATATCTGCTGCACAGTTCTTTCCTTCCAACAGGACCCTCCAGAAATTATCCAACCCCTCGCCTGAAATACACACAGCACGATACTAGTAATTCAATTTGAATGAAGACAGAAAGTAAATGTCTAAATCCTTGCAACGGCATAATAAATTCATACCTCCAGGGAAATTACATCCAATTCCAACGATAGCTATTTCCTCATCTGGGTTGTCCATTGTTCCTTTAAGATGATGGAAGTTGTTTTTACGTGGATTCCAAAAGGCAAGGAGAAGTTTGAAGCCTCCTCATAGTGAAGCTCAGTGTTTAGTCCTGGTTTGTGGTCAGAGCCAGAGCTGCTCTACCCTTTATAGATATTTTGTAAGGCATCAGTGGAACAGTAAGAGGACACAACAATGCCCTTGTTGGCTTCATGTGGAACTAAATGCTCTAATCGCAGGTTTAGATGAGGCTGCAGTCAATTAGCTTTTGTTCTCGGCCGGTTGACAAGAGAGTGTTTATACCAAGAATGTAGTACTTGCATTTTTTGAGTCCTCTGATTGGCTTGCGTCTCCAAAAGAAAATAGTGCCAGCACCCTGTTTTCATAACTTAAACCTGTACATTTTAATTAAATCAATTTCTTAATGTTGAGGTTTGTTTGAATGTTTGTCTTATTCGAGCGAACGCAGAGACTGATCGCTGCTTAATCTTGATACTTTGCAACAACAACATATTTTTTCAATTCTATTTTACATTCGAATCCAAAGTTGTGAAAAAACAAACATTAAATGAATGTGTGTCCTGAAACTCGTGGGTTGTTTAAGTAAGAGTAATCTTTATTTGAGCTTCGAGAAGGCCATTGTCTAAAGGAACAAACAGAAGCACAAAGCCAATCCATGTACACTCTCACAGTATATATACATATCCCCTCATTTACACAGGTGAGCTCAGAATACAACATGATGTCTTATCACTACTTGCAGAAAAAGAGGACACACCTTTGGGCACTTAAATAAATAAGAACATACAGTAGATATAATAAATGCAAATGAAGCACACATTTTGGAGAAAAGAAATATGATGAATTAAACAATGAACAATTAAAGCTGTATCTGTCTATAACTAAATAGAACAGTCTATCTTGAGGTACTTTAAAGTCTCATGGTGTTCACCAGTGTGTACGGATTTAAAATGAGACAGACACACACGGGAAAGTTGTTCTTTATCTTAATTATCTATGATCTGTGTCCCACTATGACTCTGATGTATAAAACTACTACAGAAGTCATTCGCCTCGATAATAAGTACAAGCTGTTAATGCAACCTCAGATCTTAGCTGATTGTGTGGAGAACATGTTTAACCAGTTTGCCTGAGGTGTTTTAAAAATCACTGTGAAAATCAAAAGTCCTCTCTACAGGAAATTATTGAAAACAAAAAAAAAAAAGCATGAGGGGAGGAAACAAATCATTTCAGTGTCAACTTCACATTGATAATAAGAAGAATACAAACACATGAAATACAAAGGCCTCCAAAAGGCCTGTGCTCCATTGCACAGCTTCATATGTACATGATACAAGTCTAAAATGTCTATTGAGGTATCTAGTGCTCCAGAGATTTTCCCTCCAGCACCAACTTGATGTCTTTGGCATCCAGAGTTTCGTGTGCTAGCAGGGCATCGGCGAGCTCCTTGTGCTCCTTGCTGTAAGTCTTCAGGAGGTTTTTAGCGCGTTCATACGAGTCCTGGACACAAAAGAAGATTTGGTCAATCAGATATCGATGAATACGTTATTGATATTAAAGTTTGAGGATATATTTGAGTGTGTGGCGGACTCACCTTCAGTAAAACTCTGACTTCCTGTTCGATGGCAGCTTGTGTCTCAGGGCTCTGCTTGGTTACGTCCCCGTAGGTCATGACACCGAGCTACAACAAAATTATATCATCAGGTTAAATAAACATTAGAACTTCTAAAGAGTTTTTACAGGACAAGAGTTACACAGAACTTTCCACTGTCTCAGGTGTAATTAGATAAGTCATAATAGTGTGAGGGGTCTAAAGGTCGGATTTAAACTAAATATTACATCCATGTTCCCTTGGTGGAGACCAGCGAGAGGGAAATGACTAACTGAAGAGATCAATTACAGTAAAGCCATTGTAAGTGACTCAGAGATAACGAAGGAATAAAGCAAAGAACATTGATAAGAACGTTCTGATTTTCTCATTGATAACTAATATATAAACTTTGTTTTGATAAACACTGTAAATTTATATTAAGTGGGTTAAATCTGTAACTATAACTGCCTTGATACATTTCAAGCCAGAGATCTGCAGTAATGTAGGACAATGAAAATAGTTTCAAGTCCCAGAAGAGCCCTTTTTGTGATAAGGTCTTTCTTCTATCTTCATGTGTAAAGGACAAAAGTCATCAGTCAAAGAAAACTTAAGATTTTTACCTTGTCACTCATGCCGAACCTGGTCACCATCATTTTTGCTATTTTGGTTGCACCATCAAAATCACTGGAGGCTCCTGAAATGAACAATTACAAGAAGAGTGATATTAAACCAACAAAGCTTTATCAACATTATCAGACAATATGTAAACAATGTCAAAGAGCTTCTTTCATTCACAATTTTCTTTTTACAGCTGGTCCGTTGCAGGTACCACAACAGAACGGACACATCAACCAAATCAATTCCTCTTAATTTCATACCGGTGGTGATGTAGTCGTCTCCAAAAATGAGCTCCTCTGCTACTCGACCACCCATACTGACGTCCATCTGAGCCAGCAGCTGCGCTCTGGTTTCACTCCAGCGGTCGTTCTCTGGGAGCATCGAGACCTGGACGACAGAAACAGAGAACATGGAGTTTGTTGTAGTACTGAAAAGGACGACTGGATATGATGGTAAGTGACAGAAAGATGCTCACATGGCCGAGAGTGGGTCCCCGGGGCATGATCGTGGCCTTATTGATGGGCATCGCATCTTTCGTGTAATAAGCAACGATGGCATGGCCGGACTCATGGTAGGCGGTGATGGTCTTATTCGCCTTGTCGATATGAATGCTCTTCCTCTCAGGGCCTGGTATGAAAGCGAAACAATAAAAAGATTAGAACTGATTTAAACTTCTTAGACGTTTTTTACTTTGCTTCCATTCATGTTTCCTCTCACTGACATTCTTCCCGTCTCTTAAACGGAGTGAGTCTCGGTAATCTGTCTCATGTGACGTGATGCGAGTGCTGCGGAGCAGATCTAAACGCTGCGTGTACTGACCCATGAGGATTTTGTCCTTAGCAAATTCCAGCTCCTTCATTGTGACCATCTCTTTCCCGTCCACTGCTGCCTTCAGGGCAGCCTGGTTGACCAGGTTCTCGAGCTCCGCACCAGAGAATCCCACCGTGCCTCGGGCAATGATTTCCGCATCCATCACTAAAACACAGCACACAACAGAAAATGCCTTCTTTATAAAGGTGATCAGTGATCTGAAGACAATGGTCTCCTTCACAGAAATGCTGAACAAAAGTGTTCTCTCAGGACTACAGCTTTTAATGCACAAAAAATGGTTTCAGTTGATAGAGAATGTGCTATTGTTTCTACCAAATGGGTGATATTGTCAGAAGTTTAAAGTGGAAAAGCTGAAAGATCTGCTTTCTTAGATATAGATTTTGAGTCCTAAAAGAAGAAACGTACCATCGTCCACTTTAATCTTGGACAGGTACCAGTTGAGAATTTCAGTGCGTCCTTTCACATCTGGACGAGGGACCGTCACCTGTAGGTCGAACCTCCCCGGCCTTATCAGAGCACTGAAAAGTAGTAACAAAGTTGTAGTGAGTAACACTTACATATTTGCAATCGTCCATTATATTCAATGTCGAAACTTTACTGTGTCAAAACCCAAACACAAATGAAACTACTGAGATGCCCTTTTTTTCTTTCCTAATGCTAAATATCCCATGCTGTAATGTTTTAAAGAATATTAAAAAAGGTATATCTCTTTACACTCTATACACAAAAAACTAAGTTTAGGGTTTGTATTCACTCCCGATATAGAATAACATAAGTAGAACTGAGGGCAATTGTCAAAAATAGTCTGGTTATAGTCCAATGCAAATTATTATGCTAGTTGATTTCATGCGTTTGATTTTAAGGTTGAATGAAAAGATTTGAATCAACAATGATTTACTGAAAGTAGGACAAGGTCAAAATGTCTAAACAGCCTGATGATCAATCAGAGGACAAAGGTTACAGAGCAGAAACAAGAAAACTGAAACTGTTCTGCAGACATTAACTCTATGTGCATAATGTAGAACGTCAGCAGGTCATACTTGTTTTTGAACACATTTTTATACTTGATAAATGTATTCTTATTAATTTGAAATTAAAACATACTTATCCAGAGCCTCAGCAAAGTTTGTAGCCCCAATAACAATGACTCCTTCATTGGGTTTAAACCTGTAAAAGAACAAAACATTGAGAGTAAGGCAATGAAGACTCTCATCTGCAATATTCTAGTCACTGTATGAAGATTAAAATAGAAGTACTATAGAACTGACCCATCCATTTCAGCCAGCAGCTGGTTAATTGTTTGTCTGGAGTAAGGATGCATAGGAGACTCGATCCTCTTCCCTCCAACACTGTCCAGCTCGTCAATGAAGATGACGCAGGGGGCATTTGCTTTTGCCTCCTCTGCAAGATAAAAAAAACAGAGAAATTATAGTAGAGTGGCTTTATTGTTAACAGTTTTTTCACATTTTCTCAAATCCAGAAAACTTACTGAAAAGGTTCCTGATGCGGCCTGCACCAACACCCACAAACATCTCATCAAACTCGGATCCAGAGGCGTAGTAGAAAGGCACGTCAGCCTCTCCAGCTACAGCTCGAGCTAAGAGAGTCTTGCCAGTACCTGGAGGACCAACAAGGAGGATGCCTGTGAGGAAAACAGAGGAAACAAGTTAACAAAAACAAAAGAAGATAATTTGCCAAATGGATTAATGGATGATGAAAATCTGACAAAATAGAGAATGTGGGAAAAGTTCAGTTCCTTATACCTTTGGGCAGTTTTCCACCCAGAACAGTGAACTTCTGTGGGTGCTTGAGAAACTCCACAACTTCTTGTAATTCGTTCTTTGCCTCCTCGACTCCTTTGACATGCTCGAACGTCACATTCTTCATCTGGACGGGGTCGACTGCTGAGTCGAGACCAGATGTGGTGCGGAACCTCACTGTGAAACCCCAAAAACAACTGAGTCAGTACATTTAGATTTTAGAAAAAACTCATCATTTCTTTGCAGCATCTCACAATGATAAAAGTTGGTTGGTTCAAATAAGCTTACTGCAACACACATCTAAATATTATGATGCAAATGTACACTGCTTGCACATTTATCACTTCTAGCAATTGGACTAGTTCCAGCACATCAACACATGCACATTTGTTTTATAGTTCAGTATGAGCACAGAGTGGAATCCAGCAGATGTTTCACTCGCACCCTAAATGCACACCACCAAAGAGCTAACATGTCTTATTAACCTGGTGGTAAAGACACCACATCCAATATCTGAGCCACCAAAGAATCCAAAAAGTATTATCCAAGTTTTGAGACTCTAACAAGCTCTACTTTATTTGTAATGTGCATGTAGGGTTGTGAGTTGATTTGCAAGAATAGGAAAGAAGGAAAACGGAAACAAACCAGCATCAGAAAAGGAGCCTTTACCCGAGAGAAAGGGGGTCCTGGACAGACCATAAATACCAACAAGTAGGAGGACCAACAGGATCAGTCTGGTTCTCCTCAGCGAGTCTGTCAAAACAGCAGAGAAAAGGTTAGACTCCTGTCACTCAGTACTCAACTGAGCCTCCCACAAAACAGAAAACCTGTTTTTCTTTCAAAAGGATAACTGTGGTGCCTGAAGTCTGAGGGAGTGAGCCACATGCCTTGTGTCCTCTGTGTATACGCCTGGGACCTCATGAACCCATCTGTGAAACCTGTCTTGAAAGCCTCCTGCTGGTTTACTGGAAGGTTCTTTTCTTGAACCATTTGGTCCAGAGATTGCACCACTGGTCCTTTATCCCTCATGAGCAAACCCTGTGAGGGAAACACGGGAAGGGTTGGTTGGTGATCTTCGTTCAAAGGAAAATTACAATATGGTCCCTCACTTTTAACACAGTAACATGCTGACCTTCATGAAGGCCGGTGTGTAGGTCTCAGACTCCACTGGGCCGTCGTAACTGGACTCCTTTCGTCGAGCTTTTGTTTTAAAGGTCTTGAAACCTCGACTCTGCACCCTGACTACAGACAGACACATGGAACAACATAAATCTTCAATCACTGCCCATAGTGTTAAGTCCTTAATGCACACAGCAGATCAAATAATCAAATAAAATGTCTTACTAGGCAAGAATTGTAGCTGAAAGCAAGCTTCTTTTAGAGGACTGTGGTATTGTCTGTGGAATATTGGTGAGCCAAACACCCCCAATCTCCCGTGGGAAACCCCTGTGAGACAAAAAGGGGAAAATTATTTTTTATTAAATAACAAAATTGTCAAACCCAAACCTTTAGGCTCAACACCCTTCTCACCATGCTTGTTGTGAAAGAAGCTGTCTGTAGAAACATGACTCGTTCTCCATATTGAAGGAACAGCAGGAGGTTCTTCTGGTCCTGGTGGAGGCAGCAACCTGCAGACCAGCTCATCGAGCTGACTCACCCCGATGTCTGAGAGGCCAAGCTCCCTTAGACTCACAGTGGGCTATGAAGAAAGAAAAATCAGAGTAGGTTAATTTCCAATTCAACATCTTTGTCAGCGTCTTCTGCATGTATGACATCACTTTTTCGTGGCTGAGAAATGTTGTATTCTTTTAGTTTTTTTGTTTGTTGCACGTTAGAAACGCTTTAAATCCTCTGAACATTCTCCCGGTATTTTACTTGTGGGGCTGGAAGGACAACTTCTATCTGGAGCAACTGACTCTGACATTTGCGTTCTCACATGTATTTTCCCACCTCTTGATAATTTCCCGAGAATGTCCGGAGTACAGTGCAGCTCTAAAAGCAGCGATGTTTACCTATTTAAAGACGTGTGTATGTGAAGATATTCAAGTTCAGGCCAAAGTCTTTAGTGATCATGAATTGTTAACTCATGAACTCAGTCTGAGAATGTATACAACGAACTCACCTCCTTGAGAAAAGAACTGCTCTCTGGGGTGTAGTCTTTGTGCAGAGCCTGGACTGAAGCTGTGGCTGAGTTCTTCAGAGAGTGGAGGGCATTGATGATCTGGCTCAGGGGCACTATCATCTGGCAACCACACAACAACAGAGGAGGAGGAGGAGGGTGAGGAACAAGCTCCCAACATGTGATGCATTGCACAATCTTACATTTGAACCATGCACAGAGACTCAGGAAGTAGTATTTAAATGCTGGTCATGACTTGAGAAGAGTGTTCCAGACGGGACAGGTCAGTTATGACAGTGTTCTTCAGGCTGCTCCACAGCAGAGAGAGGGTGACGTGGTGGCCACATACGTCAGAAGTACGACTTATGTAAACTCAGCTCTTGGACGATTAACTTAATACCCCTTCAATTAAACTCTGACCAAACACACTCTGTGATTAAATCCCCACAGTAGCTGCGCGTTCGAATCCCCTGCCCCCCCCCCCGCGAGACAACGTGATGCAAGGCTAGCCTCGGCTTGTTGATGCTAGCATTAGCCTAGCTAGCTTGTCATTGACAGTACGAGACTAGGAGACAAACACAAGGACTGACGGGGGTTGTCACTGTCACAACTCAAACACGTTACAGCTAAAACACAGAACATGGCGCAGTGACGTTAGCTAGCTACATGGGGAAAAGGTTGTATCCGGTAAATTGTTTTACCTGCTGGGGCTGAAACGAAGTCGACAGCGAAAACATTGTTCTGAACCCGAATGGTGGTTGAAAACAAAACCGGTGGAGGGTGGATGTTCGAGGGCCGAGCCTCTGCAGCTGTGGCGAGGAAGATGAGGGAGCTTCGTCCCTTTGTTGTCGCTTCTTACTCAACTTCCAGCAGCTTAGCTAACAACAGCAAATGGATTCTCCGGCGTCCGAGGTCAAGTGGACTACAAAATGACGTCAGAGCGGTTACGGTGGCGTGTGCCGTTACATCAGCGGAGCAACACATACGCACAACACACAACAACAAAAACGCATTTACGGAAATTTGTTTTAAAATGTAAATATTTATACAAATTACATATGAATGGTAGTAGTTTGTGTATTTTGTTGTTCTACATAAGTGTGGGGGGGGGGGACATTTTGTGATTACAAACTACGACGTGTTGCGAAGTGCCTCATCAAAAATCCAATTTAAAGATTTTTATTGTCAGTCACCCAGCTGTATTGTATCATATTTTAAAATAAATTTAGTAAGAATTTTGCGTTAAAAGACGGCTTATTACGCATATTTAGGGCTAACGTCGTGATTTACACACAGGCAGTCGATTTGGACGCCAAAGGGACCCCCGCGGACGAAGAGCGGACATTTCAAATTTTCAAAACAAACCCGAGGTTGTTGTTTCTGACATGAGAGCGGTGGCTTCGAGCTGACGGCTGCTTTCGAGACGAGTTTACACGATGGACGCGGACGAGAAACACGTTTCCGGCAGCAAGAGGAAAACGGTGGAGTTTCCCAAAGCGCCTTCCATCGAGGACTTCGTGGTTCTGAAGCCCGTCAGCCGAGGAGCCTTCGGTAAAGTCTACCTGGCACGGAAGAAGAGCAACGCGCGGCTATACGCCATTAAGGTGAGTGTGTTCGGGGGCCCCTCGGCAGAAACTGGATCTCCCGCTGAACCTGTTCTGATACATCTGTGTTTTCCTCCTCAAGGCGATGAAGAAAGCGGACATGGTGGATAAGAACATGACGGGGCAGATGAAGGCGGAGAGAGACGCGCTGGCTCTGAGCAAGAGTCCCTTCATCGTCCACCTGTTTTATTCCCTTCAGACGTCCACCAAGATCTATCTGGTAAAACCCCAGTGATGCTGAACAGCCTGAGACACTTTACTACTGAGTGTTACTACACACACAGGATCCACAGAGCAGAGTTTAGTGCTTCTTCCAGTTCATGTATATAAAGAAAACCAGTAGCTTCCATGACAGGTGACAAACTGACTCCAAACCATGTGTATAAATTACAGATAAACAGGATACAAATGGATTTAAATGTCTAATGTTTAATATTTCAAAAACATATTTTCTTTCAATAGCTTCCAAGTCATGTGACCAACTGACTCCATACCAAAGATGAATCATAGATAATGGGACACACCCCTTTCTATTATTTGTATTGGTTCTTATTGTCTATTTAAAAATCAACATGACCCACTTACTCCAAGCACTTCCCAACAACTACCTGAAACCAACTTCACTGTCATAGGTAATTGTTTTTTAATCTGTATTTCTCTGTTATTTACAGGTGATGGAGTACCTCATCGGTGGAGATGTCAAATCTCTGCTTCACATCTACGGATATTTTGACCTGGGCATGGCTGTTAAATACATTTCAGAGGTTGCTCTGGCTTTAGATTACCTTCACCGTCATGGTATTATCCACAGGTACTTTGATACTATGTCTTTAGGCCTCATAAAATGACTAACACTCACTTTTGAATCTTCTGCTGACATTTATTGTGTCTGTCGTTTATCTTTTCAGGGACTTGAAGCCAGACAATATGCTCATATCCAATGAAGGTCACATCAAACTTACAGACTTTGGTCTTTCTAAAGTCAAGCTCGATAGAGGTACGACGTACAATCATCTTAAATAAATTGTGATCATTCCTGCTACTTATTTTATTGACTTTTCCTTTATTTTGTCTATGTCTATATTTCAGAGCTGAGTCTTATGGACATCCTAACCACCCCGTCCTTGTCTAAACCAAATAAAGATTATTTCCGCACGCCGGGTCAAGTCCTGTCCTTGATCAGCTCCCTTGGATTTGTAAGCATTTCTTTTTGAATGAGGTCATGGCCACTTTACACGCAGTGCTTATAGTTGACTCTTTCTTTATTTTTCTAAATACAGAATACACCTACGGGGGAAGTAAAGCGTCACTGCAGTGCATCTGCTGCTTCCAGTCCCGTTTCCTGTGGCAGAATAAGACACAAGAATAACTCTCTTGGTTCTCCCTTGATGAAGAAGAAAGATCAGATGTTCTCCCTTTCTCAGTACCCTTGGAAAAAGGGTATGTTGAAGTATTAAAACCCTTTCAGAGCGACTGATGTGTAAACTTTCAGTATTCATTTCTAAATAGCTGCTTGTCTGATCAAATTTTTCTTTGTATTTGCATCATCTCCATTAGGACCTAACAACAGTGTGTTTAGTCCTCACAATCTGTTGAGCAGAAAAAGGTTTGAGACGATGAGTGCAGGCAGCAACACCGACACTGAAGGAGGCATCAGTCCACTGTGGGAGTCTGAGGAGGTCAGTGCTCATGGAGATCTAACTTTTAAATGACCTAAACATTTAAATTATTTTCAAATGGATGGGTCCAATCCTATTTTAGGGTTTATTTTAATCGTTCTGCAATCGTCCCTTTATTGTGAGAATATTTCTCTTTTTCCTCTCTTCTTCAGAAAGAAAATGAACCCACCAGGAGAGGAACTAAACAGGACCTTGCACCCACAAAACTGAAAGCCCTCCTGCTCTCTGCCCAGGCCAGCAGCAATCTGCCCAAAAAGTCAAATCCAGACCAACTTTTGGTTCCCTCGTCTGTGAAGAGAACATATTCAGAAGTAGAGAGGAGTCCAGAGCCATTAGAAATCCACGCCAAGAAGAGTAACGCAGACTACAGAAGATGCTATGAGATTCCAGAGGAGACATCAAGGTTTCACAGTGGCCTGACAGGAACGTTTTCCACCTTTCAGATCGGCGGCTTCATGGCCTCCACAGAGGGGATTGACTTATCTGACGAGCGAGGCCCGAAGCGCTCCAGTCCCATCGCTGTGACCAAAACCTTGTTCCGTGAACTGGAAGAGCCGGCAGCGGACGTGTTTGAAGACGGAGCCAAAGACTTGTCTCCTTCGAGCTTCACGTCACCACTTGCGGGAAACAGTGACATTTGCAGGAGCCTGAGTCTGGACTCTGACGGGTCTATGCACGAAACCTCTCTCACAATGGAGAGCCATTCATCTCTCAAACTGAGCAAGTGCTCCACAATCGGGAACTCGATATTGTTTGATGTTCAAGAGGATAACCCAGACTCGTCCATCGCTGACTCACTTCCACACACCCCCTCTGCTGTGAGCCAACTGAGTCATTTTAACCAGCTCCCGGATCTCACCGGCCGCGCGGCGCAGTCTCCCTCGTTCCTCAAGCCTCGGAACGCCGTGGTTTTTCGTAGTTACTGCAGCACCATCAACCGCTCCAACATGTCGGGGGTCTCCAGACTCAGTGTTGGGTCTCAGGAGGCCATGGACTTTTCCACATCAGCCTCTTATCACTCGGCGTGTGGCGCCGCAACACCAGTGCAGAACAGAGTCAGCTCCAACAGCTCTCTCTGTCAGGTAGGAACAAGTTCATTCTCCTTATTCTAAAAGAGTCACAGCTCAGGGAAGGAATCGGCTGCTCTGTTGTAGCTTTAAGTTGATCGTGGTAAATCTATCGTGTAATAATTGACCCCAATAACACAACCCAATAGATTTTTATTTCATATATTTCTTATAGTTTTTTCCAGGCCTTTTTTTGTGATCTTTATGTTTCTTCCTTCCTCTCATCAGACGCCTCAGGCCATGTCCACCTCCCACACCCCCTTCAGGACGCCGAAGAGCGTCCGCAGGGGCGCTCTGCCTGTGGAGGGCGCTCCCATCTTAGGGACCCCCGACTATCTGGCTCCAGAGCTTCTTCTGGGGAAACCACACGGTGAGAGAGGGACACTGTTTAAGGGCATATATGACAAAAACACATTATTATTATTATTATCACAAATAGCCACACACAGTCTTGTGGTTTTGGCAGTTGATGCTTCATGTTGTAGCCCTTGTGACAGGCCTTCTCTTTTAGTTTCAGGAAGTGGTCAGTTCGGTAAGTTGGTAATGAAGGTGGCTGTTTTGTTGCAAGTGAGCTTAGTTGCATGTTTGCCCCGGCTGCTAATGCGCTACAGGACATGAGCTGATTTCCCTGTTCCTGTTTCTGCCTTTTGTTTTGGTGAACAAACTCTGGGCCTGATCAGAGGGAAGGGGACGACGTTTTTCACAAGTTTCATCGAGGCAAAATAATAAATGGGGTCATGTCTTAACATTCAGCTTCCGCCACTGTTAACAGTCGGGGAATCAGGTTTTCTGAGGCTGAGATGCTTTCAACTGGGCGGGTTTCTCTGCTCTTCCATCTGGTGTCATACAGTGTGCTGGGGCTCTGGATTGATGTTTGACACTCGACAACATGTCAGCTGATAAGAGTAATTCATGGTTATTGATTTAACTTATTATTCAGTGAGACGTCAACATGCTGAGTGCAGCTTTGTTGCTTTTTGAATTCATGACCAGTCAAACTGTGACATGAATGATCCTGTTTGGCAGCGTTTATTCTTCTTAGCCTGATTATAGCTGATGTCCACACTAACCGTAATCATTGATCCGTGCAGTTAGTGAGGAGCACAATTACTTCTTTAGAAATCAACAAATAAACAAATATTGAGATTAGCGTGTGTTAGACGTTTTATCTTTCAGGGCCAGGCTCCATGTAGAAATTTGTTTGAAATGTGATCAACCCATCAAATCCATGTGTGAATGAAATGTCCAGAAATTGACTACCTCCACCCAAACACTAACGTTGACCCTGCTTCTGCCACTGCAGTACCCTTAGTGAACACGTAGTGAACACTCTAACAGGACTCACAGGGAGAACTGTGGAAGTCAGCAGCTGTGTGAAACTTGTCTTTCCCCCCCTCATCCAGACTTCATGGTGGACTGGTGGGCACTGGGCGTTTGCCTTTTCGAGTTCCTCACGGGGATCCCGCCCTTTAACGACGAGACGCCACAGCTGGTCTTCCAGAATATTCTCAACAGAGGTGGGTGGTCACGTTCCAGATCTTTCATGATCCTTCGAACCTCAACCACAAAATAACGACTTTTGATTTGGGAAGAAATGAGCTCATAAGGGTACTGACGCTGTTGTTGTATCTTTTATCACCTCAACTAAATGTCAGACATCCCGTGGCCCGAGGACGAAGAGGAACTGTCTGAAAATTCAAGAACTGCCATTGAAATACTTCTGACCATGGACATGACCAAACGAGCAGGTCTGAAGGGTGAGGACAGCTTTTGTATTCATAATGCATCTGATTGTTTTAGATTTGTCAGCTGATTGATATGGAGAATAGAACTGGCCTGGGTTCAGACCTCTGCAGTGACCCCCAGTTATTTTTTAAATGAACTAAATTAGATCGAAACACAACACAAGCTTTGTTCACGATGTTTTCTGGAATGTTTCTCTACAATTTTTAATTATTAATAAGTGTAAATGTAGCTGGAGGACAAGGCCGTCTTTCTAATTGCAAGTGTTTAATTATTAATGGTACTTAGTAGTTATGAAAGCACATTTAAATTCAATAGATCTGGATTTTTATCACACAAACTCGGATATAGCAGTCTCCTAAACATGCCAACATTGGTTTTCTTCTTCCTTGGGTCATTCCCCACCCCTCCACAAACTGTGATGCATATAGGTTGAGTAGTTTTTGCGTAATCCTGCAAAGAAAAACAAATAAAAAAGAAGGTTTGACGGAAACAAAACCTCCTCCGTGAGTTAATAAAAGAAGAATTAATCATTTGAGTAATTTTCTTTCCCATCACACTGGCAGTTGATTTCCTAATTCATCAAATATAACAAACAGTAGTTTCAATGCTTATCAGACAGACGAGAAAAGAAACCGGTTGTGAATTCCTTTGTTTTCACATCCACCAGAACTCAAGCGCCACCCCCTGTTTGACGGCCTGGACTGGGTCAACCTGCAGAACCTGCCCATGCCCTTCATTCCTCAGCCCACCGACGAGACCGACACCTCGTACTTTGACGCGAGAAACAATGCTCAGAACATCGCAGTGTCTGGCTTCAGTTTGTAAAAGCAGTCGTCAACAGGTTTTCATTTGGTGGGGAAGTTTGAATCAGAGCCGTCATGCAAATAAATCCAATGTTCAGGCAGATACAGCAATACTTTTAAAAACATTTTAAATCTGTGCATCACTGGAACACTAAGACACTAACAATCAAATACAAGCTGAATCTAAAGTGTTCATCATTACACACAGTAGCTCTTGAACTAGGTTCTTCCTTTAGCAAAGTCCAGTTTGCTTCTGCTTTGGCTCACGACAGGCTTTGATTTCTGTATTTGTTAAAGTTAATTAAACACAACTAACTATTTATGTAAATCAATGTAAATGTGGCACTTCCTGCCTGGAGGTAAATGTAAGCTTCTGTTCAGATACATTTCATTGTTGTTGTTCTGTTTGTCTGTTAGTGGGTGGGGCCTGGGTGGGCGGGGCCTGGGTGGGCGGGGCTCCCTGTATTTTGCTTAGTATTGCTGAGATAAACATCCTAATATATTCATTAATACTGTATTTTATTTATAAATCTTGTGAATAGTATCTAGTGTTGTTTTGAGACAGGATCCCAACGGCTTTTATGTCACCTGTAATGTTGATGTGATGTCATTCTTCACCGTCCATTTGTCACACGACTTTTTTTGTTTTAATAAGTTCATTAGGACATTTTATCATGTTCACCTTAAGAAAAAAGGAAAATACAAATAAAATGTTTGTAACATGATGGAGTTTGTGTCTTATTCGGGTAAATAACTAAACAGCACAAGGACAGAATCAGATATTAAAATCTTAAGTGTTATATGTGATGTTATTTTGAGCTGGATGCAATTTACCTTCATTGTAATGGGCACCAGTGTTGTTGATGTATCAGCTGATATACTGAACATCATATATTGTTTTACCAGCAACTCCTTATAAATCACTTAATTATATCTGACTTTTTGTCAACTTAATTCCAACTCATTACTAGTTTTACACTTCCATTTGGAATTAATGTTCACTAGACCTTGATTAAATATCAGTACAAGTCATTTCTACATTTCTTAATTCAAAATGTATTTCTGTGTTGTCTGGAGCTCTGGCCTTTATTTGTGAAGAACGTAGTTTGGAACCATCGGCTACTTTTATGGTAACTAGATAAAAAAAAACCTTGAAGAAGAAATGGGTCACAGTTGACCCGAGGGCAACAGGAAGTTTGATCCGTTTATGTGAAAGAATCAGGACGAACTCAAACGCTTTATGAAAACTTTATTTTCCACTCGTTAGATGATCACATGCAGACACCGCTCTGTCCACAGGCAGAGAGGGTGAGAAAGCCTTCGCACATTTCAGTAGAAAGTTAAACTATTACTTATTTTTATTAAAACATAAAGGCTCTGCAGAGACTGATGCTGCTGCAGATGCAAACCTTTGTAAATATGATATAATATTCTATGTTAATAATACAGAGGAATGCAATTAAAATATTGCATTTGAATCATTTATCTGTACAGATATTGTATACAATTTGTACAGATCTTAATGCTTTGCTATCATTTGATGATTAACATCAACTAAAAAAATCTTTCAACAATATTCATACAAACAAATCACACATTTAAATTAAACAATCGACAACATGGCGGCATAAACAACACGGACAGTGACGAGTGTTAATAATCACATATCTGGCTCCTGGCTCACTAGGTAGTTTGATTAAAGTTAAATTGGTCCAGATATACAAACAGTTATGTGACAATATGAGAATATATGAAATCATAATGCCACCTTTGAATGTACCTGTGATGTTGAGGCACTTTCTCTATTTGGGAACAGATTGATGTGCTGAAGGACGAGCAATTAAAACACTCTAACGACTTTAAACCTAAACCGACGCCGCTGGAATCTGCCCAGCGACGCCTTCTCTTCTCACATTTGTCTAAAAAGCAATAAATAACTTATTCTCACAATTAAAAATAATCTCACACGTCAATATATTTTTTACATTCAATACTCCCTTCTAGGCTACAGATATATCATAGCAGCATTGCCTGGGCAACTAATAAAAGTGAACAGTTAAATTTTATTTCACCACATTAAGCGCTACGCTCACAACAGCAAAAGTATCAGGCCTTTCTTTGTGCAGCAGAGCCTTGGGTTAGGGGGGAAAACGGAGGAGCCGCTGCAGTTGGTGTCTGGACCTCGCGGACAATATCCCGACTGTGTCACTAGCAACACAAACCGTTTCTTTCTTGCCGAGAAGGAGATTCCAGTACGAGTGGTATCGTGTTTTATGATCAAAGGCTCAGTGGCCACACATTCAGGTTTCTTTTTATTCCACATCCACAGTACGACTCACTCGGGAGACATCGTCCTCCCACTCATTACTCTAGGTGCATTCTTCTTAGTGCAAAAGCAAATTACTTGGGCTGTGGGTCGAAGCAGGGGGGGGGCGGCTACAATGGAGGAAGGTTCAGTTGATTCGTCTGTTAAAAAGGAAGAAAAACAAGAGGTTAGATTGGTGATGTTAGGTTTCATGGTCGTGTTTGATGTATTGTTCTGTAGAATGTGACCTTCTACTCCTCTGCAGGAGGAGGCGGATAAGCCACTGCACCACAAACGGCCAAATCACAGCGAAGGCCACACTGGTCGGAGAGATGTCAAAAGGCCACCAGGATGGCTTCTGGGTAAAAAAAGAGAATGAAACCGGAACGCAGAAGTTTTAATTTACCAACAGGGGGAAGGCACACGCAGCAAAGAGCTGGCCGCCGCTGCAGGGGATTCAACCCTCAGTAAACGATTAGATATTCAGTCTGTTTACCTGACTCCTCTTAGTCACTGGGGATGATGGGTAAGTTGGAGACAGAGCCATTGGTCTTGCCTGAGGAAAGAAAAAAGGAAATTGAATTTTGTTTTGTAATGTGTCCTCCTGGGATCAGTGGGTGAGATCACACATCGTCCTGACCTGACTGGAAGACAGAGCCTCCAGCGTGTGCAGCCTCTCCAGGACGCTCTGCATGTCCTCCTGCAGTCGGGCCAGCGCCACCACGATCTGCTCATTCAGGTTCCCCATGGGTGTGGCTGCCCCCCCCCAGCGGCCCCGGTCCCCGTCTCCACCACCGTGCGTGGGCATCAGTGCTCCGGAGCTGCGGCATGCAGACCTGGAGCCTAGCAGACAAAGAGAAGATTTATAATTAATATATTTGAACGCATCATTATTAGGTTATCAAGTAAAATCCACTTTCTGGAACAGTAATTAACCTGATTTTTTTGCCTCGTTATTTTTCCTTATTGCTGTTTCTTTTCCTGGAAAATGCTAAATGCATGAAACTTTAAATTTTGAGACACAAATTGTGTTTTAGAAGCAGTTCCATCCATTGTTGCAGTCGACAGTCACCTCTTAAACTATTTAATTTTTCCTGTTAAATAGGAAACTATAAACTATATACAGTCTTGTATACTTCATATCAGCCGTACCTCGTCCTCCTCTGACCACTGAGCTGTCTGGCATGTCTGATTCCATTTTCTGCCCCTGAGACATCGTCCCACTGGTTTCTCCGTCTTCTCCTCCACACCTGATGGCCTGTGGTGGTCCCTGGACCTCCTCCTGGATTCCCTGTGCTGCCTCCAGCGGCTGCAGCGCATGGTTCTCCTCATCATCCAGGTCGTCCAGGGACTGGTTATGGTCGGGGTTCTGGAGAAGATGCACACTCAAATTATGGATTTACTTAAGAAACATGATAAATTCATGTTTGAGTTGTTTATTCTTGGGTCACTTGCCTCTTCCTGTCCAAACTGGTCCACGGAGTCGCAGTACACTTCACTGTCTGAGTCACTGGCCACGTGATGGGGACCAGACACGTCGGCTCTGGGATCTGAGACAGGAAACGGGGACAAACAGCTCAGACTCTCTCTGCAGTGCACTGTGAATTAAAACTGCAAAGTAATTAACAGGGTCACATGGGGGTGAAAGCAGCGTCCACTTAATCTGGGGCTTGGAGTTCCACTTCAGCTGGAGCATTTACTTACTCCATTAGAAAGATTTGGCGCCGGGTGGTGAAGCTGAACAGATGATCTGATCACATGATGAACACTTCTCTTGGACAGACTGAGTCCACACAGAACGGGACAGTTTAAAAATACAATGACTTTTCACACAGAGTTGTTTTCCTTACCCGCATGGTGACCGTTGAGCAGAGGCTCACCCGTTGGACCCCCTGGGGCGTGGACACCATTCAGGGAATGACTCCCATTGGTCAGATGGGCGACTCCGTTCGCCACTTTGCCATTTGACAGCGGCCCCTTGTGTCTCCTGGCTGAACTCTTCTTCTTTGGATGAGAAGCTGCAGATTTTTTGTCTGAAATCAAATCTGACAAACCCCAACCCGCAGAGTTAGAGTTCAATATTCACTCCTGGAACACTTTGACATTAAGTCGTTTTAAAAATAACTTTATTACCTTTTCTAACCTCCCTTGTTCCTTCTTCTTCTTCTTCCTCTTCTTCTTCCTCCTCCTCCTCATCGTCACTGTCATCCTCCTCCTCCTCCTCCTCTTGTGCTTCTTCCTCTGGCCTTTCCTTCACTTCCTTTGGTTTGAGCCTGGCAGGCCGAGTCTCCAGAGTGCCGTTCATCTCCATGGTTCTGACGATGCTCTTAGCGATGCTCTTCGATGGCATTGAATTCAGCATCGAACCAAAACCTGCGCAACACAAGGGAACTAATTACGAGGCTGAACAACTAAAGGACAATGCTTCAGGTCAATAATAAGTTGAAGTTAATTAAAGAAACCTTTTCAGCGGTTACATGAGGTTAAGGAAACACAGATTTAAAGTCAAGTCAAACAAGCTAATGCTGAAAACAATCCTTGTGTACTTAAGGTCCTGATTTAAACTAAAGGATCTAATGTCAAACTTTGACCTGATTTTATCACTTTCAAGTGAAATAATCCATTTAGCATAAGAAACCTTAAATGCGCTGAGTAAACGTACGTAACAGGACGGCTAATAGGCACTAACAGCGTCTGGGCTACCACATCACACGTGTGCTAAAACTAAACCACCAGACTGGGGTATTGTGGGAGTTGTGTACTTGCCTTCCAGCTGCCTAGCAAACAGTGTCAAACGGGCTGAGCAATTGACGGGAGGCAAATTATAAACAGGTTAAGCGCCACATGCTGTCACAGGAGTCGCAGACACAGTGAAGGAGAGCAGGTCGTACCTGTGCTCAGGTCGGAAACCTGCGTGATCTTCTTCTTCTCATCGATCATCTCGTAGAACGGACCGAGGACGCGGAGGAGCTCCTCCACCTCATCCGTCATGGGCATGCCCTCCAGGATCTATGGATCCATCACAGAAACAGAGATCCATTTAAATACGGAAACAGGTTACAGAAAGGTTTAACTTTAACATCATGTTAACAGTGTGAAATAAAATGGCCTTGTCTATAAGAGAAAGTTGGAAAAACACACCAGTTTCATTTCATCCACGTAGGCGACCATTGCTTCTTCTTTGGACATGTTTCCAAGAGAATCCCAAGAATCCCTGTTTCATAAAAATACAGATTATTATTATTACAGTGTTTCACTAAAAGTCCTGTTGGTGCAAAGGCTGCGTCAACTTGAATTTGTTTTGTGGCAGTTTTCACACTTGTCAACAAGGTCAGGTTATTTTCAGATAGTGTGCCAGATGTTAACTGTGGGACACAGAGCTCACAGGCGAGAGAGGAGCTCTCCCCAAACAAAGCGACTGGACACTTCGCTCATAAAAAAAACTGAAATCCGACCAACGCACTGATAGGATGAGAGAAACCACCGAGCCTTGTGGGTGAAAGGTCACATTCCGGGTCATATTTCCACATGTCCAAAGATCAACCAAAACAACCTGAGCCTGAACATATGGAGGCTGGCCAGGTCACAGCACCCAGCGGAGGGCAGCTCTGTCGTGTTTGGCACAGCAGGTCAAAGTGGGTAAAAAGCTAAATGTTGCGCAACAAGCACGAGGTGAAATCTCCTGGATTTGATACACGACTGTACAACTTGTGCTCATCCTCTTGCTCTCAAGGAGAAGTTATTGTTCAAAGTGAGAAACAACATATTGACTGATTATACATTTTCCTTTTGTTACCATTTTGCTTTGCCGACTGCGTCCCAGAAGCCGGGCCGGGGTATATTGCACGCGCCCACGGTTGCTTGTTTATAATAACTGTAGAACCTCAGCATCATGTCATTGGACGGCTGGAAGGGACCTGAAAGACAGGAATTCCAGTTATGAACAGTAACTTGTACAACATGATCAATCTGTTACATGTCTGGAAGAAAGTGTCTGCACGCCACGCTGAGAGTTAAGTGGATTAAACCTGTTAAATCTCAGCAGCTCTCAGGCAGACCAAGCTGTCGCTCTGCACCTGACTACAGTCACAAACCCTGCGTTTCACCCGTGGGATGAACTTGTTAAACTGGCCCGAGGGTGTGTGGTACAAGCTTGTTTTTAGATGTGTCTCATTCTAAGCTGCTTGTTGCTGTAACAACTGAATTATCCCCGTGTGTGGGTCAAAAAAGTTTGATCTTATCTTATAAATATTTAGCTATGAATAAGTAGAAGTGCACGCAGAGAGCACATACCTCCTCTGAAGTTAACAGAGCTTTATCTCATCATGATCTGCATGTCTATCTGGAACCTCTCCAGATCTGTGGTTCACTAATGTTTGTGCTGAGAAACACAAACAGCAACAAACCTCCTCTACAGAGGGCACTATTCAGGCCTTTTGACCCAAAGGCTTTTATCCTGTGCGCACAAGTTATTATCTTGTGGGAGCAAGTTACTATCTTGTGTGCAACAAGATAAATATGTAGGGCACGCAGGGTTAATATCTTACTTGTTAATTTCTCAACTATTGATGATTGAAACACAATCCTTCCTTCAGCTGAGCCTGTTCTCCTTCAGTATCCTCGGCAAATGATTCAAGACAATCATGTGTCTCTGTGCAAAAATAATTTAAAGTGTGAGACATGCAGGGGGAAATAAAAGTTGGAAAGCTGATATTTCTCAATGTTATGACGCAGATCAGGTGGTTGTGTATATCTGAGGGATTTAAACCCAAACATCGACTTTTATCTTGTGTGCATAATTTATTATCTTGTGTGCACAACTTATTTTTCGTGTGCACGAGATAAATAAGTTGTGCACACACTAAATGGCGTTTTAAACTTTTAATTCCAGTCACGTGTCTCTGAGCAAAAGCAACATGAATTCCATTGTGTGTCATGCAGGTGTAAATAAAAGTTGATTAGAGAGATGTCATGTTGTGGGGCTTCCTGAGCTGCGTGTTGTTCTAATCCTTATTGATGGGTTAGTAAAGAGAGATGGGGGGGGATCTGCACTCACCATCAGGGGCTAAACTCTTGATCACTTTCACGGCGGCATCGAACCTCCGCTGGATCAGAAGCTGCTGATCCTCCACCTCCATCCTGACGCTCTCCACCTCCATCGAGACGTCCGGGATAAGAGACCTGAACACGGGCAACAAGTCACAAACACACGCCGACACATGCTAGCGGCTAGCTTAGCTTCCATGCTAATTATTAATATGAATTTTCTCCACGATCAGCTGAAGTAGTGGATTAGCGTCAAGTGTGTTGACATCGCCGGTGGGAGGCGGAGGGTTCTCGGCTTTAAATCTGGGACACGAACCGAAATGCGACACAGCTCCGGCCACGTCCACATTGACGCAAAACTTCTCTGTTTACCTGCGCAGGTGTGTTTGGAGGAAAGCGTGAGAAGCGTCGCTCACCGTTGACTTCAGCGGGATCAGTTCGTCCGGAGGCGACCTGCGTTCAACCCTCTGCCAGACGCCATCAACAAAGTAGAGCCAGGCACAGGTGCAGGCTGGGGGTTGTAGTTTTCCTGTTTGGTGGGGATTCCACGACTTCCTACAACTCCCACAAGCCACCGCTCCGGCGTCAGGAGAGAAATGTAGTTTCAGGTCGAGCGAGATGAATAAACACGTAGGACAATAAAGTGGGAAATGTTGATTTGTGTTGTTGACGTTTGGAAGTTCGCTATTTTAAAGTGTTAATTGTGCGCCGTGCCAACGGAGGAGAGTAACACTACATGTCCCAGCATGCACTTCTCTGCATTCAGGTTGGCACCGTGAGAGGTCTCACTCTGCTTCTTTCTTGGGAGGCAACAAAGCTCGCTGCGAGATTTGATGAGATTAAATTGATTAATTAATTTATTGATAAATTAAATTGAAATTTCAAGGGAACTTGAGAGAAATAGAGTTTTCTCTGTTCTAAAAAAAATGAGATTGGTTCAAGACTTTGGATCCAGAAGGAACTCTTGTAATAGTATGATTTCTTCTCAATAAATTACGACTTCACTTTTGTTTTAATATAATTATAAGTTTATTCTTGTAATGCGATATTTCTCAATTACAACGTTAATCATGTTATATTATGACTTGTTTCCCTTCGTTAAATCAAAACTTTATTATGGTCATTTTCTTAAATGGCAACTTTAATCTTTTAATATTACGACTATCTTCCTCGTTAGATTAATATTCGTTATTCTTATAATATTATAACGTTTTATCTCTTTACATTGCAACTTTATTCTTCTAGTGCTACTCTCATTAAATTATGAATCTATTCTTGGAATATAACGACCTTCTTCTCGATTACACCTTTGTTCTCGTGATGTTAAAATTTTACTTTTAGATTATTACAACTTTATTACAGTCATCTCATAATTGTCTTTTCTCCAATATGACCCTTATACTGCATCACAGTCAGATATTAGCATAAATAAACATAAAACAGAAATATGTTGTTGTAATCAGGTAAACAATTATAAAAATATAAATGAATATTCAGAAAATATGTAAAATAGAAATAAGCTAAATTTTGTTAGTTAGTTTTTATTTAGTTACACAGAATAATATTCTGTTTCCAGGTTGGAACCCGGTCCCTCTGCCGCAGTGACCCCTCCCCACGAGCACACACGATCTGGGCGGTGAGCTCACACAGGAAGAGGAGCAGCAGGATTGCGGTTCAGATCCGCGGAGCTGGAGGCGGCTTCAGTCCGAGGAGGCAGCGGGAACACAGGCTCTGCTCGGGGGGGAAGACATGTAAGATGGCAGAGCTACAAATGCTGTTAGAGGAGGAAATCCCCGCCGGGAAGCGGGCGCTGGTGGAGAGCTACCAGAACCTCACCCGGGTGGCGGACTACTGCGAGAACAACTATGTCCAGGTAGGTGAACGCTCCGCCGGGCTGCGCCGCCTCCCTCAGCCGCCTTTTGTCGCCCCGAGCTCGGGTTGAATGGCTGAGCGGGGACAGGAAATGTGGATAAAGGAACCGGGGGAGTCGCCTGCTCCGCCCGGGGCTGGGACACACACATACAGTCCGGTGCCGGGGCTCCCTTCCCCGGCGGTGTATCCGCTGACCTCGGGGTGTGTTGACCACATTTATCCGCTCACACATCGGGTGTGTCTACTTTTTTTTTATTATGATGATTATTAACCAGAGCGAGGCCTGTGTGTGTTTTACGGCAGGTCAGTGAACACATCTCAGCTGCTCAACAACAATAAAAGAAAAACAACTCCACAATTAAAAGTAGTAAATCAGCCCAACGCTAAAACGCCCCATTAGAATATAACTGGGAGTCCATTACATCCCATAGGGTCTTTTTAAACTCACCATTTAAAACCGCAAAACTGGGTTATTTCCCTTGTGGGACACTGCAGGAATATTCCACTGAGCTGCATTATAACCACTCAATGCATGGGCCATAATGCCTGTGCATGACTTGTACACTTTTATTTAACCATTAACACACCATAACGCAGCTTTAACACCTGATATCTGCAGGGTTAGGGTTAAAAATCAGCTTTTTTTTTAAATATTTCATGTATAAATGAGCGTATTCAGTTGTGTTTGCAGGCTGTGAGACAGGGAGGAATGTAAAGCCATTGTTAGTTGGAGGTATTGATTTTGATTCATCCTCCCCTCCTCCTCCTCTTCATCTTCTTCATGTGTGCTGGACTCTGTGTTCTCTGTGTGTTTCTAAACTTTGCTCTCTTGTGAATGTGGCCCACGGAGATGTGATCATCACAGTACGACTTCACAGAACAGCCTGAGCACCACAGTGTTTGAGTTTCAGCACAGTGACGTCTGCGGGGAGCCGCTCCTACACCAGAGAAAGGGACAAATTGAGTGACAGACAAACAGTGGCAGTGAGAAAACATTTAGTTTCTCAGCAGGAAGTGGACCCACCATATCAGCTGCAGAGGGTGTGTCGCCTCCAGCTGCACTCCCACAGGACTCCCTGTAATTTTTAGTTTTCTTCCTCTCGTCCTGCGATGATCTGGCCACTCCTGGAGCTTTGTGCCAGCTTCCCCCCCCCCCCCCCCCCCCCCCCCCCCCACGTACACACCAGGGCAGAGTTTAACCGTCTCTGACCCGTTTGAAAGAATCTCTCCAGCTGTAACGTGAGAGGGAAACTGATTTTTCCCACGGCGTCGTATCAGATGTAAACATGAGGTGAAATGTGAGAAGCAGGCTGAAGGAGTGGAAGCTGCCTCTGAACGTCTGACAAGAGTACGAAGTTGAGAAGAAGTTTTTTGTTTGGACACGAATAAAACTTGGGAACTGGAATAAAAAAAAAAAGAAAACATGTTGATATTTCGAACTGCAAGGCCAACACTGATCATATTTAATTGATTTAATTAATCGTCAATTTATTTATAGGGATGGATAGAGGATGTAAATAGTCACACAACAATTATCAGATTTGTGGTTCCATCTTTTCATAACTTCTTCCTTAATTGTAGTTCCCGACTTGAATCATAATTTGACCAATTTTAGACTTTAAAGGCAAAATATTCATACACCTGCTCGTATTGAGACATGATACAGCTCTTTAACTGTTTTTGTTGAAATTAATATTGAATTGCTTTCATTTAACAGATGCTTCTGTCCAACATGACTCAGAATAAGCATGTTCACACCCAAAGGGCTGAGAGCTACATCAACAAAAGATTGGAAATCCTTTTTGAAAAACGTTTTTTAAATGAGCTGTGGTCTGAAAAGGTGTTAGAAGGTTAGAAGAAGCTACAGATAATGCATCTAGTCATCAAGAAAAATACATTTGCTGTTGTTTTCACGCTGTTGTGGATGACGAGTTTAGTAAAGATGGATGCTGTTGACAGGTCGCTGTAGAGAACTTGTTGTAAAGTTTGCTCTAACTTGAGTTAAATCCTGTGATTCGCTCTGTCTCGTGTGTCTGACGGGTTTGTGAGTTTGTGAGTCTGTCCTGGTGTTGTTGCCGAGCACTTTGTTCAAAGCGCTGACGCAAAAAAAAGCAGGATTTAAGGCTTTTGGGTTCACGTTAGCTCCGTGTGAGAGGGTGACAGACTATCAGTGCACTTTTTCATAAGCCCTCTCTCTGTTTGCTGCAGATATTCAGTGTCTCTAGGAAACTCACACTCACACACACACATACTCACACACACACACCTAAAAACTGTGCACTCCCACCCGAACCGTGCACATATCAACATGTCTCAGCTCGTGTCAGCCCAACCTTTCTGCACCCTTCACATTTCCATCCCTTCTCTCTCTCTCTCTCTCTCTCTCTCTTTGTGTGTGTGTGTTTGTGTGCGTGTGTGTGTGTTCTTGTCAAGGAGGCTCAGTGCACGTTGTAGTGCAGCTCAGCAGGCACAAGCAGATGGTGAAAGCTCTGTTCAACCAAGGACACGTCACTTTCTCAGCTCCATAGTGACTTTGGTTCATCCAAGAATGTTTGGAGCCGTGTGTGTATGTGTGTGTCGGTGTGTGGATGTCGGTGTGTGTGTGGTGTGTATGACACACTGACAGGTCAGAGTTATGTTTCCTGTTTGCTCTGCTGGGTCCAAAGTTTGGCCCCCTGGAAATGCCTTCTCTCCGTGTGGCAGGAAGTAGCTTAATAATAGCCCCCCCCCCCCCAAAAAAAACACCCTTTCACATTAAGACAGACTATTCTGATAAATCCTCATTGTTGTGTTTTAATATTTTCCTGTTTATTGCATCTTTTTTCAAGATAGTTACCTAATAAAATATATACTCGATCATCGCTTGTTGCCCCGTTTGAAATTTATTCTGCTCCCATTTATTTTACATGTCATTAACCCTCAGAAGCCTGTTTTTCTCAAACCTGATGGACAAGGACACACGTCCTGTATGCAAAGTGGGCCACCTGGCCCCGTTGGCAGGAAACCCTGACGTGGGCTTCCAGAACGAGCTGCTCGTGGCTCTGCTGAATAATACCTGCATCCAGGTTTTATTGTTCTATTCAGCTTTTGTTTTAATTCTGCAGAGCTGAAACAGATTCTGTCAGAGTTTAGTGTCCTCTTTCCATTTCATTATGAATATCAATGGATCTTGTACCATAAAATGTCTTTAATATAGTCAGTTATAGTGATAATGTCAGAATTGACTAAACCAAAGCAAAGCAGCAAATCCTCTGATTTCACAAAGAACTTGGGATTATTTGATTTAGTTATAATTAGAATTTCATTACCAGCTAATCGATTAGTGAACCATTTCTCTCTGAACTACACAGACTGTATGTAGTGCGACACAGTTCTTGTAAACGCTGATGAGACGGTTAAAGAAAGGAGAAGTTTACAAGTTAACATGGGCTATAAGTGATGTCTGAAACAGGTAGTTTGACTCAAAGTTTATGTTTTTACACGGATAATTATACATTTCAAAGATATTTTGAGTCACAATCTGGCATCTGCTTATCAGACGGTCAACGGTAACATGGAATAGGGGAAACAGAAGTGAGATGTGGTAAATCCAGACGTTATTAGTGTTGTAAGGTCAAAACATGTGACAGGACGCACACTGGTACTTTTTCTATTTGAACGGAAAAGTCCCGGCTGCTCTTTAAATTAGCTGTTTTTGAAATGATGGATGTTGTAATCACAGAGTGTATTTAAAGATGGCAGCTCCAAAAAGAGAAGTGAAAACATCTCGCCCCCTCCCTGGAGGCTGGCTCCATGTTAGGTAAACCCCGCCTTCTCCATGTTAGCATATTGGACATCCACCAAAATGATTACATGCCTTTTTTTCAGCTGGACTTTGCTTCTTTGGCTTTTTTTAGTCTTTATTTACAGTCTATTGTATCCATGACATGGAGAGAGGAATGTGCTCCTCATAGTCCTGGTGGTTTATCCTTCATGTACCTGCCCTAAGCTGTTTTTCTAAGAAGAACTCATGAACATTTCCTCTCGAAGAAAGCCAGGTTTACCTCTCTTCCTCTCTCTGGGTTTATCCCGAGTCCTTGTTTCCTGTCCTTGTCTCTCCAGCTCCCTGCTTCTCTCTCTCTCTCTCTCTCTCTCTCTCTCTCTCTCTCTCTCTCTCTCTCTCTCTCTCTGTCTCTCTCTGTCTCTCTCTCTCTCTCTGAGTGTAGTGGCCTGGTTTTTCTCACAGCGTGGAGAGGCCTAGCGGCTCTCAGCTCACCAGCCAGGCCCATTCATCCTTTTTGACCACCTGTCACTCCTCCCCCTCAGCTGACGGGAGTTGGTTTGGTCCAAACCGTTGAACTGATCTGCCCCGAGCTGGTTAGAACGTGGGAGTCGGGGCTCGATTGTGGAGAAAAATGTGAATAATCCACTTTTATGTGCGGCAGCAAGAAGAAGCATCCAACACTGAGAAATACATAAATTAGTGAAGTTTGTGGTCTCAGCCCCAGAGCAATGACTTTCTCCCTCCATGCACCTATTACCAAGTCACTCGAGGAAGGTTAATGACTCTTCTTCATATGCAAACTTTCCCTTTGTGTCTCCATGGGACACATTGAAGGCTTTTTCCAGTTGTATGCTGGCAGTTCTTCAAGGTCAGGTGGACCTTACAGCCTTTCAGTCAGCCTCCATGTGTCGCACTGGAGGAGGAGCAAATTATAAATTCAGCCATCGTACAGCTGAGTGTTTTCATTTTTTTAAGACCCGGTTCAAGGAAGGACTGATGCTGTTGTTGTTTGTATTCCTCACACGATCCGATGTCACCACCTTGTCTGTCTCCTCAGGTGGCTTGTGTTGGTTTTCACTTTCCCACAGACTCATGATTTGAACTCGTGGATTTTTTCTCTTGTAGCCTATTTTGGATTAATAGTTCTATGATGAGGTGTCTGTCAATATTTCAAATGATGATGATACCATTTTTCCCTTTTCCAAACCAAATTATGATAACTGGACTTTACTTATTGGCCAATGCCGACTACCGATCTAATACCAGTATAAAAATAGATCAGACCATCAGACCACCAGCATTTTGTCCGGATTAGTGAGCTTACATCAAGGAGAATGGCCAATACATGTACATTTCAGCATCTTGAACGTTTAGGGGAAATCCTGGTGTCTGTTTGTATATAAATCTTGCTTTTAGAATATTTATATGCATTTGTTCTGTCTCACTTTCAATCAGCTGGATGTGAGATAGCCTCATCAATACAACAGCCCACTGAGCGTCAGCCCTCAGCTGCCTCATGTCTCACTTATCTCCCTGTGTCCGATCTGCAGTAATCAGTGGTCAATACATCACACGGACCGAAGTGCCATGTGAGCTCTACGACCTTCCAGCTGGATTCACAGATCACTCATTCTGCTCTGGACTGTAGCTTCCACTCCTGCTGAGGTTCCAGTTTACAGAAGAGAAAAATAAACCCATTTTATCCAGTCCATTTCAGTGTTTGTTTTCTTTCTTCTTCTGAGCTTGTCCCTGACACTTGTGGTCCACGGTGAAGCTCTTCAACAACACTTGGATGTTTAGAGACGTATGACATCTCCCAGAATTCCACACATTCCTGCAAGTGTTTTTTTTTCCTGTTTTGTTCAGAGTGCCTTTCCCCTGCGGACAAGTGGGAGCAGAGAAACTCAGATGTGTTTGTCAGCTGACGAATGCCGGGGCAGACTGTAGAGCTGCAGAAACAGTGTTTTGTTTTTTAGACACACTCTTTATTCGTGTTCCATACTTTGATTGCACAGCTCGGTGAAAACCCCTCATGAGTTATTAGATATGTTTACCGACATTTTCTATGAGTCATGCCATGCAGTCAGGACGGAACTCTCATTTTGTCCACTTCCTAGTTTTGCCCATGCCGACTTCTTGGTGAAGGGGCAGGTACCCCTCCTCTGACCCCTGAACAGCTTCTATCCTCTGGGAGGAAGTCTGGACTGTTCCTTCCTACTGTCTCAAAGAAGCCTGAGAGCAAAGCAGTGCACCACCCTGTTGAAAAACAACCCTTCAGCAGTTGCCGGCCGTTATCCTGCTAGACTGGATTGGTGACTGTGTGAGATTGAAGTATTAATCCAGTTTTCTACCTCGGGAGATTCAAAAAAACTTCCTAATAAACGAATCCATTCTTGTGGCTGCCACTCCCTTATTGCTCCAGACTTTATATATTCCTCGATACACCCTCTCTAAACCCGGCTGAGGTGCTGACGGCCGGTCTGCCACCGCCTAGATATTCTGTAAACTCTTTCACTCAGTCATTACTCAGCTCAGAAATATGAGATAAAGTGCCCCCGGAGCATTAAAGGGATCTCGCCTCATTCTCTGCATCCCCTGCTGCCGTGGAGTACACTGAGTTCTGCCGTGCTGTTATCTACCTTTTGTACTGAGCAAGCACTCGCTTTGTTCTTTTCCTGGCAAGCGTTTGCTCTCATTCCTCCAAATGTCCACCGCAACGTTTCTTTTCTCGCTGAAGATGGACGTCACGGCGAGTGCAGATTCTTGGGTAACTGAACAACCAATCTGGTTAATCTGAGGATTTGTGCACAGCCGACCTCTGATGCGCGAACAAGCAGCGGCTCTAAGATGCCACACTGGCAATGCAATCAAGTGTCACATCTGTCCTCCCAGCGCTCGTCACTGACCTCACATCACAGCTCTGTACGCTAATGCAGTTTGGATCAGTTCATCCAGAGGTACCAAAAAAAAGATGAATCCGCCATCTGCCATTCAACTAGTGCTGAATCAGTTTATTTCTTCCCCTAAAACGATGTGTCATGCAACAGATTTACAGTTGCATGATTGAAGAGGATGCTAAAGATCAGCTGTAGCCCGTCTCATTCAGTAGATGGCTGTTCATTGCCTCATTGTTGCAGCCACTGTTTCTTTGGTAAAAGAAACATTGAGAGATGTGGTGGTTGGTTTTAAGGCTTGGCTTTACAGCTTTACATCTGTAAACTGGAAAGGCACTCAGTCGAGCACAAGGCCCAACTGCCCACTTAAAGTCAATGACGCTGCACCAAATTGCACTCAAAGATATCAGTCCCCTGAATGAGCCTGCTTCTTGCCATCAAGATCAGTCAGAATTTGTGAGAATCCCATCCTTCTACCAAGGGGCAAAAACAGAACCTCCTTGAGGGAGGTGATGGAACAGGCTTCAATTTTTGTGCAACAGCATTTTGAAGTGGGTGGAAGACAAAGTGTTCGCAACTCAACTTCAGAACTGACCCTTTCCCCCATTCATTATGAAACTATGTCTGTTTTGAGTCAAAATGAAACAGAATTCATCTCTTACATGGAGAAATAAAGGGAGCATTCAGGCAGAGTGGCTGATGAGCTCTGATAGTATGGAAATTGCCATATTAGAAAGGCATGAATGGCAGTCATTGAAGAAAATTGAATTGAACAACATCACATGTAGTGCTTTGAATGGAAGCACAGACTACTGTGTATAGATATGTTTGAAAGAAGTACAGACTATAGACATGTAAACACTGTGCTGTATTTACTGTAACATTTGAGCACTGAAGCATCCATTTTGCTTTCACAGCTCCAAGGTATTGATTAAAACCATCACTATTAGCAGTTTCTTAATATTGAAATTGTAATATGCATCCACTCTTAGCCTCTAGTGTGAGTCATACACTACTCAAAAGAATCTATCCTAAATGTGTTTTCCTGTAGAAATAAAATTCTAAGGCCCAACAATGTTTGTGCTTTGCGTTAAATGAACACCGTCTCTGACTTGCAGCCTGATGGTAAAAGTAGGCCAGTGGTTCTGCACAGGCAAGCACATGTGGCTCAGTAATATGAAGTCTCATATCCCAACAAAAAAAACTGCATCCTCCTGCAGAAAAAATTGCCCTCATGGATGTGAAGCTCCTTTACTTTGTTTGTTTGTGTTGTCTTCACACATTCTCCTGCAGCTGTGACACCAGCTCCCACGTCGCGTGTTGCTGTGTCATTAGAAGGTGTCTGCGTGTGCACACATTCAACAGATGGCCTTTAGCTCCGAGCCCTCTGGAGGAATCTCTCCTCCTTCCTCCCTCCTGAGGCTGTTATCACACAACACATCTGCTGCTCTGATTCCCGCCAAAAGAAACACCACCAACACTGTCACCTCCTCACCCGGCCGGAGCTTACCAGCAGAGCTTTTAGCCGTGTGTATCGCTACTGGATTAAATACGTGCTGCCATGGGGGGGGGATCAGTAATGAGGCAGACAGTGACATGGTCCTTCTCCAACGTCCGTCCATTCCTCCCATCTTCTGGTGATCAAATGTCTCCTTTCGTCCTGGTTTCCAGTCCCCATAGCATCCATCACCAGTAATCATCTCCTCCACCATCCACCCCATGCTTCGGCAGCCTGTTATCAAACCCCAGTGTCCCCCCCCACCGCCCCACCCCCCAGGCACTGCTCTCTGGACTCTGCTTTGGGAAGAGCCCACCAAGATCAAACAGGGTGGCTCATTTTGTAGCTCAGCTCACAGCCTCAGTCTGTTTGAAGTGATGTGAGTCGGCTTCCTACAACGTGTCATTACCACAGTTTGTGTGGTTTGGCCACTTTCTGAACTTACATCATTGAATGCAGTGGAACAGTGTGTGAGACAGGACTTATTGTGAAGAACATGTCCTCTGCAGAGTGTTTTCATGCTGCTCCGTCAGCCATGACTTCAAATGTGTGTATAATTTATTTCGGAAAAAGTTATATTCAAAGTTAGAAGTCAGTTGCTTCAGTATATTAGCATAGTGGCTAGATAGGGGCCCAGTAAGGCCAAGAAACAAACTGCTTTATTGTTGTTTCCCTAAAAGCTTGTAGCTACTTGAGGGTAACTTACTTTGAATCCACTGTTATCTAGATTCAAAGGCATTCTGTGTGCCACCTCTTAAAGATAATCCACTTCATCCTTCCTTATCATGTCATATACTTGTATGAGTATAGTCTTGAAAGACATATTTTCACGCACATTTCGTTTAGCATTTGCAGCTGTGAGCGAGCAAGAGAATGGCTCAATGGTTGAGCAATCATTACTAACTAATATCTTTGTTTTAACATCAATTTTTTGAGCAACACAATATCTTGGTATTTAGGAGTTTGGTTGTGTTTTATCTAGAGTGAAGATCAAATGTTGAAGTCTGCATTGTCTGGAGTTCTGGATTATTTAACGGTCCAAATGGTCACTGGCAAAGGTCTTATTAAAACCGCAAATTAAGCATTTTATTGGTGAATACTTCAAGAAAGTAAAAATGATGTCAAGCTGTTTAGAAGTTAGCCGCTCACTCGGTACCTCTGCTGCAGCAGGAGGTGTTATATCATAAATCCCTCCAGACAGAGCGTAGTATCAGGGGAGAGAGTCGTTGGGGATCGAAGGTCTTGGCGGCTCTATTGGCCCGAATCCACCACAAACCTGACCTGGATCTGCAGCTCAAAGATGGATGAGGCTGTTACATGATATTAACAGTAATTGGGTTCTTCTCCAACCAGCAGTTTTTTTTTTTCATCTGTTTCTCTTTCCCCCTCTCTAATCCCTTTTTTTGTGCACAGGCCGAGGACAAGAGGAAAGCTCTGGAGGAGACCAAAGCCTACACCACCCAGTCCCTGGCCAGCGTAGCCTACCAGATCAATGCCTTAGCCAACAATGTGCTGCAGCTGCTGGACATCCAGGCTTCGCAGCTGCGGCGCATGGAGTCCTCCATCAACCACATTTCCCAGGTCAGAGAACGACACACACCACAAACCATACAGCTGTGAAGAATGGTGCCCCACATTTCCCACTTCTCCTCTCACTTTCACACTGACTCGGTTCTTTTCAAACACAGTGCGAGGCCTTCTGTAATATCCATGGTTCCTTTTATTAGCTTCTCACTCTTGTCCCAGTGTCTGACTGGCTGTGTGTTTGGCCGAATGACTGGTTTTCTGTGTGGCTTTCTAACATGCTGCTGTCGACAAAGAAACGCACTGCACAACGTCTATAGTTACCACAAAGTTTGAACACACTCAATTTGTAATTATCTAGGCCTTAACACAGTAGACTTGTGTGTGGTTAACTTACATTTTCAAACTTGTATCACATCAGCGATGGATATTGGAGCCTCAGTTTTAAATGTTTCAAGGTTTTGCTTCAGACACATCTAATCATGCCAGAATGCATGTTGAAGCAGCAGTAGTAGTTGTAGATAAGAACAGTTTGATATGTTTATTTGTCAATTTTTGTAATATTCTTGTCCTTAGCCATTGGTCCAAGTTATTTTTATCTTTTAAAAGGATGTGATGTAGCCGACTTGAAGCTGGGATCAAGCAACAGGCCACGTTTAAGTCATGATGAGTCACAGTAGAGCTCTTGTAGGGTTAACATGCTACTGTGATAAACATCTATAGTGGTGCATCAAATGGTTTTGTGGAATAAATCACTATTTTTTTCATTTCTTAACCTTTCCCCCTGTGTAGCATGAGGCCTCTGCCATGTGCAGGTAAATCCAACTGCTCATCCAATGAAAGCATTAAGAGCTCAGACAAATCAAACAGAGAGCTTCTCCATGTGGCTTCTCATAGATTGGATTCACAAAAACCAGCATCACGCAGAAGACACACATGATTGAATCTAATGAAAAATTATAGTGTAAAAAGAATACATTTTTGTAGTTTCTTGTTAATGCGAAAACGCTCTGTGGTGTAATGGTCGTATTGGGTTGAGCTGCTTTGGTTTTGTCTCTTCCTGTCTCTGCTATCTGTGTATTTCCTCTGACACAGCTTCGCCAGAAACTCTTGCAGGCAGCAGCGAAGGTCAGACTTTTAGTCTAATAGAAGGAAAGAGGACTTGTCAGACTTGAGGGCTTGAAAGAGAGAGAGAGAGAGAGAGAGAAAAAGAGAAAGAGATAGACCCGGCAAATCAGAGAGAGAGAGAGGGACCTGCAGAGGGAAATGGAAGATGGATCATGACAAGCAAAGAAAAGGAAGAGCAGGCATATTTACACTCCTTCAGGTTTTCAGTCAATATCCCGGCAAATAACATTCGGGCGATCCTAAGGTCCACATGACGCCGCCGCCTGTCTTAGTCGCGATGACAACCCCTGTAGGCTACACCAGTAAAGCCTTTGAGAGACAGTTAGATCTGGTGCTTTACGTCAGGGAGTTTCTTTCCAGAGAATTCCTCGGTTTAACTTATGTTGTTGGACTTCTGTCTTTATATGCGCCTGGGGAAATCCCATTCTTCCTTTATTCCAGCTCATGCTTGTGTACTTTTTGAAGCCATGGTGAAGATGACGTAGATCATGTCAAGTTGGGTCAGCTGGTGGTCATCAGAGACGTGTGCTCCCACAGTTTTGGTTTAAGGGAAATGCAGGAAAGTAAATTTAATTCAAATCCTCACCGTAGCTGCTCCGTGGATCCGTCTTGTGTTTTTCTAATTCATCCCTGGGAATTATGAATGATCTTAGCAGCTCTGACTCTTTCATTCAGAACGTCTCCATCGCCGTCTCGTTGTTGTTTTATGGATTAGCTTCGGCCCAGGTCCTTATGTGTTTGCCGTAATGAAGCGTATCTCTGTTTTAATAATAAAGAGGCCGGCCTGTCAGCTCTACAGGCTGTGGGCGTGTTTTATTGCTCTCCACTGTCCTGTTCAGAGGTGGATCATTATCGTGTTGCTCTCACTGCTCATGGATATGAGATTAGCTTCGGCCCTCGAGGACGACGCTGCATTCTGCTGAATGGACGAGGGAGAGGAAAGTCTGTAGCTTGCAGGGTTCATGTTGTTTTTATAACGGAGAGGAAAGGATAGAAAGTTCTCCCGTGCCAGTTCAAATATGATAAATCCTCCCCAGCATGAATAAACACACTTCAGAATTCACTGGCTAAACATAATCCAACTGTAGTCGAATCCTTTTTCAAGTCTCTTGTACCCGTCCATGCCCGAAGCTGGAGATGCCTCAGGATGCAGCTCGCTTACATTCACGTGTCAGTGAGTCAGTGGTGAGACGTTTGTCTGGCGTCAGGGCCGTTTCCATTGGTCTGCCCACACTGACGTGGGGCTCACTCTGGTCAGGGTGTGTCTGCATGGTGGTGGCCGTTCTCCGACTGGAGCTGATGCATCCCACTGGGTTGGGTACAGAGGGTTATGTGCTGTAATACAACACGTCTTGTCTTGTCTTTTGCTTGTGCTGGTAGGAGAGACTGATATTGGGAACAGGGAATTGCTCAGGGACTAACAGGGAACGTATCAGATGCATAATTTGGCTCAGTTATTGGTCACACGAGAGCTTTGATTCATCAATAATGAATCATTTCAACCTCTGTCTGCTTTTAAATAACAGTAAGGATGAAACTAATGATGTATCCTTTTTGTCCAGATATTTTTCTCTTTTTGACTATTGCTTAATTGTTGGTTTGGTTGACATCTTCAAATTATTAACAATGTTAAGAGAAATAAGAATTAATTCTAATCATGTAAAAAACTGAATATGAACATAAGGAGCAGCTTTAATGATTTACTGAATTTAAATATTGTCAGATTGACTTGTTGTGACCAGTTCAACCAGTTCAACCAATCAAGTAATGAGATTAACAATACCCAGTAATCAAGCAAAATAATATTTTCCTGCCCTTTAACCAGTTAATAATTCACAACCTCACATAGTTTTCTGCTGGCCCCTCAGTGGGGGGGGGGGGGGGGGGGGGGCAACCCTCATGTTTGGAACCTTCTGGATTAATCAACTGATTGTTTGAACTTTAATCAAGAGCAAAAATTATTCTGCTTCATTTTCGATGAAGCCTCTAAAAACTTTGAATCAAAGGTGTTATCATAGAAGTGCATTGAACCGTAGTTTAAAGATAATGTCTCGTTGATATTCAGTGGATGTCGGTGTCGAGCTGCCGCCTCGCTGAGCAGCTTCAGTTCATCTTTTTTAGGTGTTGCGTCACCGATGCACAGATTTTGGAGTGTGAGCGGTCAGGTGTTTGTTTACGTGTCTCCCCCCCCGGCTGTCTGTGTCATTCTCAATCTAGAGTCTCTTTGCAGTGCTGAGGCGGAGAAGGCTGACGGGAGAATAGAGTGGCTCGCTGGGCTTCCACCTTGTGCTGTGTGTGAAGTGGCTGCTAAGCGGCTGCGAACAGGGGCCGCTTTGTCTGCCCGGCGGAAGAAAATGCCTCACATTGAGAACCTCTCTGTGATACCCTCGAATAGAGGAAAGACGGGGGAGAATACTGTTCGTGTGTGTGTGTCTGTGTGTGTGTGTGTCTGTGTGTGTGTGCGCGCAGCCAGTGTTCATTCTGCAGCTCCTGTGTCCTGATTATGAATGTCCCCCCCTTTACAGAGCTCTGAGGTTTCATGGAGTAGCTGTTTCCTCAAATGATCTGCACCATATAGACCAATTTTTTTGAAATACAGAAATAGTTATTGTTGTCATGTCAGCAAGTATCATTTAGACAGTAATGTCATGAATGAGACATGGCTGCATTGTTTTAACTTATTTAAACTGAGTTATAACTTTTCAGATCAAGCTGATATTGTCATCCATAATTCAAACTGTTTGAATATGCCTGGTATAATATCACGTGAGGGGCTTTTCTTTATGGTTATGAACACAAAACAAAGACCAGGTAATCACTGATAAACTGTGGAGCTGAAAATAGCCAGTGATGTGTTCGCCCTCAGCAGCGCTCACTCTCTCTCTGGGCAGTAAATGAAAACCCCTCAGAGGTATTTGTGTAGATGTGTGCAGGACCTTTTTTGAGTGCAGTGAAGATCCCCCCTCGCCTTTTCTTAGTAAAGTCGGGCATGAGCAGTTTATTATGAACAAATGATCAATGTTCCCTCTCGTGTTCAGAGCAGCAGTCAGGGAGGAAACACTGAGTCACTCTCAGGCCAGGGGGGGGGGGGGGGAAAAGAAAGACGATGCAGCATAAGAAAAACACTATAACTGAAATCAAGTGAAGTGCAAGAGGCCGAACCCGTTTTTACGGCCCAAACAGTAAATTGAACCACAATTTGATAATTTATTGATTATCACTCAAGTGGACATGTAGATGTGCTGATGATGTGATACAACAACTGGTGGGTAACTGGGTGTGGCTGCATTTCCCAGTACATCTGTGTGAGTGGCTTAGATCCAGAGCAGGCCGATTGAACCGAGTGACCAGTGACGAAGCTGCACAACAACGGGCTGGATGCAACAAGCAGCTCACACATAGACACACACACACACACATACACTGCCAGTTTGTTCCCACAGCTGTGTGCTTCACTATGAAGCAATTACTACAATTACACAATATTCTTATCTGATCAGTGTCAGCTGGCTTTGTATTTGTGTGTGTGTGTAAAATAGGGATTCAGTTTGTGTTTGTGATCTCAGTCTGTCTGGCACGTGAGTTTTTTCATTTTTCATCACAACCGCATGCCATTACACTCCAGTGTGTGTATATGTGTGCGAGTGTGTGTCATCAGTGCTGTGATGAAAACACACACAAGCAAAGACTGTTGGGGTTACGTCTGTGTGCTGCAGTGGCGGCTTTTTGACCTCTCGTCGAGGAAGAATGGCACCCATCCAAACAGGAAATGAAGCTCTGTCTCTCTCTCCCTTTCTTTGTGTGTGTGTGTGTGTGTCTGTGTGTGTATGTGTTTGTCCTGTGTGTGCTTACTGCTGATCCCCCTGCTTGCCTGGGTATTTCAGTCTCTCTCTCTCTCCTGCCTCCCCTGGTGGTCTCTCTCCCACTTGCACGGCTGTGAAACCCACAGTGAGAGTTTGTCAGTGTATTTGTTTTATTCACTGTTGAATATTTACACTTATTCTACACACGTCTTCGTTTTCTCACTGGATTAAAGCGACTTGTCATTCCGTGTGGCCGGGACTTTGTGTGGTCCGCTGCCTCCAGACAGTTGTTCATCAAAGACTCATGTTTGGTGTTTGAAAATTCAGTTGCAGTCTCTGTTTACTATATTTTGAATGACTCATGCCTAGAAACAAGAAAATGAGACATTGTGAAACTGTGAGAAACAAGTACTGAAAGCTCACGATGATGTTTTCAAATATACAGGTTGGTTCCAAATAACCCAAAGATCGTCACTTTCAAATGATTTGAAACCACGACTGCAACAAATGATTATTTTCACATTTCACTATTCTCCATTTACTGAAAAGCCAGAAAATAATCAACTCAAGTCGGATTTATTTATAACACATCAGAAACAATAGGAGTTGAGCCAATGTGCTCTATAATCCTGGCAAAGGAAGGTAACAACACATGAATAAAAGATCAAATGTGCAACTTTGTGATGAAGTGACGACGGGGATCAGATTCATAAAACAGACTCAATCTGAATTTTAAAGCAAGATTAAAAATGCAGCACCTTAGATTTAATATTATTCGGGGCAAAACCTGATGCATAGTGTGAAAATATTGTCTGCTATAGTTTCCAAAAGACCAATTCAAAGTTTTCACACAGTCACAAAAATATTATAAATACATTAAACCTTCACATTTGAGAGGCTGTTTTTTTTTGGTACCAAGCTGCAGAAATCAATCTTTATCCCTTAGAATTATTATTCTAATTGTATATTTATTAGGTAATGATTGGTTTTGCCCAGGGAGTGATGAAGGGGTCGTCCAATAACCTGAAAGAAATACAAGCACAAAACAGAATGTCCGTTTTACCAAATCGATTATTTTGATAATAAACCAACTGTCAAAATCGGACTCTTTGTCCCTCGATCATCTGATTAGTCGTTTGTGAAATCCAGGACTTTTCCCCTTTAAGGCCGCTGCTGTATTTGCTCCTTGCCACGTCTGTGTGAGTTGAAATGCCTCGAATGTGACGTGTGGCACATTCATCACGACTTGGTCCTGCATGAATAGAGTTTAAATTGGACTGAGTGATGGTGGTGACTGAGGTTGTTCAGTAAATCATCAGTCCTCCGCTCGGCTGTTACTTCCTCTCCAGCTTCTCCTTCCACGACCTCACCCCAGCATCATCGTCATCATCATTTCCACCAGTGCAATCTTTCCCCATCAACAGCACTCTGCAATTACATCTAATCATCACACCTCTGTTCGGCTGATCTTCCCTTTATGAGAATAATCAAGGCAATTATTCAACGGCTCCTCGTAAACACGACTGATGAGGAAGCTCTGTCCGTGGCAGAAGATTTTGCAGCTGTCATTTTACAGTTTGTTATCTCCCTTGTTCTAATTCTGGCTTCCCCCTTCAGCTTCTATGTAAACCAGAGCTCAGTCAGAACGCTGCTTTGGCCGCAGCCCAGAGTTAAATTGGCAAAAGTCGGCCGAGGTGTTTCCATATGTGCTGTGTTAGCAAACAAAGCGCCGACCTTGGCTTGCAGTCCTGTTTTTTTTCTCTCTGCTGGGAGAGTGGGAGAGAGACAACATTTCCAAGGTTTCACACTTGTCCAGCCGTCACAACCTCCGCTTCTGGCTCGGCCATGACACACACGGGCTGTTCGATTTACCAGAGGAATCCAGTGTGTGTGGGGTGCTAAACAAGAAGCTGCCAAACAGGGATCTCCCCATGGGGTGTTTGACCCCCCCCAGATTCTGGCTTCAAGTGCAAATGGAGGCTCCGACCTGCTCCGGGTTGCACTAACAGCTCCGAGAAGCTGCCCCACCGAAAGGCCTCCTGACAACTGTTTGCCTCTGCAGATGACGGGCTTCGGTTGTAATGGCTGTAATCACGCTGAGAAACAGACCAGACAAAAGAGGCGTTTGCTCCGACAGCCGTTTTGCATCAGCGCTGAGTCGGGAGTGTTGGATTGCACGGCTCATACAGACGAGGCCGGACACGGTCAGAACAAGCAGCTCGAGGAACAGGCATGTGACTGGAAGAGCCCTTTGTGTTGAGATGTAGAACAAGGTGCCCTAGAGCTGTGGTTTCTGGGGGGTTGGGCTTCCCAGTGGGTCACAAGATTGAGCCAAGCGGTCATGGGATGATTTAAAGCAAAGAAGAAACAGGAAATCATATAAATGGAATGTGTGTTTATATATTTATGCTTAAACAAAACATGTCTGTCTTTCAAGAATATGAACATGTTCGTTACAAGAGAAAAAACAAAACTCTAACCTCTCAAACAAACTGGAATGTCCCTCAGCAGAGCACATGCCTCCATCAAGTCCAAGCAGTCTTCGTGTATTAAATCAAGCAGCATCAAGTTTTACACAATCTGAGTGAGTTCATTGTTGGTCCATAAAACTCAGAAACTGGAAAATCTGGTTTTAATCAGGAAGTATTTGATCAGAGAAGTCACTCCAATGTAAAAGCTAGTAGCCAGGAGCATAAATGGAGATTCTGGAGTTTGTTTATTTTCATTTTCTTCTGGCACTAACTGTCTTTTTCAAAGACAACCAGAACATCAAAGTGCCATGTTTAAGTTTTTTGCTCTCCGCCCAGAAAACTGAAGATGAAATCGCCTCATCTTCATTTCCATCGACCAAAGGAAGAAACGCCAATTCTTCCGCCAAGAACCTCAAAACGCTCTGATGCAACACGGCCACAAGATGTCTTAATGATAGAGCTGAGTGATCACAACTCAAGCTTTTTATTGGCCCGCGTTTCCAGATCCCGCAAAAAGCAACGTGTTTAGGGCCAAGCTCTGAAAAAGTTATTTCAGGAAATGTAGGAAATAAGTAGAAGCAGACCAGGCCTGGATGACATAAAGAAGCTTCAGCAGAAAGAAAAGCACACTCCAGCACTCGTAGCACTTCATCATAAAACAACCGCTGCAACACACTGAGCATCGCAAATTGTTCAAATCCGCTCTCAGGGGTGAGCGGGGCGGGGGGGTAATGGTGAGAGAGCGAAGCAGGGCTTTGCAGAGAAGGGAAAATATAACTCTTAAGGAAGTTCGTGTCCTCATCAATCCGTCCTCACCTGCTTGGGGCTCTGACCATCGGGATAACTCCTCTTGCATAGTGAGCCTGAACTTGAGTTTCAAACGTGTTCCACAGACGATGAGCTTAATACTTTTTATCTACTTGTAAACCCACAGAACAAGGATGTCCAATTCCTGGACTCCAGTAATGATGAGCTTATCTCAACCCTCAGCCAGGAATGATGACCTTTTAATAAGAGCCGTGTCGTTTCTCAAAATAAAGTATAATCTTAAAATTGTTCGTGTTCTTGGACAGTGATACCATTTGGAATAAGTATTTTTCAGTGTGTGTGTGTGGTATCTCTCTAAATCTTATAATCATCTGCAGTGGAGCTCTGTCATTAACCATTGGCCCATGTGTCTGGTCCGAGTAGCCACACATGCACACTGACAGAATGGTACTCAGGGTGTGTTTGTCTTGTAATAGGCTTTCCCCTATGTTGCGGGTTAAGCACTCAGTTCAACCCTACTATGCCTACAGTACATGCTGTGCAGCTTCCCTGTTTGTTTGTGCATAGCTCTGCATTTTATTGAGGGAAACATCCAGTGGCCAGTCTGCCAAAGTGCTGGAAAAGCTGTTTTCCTTTCTCTCCGACATGTGCTGAAGTGAAACCGGCTGTTTGAGTTCCATATCAAAGTCGGCAGATTTTTTTTTCTTCTTCTTTGGAATCGCCGCTTACCTCACTTTTCAAAACAGTGTGTGTTTGTGTGTGTTTCTCTGTTGGGAAGTTACGTTTGCACAAGGCTTCGAAATTCCATCCCTGGCCTTTTGATTGGCTGACTTCCCCCCCCCCCCCCCCCCCCCCCCCCCCCCCCCCCCCGAGGGAGAGACGTCAGGTCAGAGAGGATCAGTGTGGAGAGTGTTCCAGCCCTGCTGCCATAGGTCTGACAATATGTTGGCTGTGAATGAAAACCAAAACCTTTACTCCATACACCTAGTTTATTGTATATCCTTTAAATCCAAGTTGTATATGTTATTGTGGAGAGATTGTCTACATATCCAATCAGGAAAGCCTGTATTTGGCAAATTCGGTGAATAAAATAACCGACAAATTAAAATACTTGATCATATTACCACGTATATCATGTAAAAATGTAGTGTTGTCATAAATAGCAATACTTAAAGCAAGTGAGAGAGATAGAAGTACTGTACCATAAACCTTTGTCTCAGGTTTTTTACTAACTTAAGTTTGTTAATCAGTATAACCCCCGACTAGATCCAATTAAGTAAATTTTTCTTCCATCCAGAGAATATGGACAAATTTCAATAACAAACTATATCATACATTTAAGGAAGGAATGCCCCTCCCCCTGCCGGTGTAGAATTACATTCTTTGCCTCGAATTTCAGAAAAATAGCCGAACCTGAAACCTGAGACCAAACACATGAAGAAACACTAAATCTCATGTCATCATCTCTTCCATTAGAGCAATCACTGAGCGTCCAGGGCGGTAAACACGTCAATGCTTCACCGGGAGCCGCATCACTTCTTTAGATTCCTGTGTGTTGAAGTCCAAACATTTATAGTCCTTGATCCTATCCCCAATTGGGATTTACATGCGTTCCAAGTACTGTCTTAACCGAAATAGCAACAGTCTGGACTATAAAGAACCTAAATAAATCAGGAAACCGAAAGGCCCTTGTTGCCAGCACACCATCTATCAACCGCTGCTCACCCATGTCCTAAAATGGGAAGAAACTCGTGAAGTTCCAAGAGATTTCTATGACTGGACTGTTTTTCTGTCTGGGTACAACGTTTCAATGACACTGATGCTGTTGGCAAGAGTTTAAAAGTATGTACCTACTTCCTCAGAATAGTTGTTTAGGTGGGTCACTCCTCTCTGGGTGTGGAAACAAAGGGATTTAGAAAACACTTAACTAAAAGGATGTATTAACAAAATCAAGTGGAGGGAAGATAATAAATGTAATAAGTTAAAGAGGATGTTCAATCACGAGAAAGCAGGAACAATCGGATGTGTGTAAATCCTTAGTAAGTCTGTTGCTAGACCCGTTTTCTTTCTTGTTCTATCTGGAATATTTGCAATTAGAGGAAGTGAGAAGATTCCCTGTAAAGAAACGTCACCAACAGGGCAGAAGATCCATATCTTTAACAAAACCCATTGTTTCCTGTAGCAAAGGGAATTTGAAAACAGTAAAATGCCGGAAGCGGAACAGGAGGAGAATGCTGCCTCACCCAATGGCAGGCTTAAACCCACATGCCATGTCTGATGAGTCAGAGCAGTAAATCCTAAAAGCCTGTTGCCGATGGAGAAGCCAAACACCAGAGCCAAATGCTGCTCAGTGTTTCTGGGAAACCACTGCAGGCCTCAAACATATGGGTGACAGTGGTTTGAGAACACATATGAATCATCCACCTTTCAGTTTGGCAACATGTTTTCAGAGTTCAGTCTCTTTCCACCTAACAGTCGGGCCACTGGGATCAAGTAAATACCTTTTTAATGCCAGTTTAAAAAAATCACTAGAAGCAGTCAAGGGAAAAAGCCATTGCCAAGAGAGAAGTTCTTCAAGAGGTCAGTCGAACAGGGTCTAACCAGAATTGGCTTTTCTACAAAGACCTTTTTTAATTCTGTCGGACGCATTTAATGTTTCTCGGGTTTTGAATTTAACCAACCGGTCAACGGTTGTCTGACATCAGCCTGCGCCGTTACTATTTTTCGGCAAACAGGAAGGAGATGAGCTCACACATCACATTGCTGTTTCACTTCCCCCCCCTTTGCCCGCAGCGCTGATGTTTGTCCACACTCTGACAGGGGGAGGGTGTTCAGCCAAGGCCAGCTGCTTTCCCACTTTAGACACATTTCAACCACAGTTCTCTTGTTTTCGAGTTTTTCTATTTGTGAATTGCAGTGAAACACTTCCTGTTTTTGCCTGTGAACGCCCACTTCCTTAATGATATCTCAGAACAATGCTCCACGCACCTGACCGAACAAGTCCTCATGTCGGGGTCGTGGTGAGATCTTCCATCAGGATCTCACAAAGCCAATCTTTGAATCCCGCTCCCCTGCATGGAAGCCAAATGGACTGATTAGATTTTGGCCCAGCTGTTTTCCAGATTATCGTGATTTATGACTGTGAAATTTGAGCATTATCTCTGAGCTGCAGGGTCCAGATCTATTAGCTCAAAACCGATCCCAGCAGAGCCCCTACCCTCTGGAGTTTTTAGTGCTGCTAAAAAATTTCCCGTTTGTACATTGTGTTGTTCACCTCATCGGGAAGACAGTTGTGTTTTTATATTAAGAGCCTCTTGTGTTCTGGCAGCCCTGCTCAAGTTAAAACCAATGACTGCGTCCAACGCTCTGTCAGTCCTGTTAATCCAAGGAGACACAACGAGGCATTGAAACAGAACGGAGCTTTCCCTTTTCAATTTGAAGTTTCAGAGGGAGCAATTATTTACAAAAAACGTTGTCTATTATGAAATATGAATTCCCATTTTCTGCAGTTTTGAACAAAGCACCCTTTTACACCAATCTGACACATGAACTACGAAAGCTCTCAGGTGACACTTGGAGACTAAGTCGCCCATACAGTGGAACAGTGCAGCGTAAAAAGACAGATCTAGGTCCAGCTCCAGATCCCTGCGATATGAAAGGAGTCCTCTGTTGGCGCTGGTCACTGCTCTCCCCCCCCGTGAGAGACCATCGTTTTACTGCCCCGCCCCGAGCAGACATTGCAGCCTTTCATCTCTCAGAGGAAGGGCAGCTGCCCCTGAGCTCGGGGACGTAAATGCAGTGGTTTGTGGGACATTGTAACATGATGGTCAATATGTAGGAGCCGTATAGACTGTCATGGCTGTGAAGCTGAAAAGAAAATACAGTTCTAACCAGTCTACTGACGGGAAATGACCCATCAGCTATTTTTATGTTTTCTTTTTTCATGCATTTATGAAGCGAAACCGTCTCTGGTCTTTTTATGTCGAATGTGAACATCAGTTCTGAGGAATTTAATATCTCTGTGTCTGGGTTTGTTTCACAGACAAAAGTGTCTTAAAGAGGTTTCCTCGGACTGTGGATAAACTGTGATCCACATTTTTCTCATCAAAATATTAAACATTTATTAAAAAAGGAAAGTCACATCATTTGATAATGGAAATAATGATTTGGTTCAGAGCTACACCGATATATTTGAGTATATCAGTAACTCCATTGATTAACTTGTGCCTTGATACAGAATCAGTGACACTAGAAGAAGAACTTTAGGGTTGTTTATAGCACTATTGTTTCTCACTCTCTCTCTCTCATATTGTATATCTTCATGTTTTTGTTTATTTTTCCCTTGATTAGCTGAAATAACTTGTTGCATGTAGATTCTGGGTCCCGGCCTCATTCATATCAGCTGAACATGCTTTGCTCATGATTCTGTCCAGGATCTGCTTTGCACCGCGATCGATTTTTATTAGTCTGCACTCGCTGCTGTAAAAAGATTAAGACCCCAGTGATGAAAAGCACAACCTCATGATTTAATTAAATCTTCTCAAGCTGCTGCATGACAAGTTCATTCGGCCCCAGAGGTCCCCGTTGGACAGGACTTCTCTTGTGTTCCCTTCTGTTGCATCAATCACAACCCCTTCTTCTGTCCTCGCTATCATTCACAGACCGTGGACATCCACAAAGAGAAGGTGGCCAGGCGGGAGATCGGGATCCTGACCACCAACAAGAACACGGCGAGGACTCATAAGATCATAGCACCGGCTAATATGGAGCGGCCAGTCAGGTACATCAGGAAGCCCCTTGACTACAATGTACTGGACGATGTCGGCCATGGTGTCAAGGTGAGAAGGTTCCTCCTGTTTTTTTGTTCTCTAATCATTTAATCTCTTCTTTCACGTTGTCGCTCTACTATATCTAATGTTCTACCCTCCTCCAGCTCTGTCTTGCCCCAGGGATTCATATCTCCCCCCCACTCCTCTCTCTCTCTCCCACTTTGACTTGTTTTCTCGCTCCATCTCTCGTGTTTTCCCTTTCATCTTCAGAAAGAACCCCTTTTCTGACCCTACAGGAATACGTTGCAGCGTGGGTTGGTGGGAAGGGGGGTGGGGGGAGGTTGGAGATGATAAACGAAAGAAGAAAAAAAAAAGCGATTACATCATGTAGCTTTCAGAAACCCTCTCTATTCTTGGAGCGTTGTGAAAGATGTTAAGACATTTTTAAAGGCACTTAGGCCTCGTCCACTCTCGTAATCCTGTTCTCTGAAGTATCTCCAAACCTGAACAGAGGAACCATGTTGTTACAATTGGATTAGGAGTTTATTTTCACATCTGAAAGGCCGAGCTAAAGCGGATTTTGATGTGAGGATCCAGCGGGGATGTATTCTCCATTAGGGGCTCACTTTAGGGGTCACCGGGTCAGCCTGACAGTGGTGGTAATGACATCATTCCCTGACGGCCGCAGGCATTTTTTGCGATCTCCATCCTCTCCCCCTGAGCTGCCTCGGCTCCATCAATCAGCCAATCAATTGCATCTGTCAGACAGATTGGATTAGAGCCCCACCATTACCATCCAGAAGCGTTACAGGCATTGATGAGGCCGGATAAAAGCCATTGTGCCTCTCAATCTATTGTGTAGGGAATTCCATGAAGCGGTTCCGTCATGGTGAAATAGTGTGATGCATTTCGTTTCTCCACCCCGGTCACCAGATTTGTACATATTATTATCAACATATTGTACTTAAAACTCTATAAAGACATTGTTTTATTGCATTCAATAAACAATTCGTAATAAAGCAAGAGTTCAACAATTTCATTAATGTCCTTTTCAAGAGTGAGATAAGTAAAAACCCTTGTTTCTTTGATATACAAGTTGCTGGAGCATGAAAGCTATTAGCATAGCCTATGTTTAAATACTTAAATATATTAGATATCTGTGGTTTATCTGTTTCCAAATCCTAAATCCACCCAACAGCGCCTCTAACAATCAATGTCGATAAGCAACACAACAGAACAAATGCTAAATGGACTATTAAGTGTCCATTTAAATTGAATACAGAGCTTCCAGAGCATGGTGTCAAATGAGTGAAATCACTGGAGCTCCACGGCTGCTCAGAGTCTGTTTGATGCGTCTATTTTAAGAACACGAGGTATCACTCTGCGCCTAATCTCAGTGGATTTTCTCCAGCGTTTACATTGTTAGTGAATACACACACACACACACACACACACACACACACACACACACACACACACACACACACACACACACACACACACACACACACACAGAAGCCCCTGATGCATCCCACATCACTCACATCCTATCACATGCATGTCACAGCCCAAAGAGCAAATCGATATTCAACGTCAATACTCCATATAAATTCACATACTACGCTGTGATGGCTCCGGTCAGAAGCCCCGGCCTGTATGGAATATCTATAGTCATGGTTTAGTTACTGACCAGAATCAATAATTTAATGGGAGTTTAAATCAAGTCCACTGGCTCCAGTTAACTGTTAGGCTCGCCGCCAGCGCATGCTTGTATTGGGCTGAACTGGTTTTACAGCCTTGTGCAGTGTTTGTGTAGTTAAACACCACAATGTGAGCAGCAGTAATAAAGAGAGTAAACACCATGTAGCCCCTGGCATGCATTATTTAATAGGAGCTGTTCTCAGATCTGAATTCAGAGGAATCAGAAGGTGAAATCCATCCAGTTACGTAATCTGATTCTTCTCTGCAGTCGTTATTGTAATGTTAATACATCAGCCGGCCACATCTGGAATCTCGTTGCTGACAGATCATGGCGTTTCTCACAAGTTGTACTGACAGGGACATGAGGCTTTTTAGCATTAATACGAGAGATGAGATTTATTCTTCTAGTCAGCTGATGCCTAATCTCGTCAGAGGAGCTTTCAGGGAACCCAGGGACGATGATGTCAGGGGTTTGATGGTAGATTTAGCTCCTTGGATATTGTGTGTTGTGTCAGTTGTGAGTTTGAGAGATTGATTTTCATTTGGATATCCTCATTGTTACAGGTGATAACAAACTACAGAAATAGGACATGTTTGGTTTGTTCTGACACTGTGTAAAGAAACAATGAGAAACGAGGCTGATATCAGTGTTATCTAATTAACTAATTAACAAACTCGCCTGTTAGTTTAGGAGATGATTGTAAAGTCACCAAGCCGAGTTCCAAATTGGAAATTTCCGATTTTATGTTCCTGGAAATTTAGTACACAAGATAATGAAATCACATCAGAGACTGTTTATGTATTTAGCACAAATTAGAACAACCAGTCTGTGTTTCGCATTTATTTTAGCTATTTTTCCCCCTGGTGAAAAATTATATCTCAGGATGTGTTCATCTCCTTTTATACTGAAGGAGATGATCTTTTACGCCTCTGCTCCACATGAGAAGTCTCTTTGGACTCGACAGTGACCTGTTTGTCCACAATTCAACTTGGACGTTGCTAAAGCATTTCCACGCTGACGCTCCGGTTTGTGGAGCGAAACAGAGACACAGCCGCTGCCAGGAAGATAAGGGAGGGCTGGAGCATTTCCAGTGTGACCTAGATTGTGGATTGAATCCCGTCTAGTGCCGATAACAAAGGGAGTCCGGGAAATTTGGACAGAAAATGCACTCAGCTACTCTGAAGGTTTTTTGTTAAAAGGCGCAGAGAGGTGACTTTATATTGACCTGAGCTGTGAATTTAGCTTTTGGTTTCATTCTCTCTCTCTCTCTCCTGGTGTTTTGATGCTACAATGCTTTCTGCAAAGGCCATTGGGGACGCTGCATTATAGATGAGCCACTTGACTCTGCAGTTGTCAAACTGCAGATTACCCCAACTGCTAAGTTGGCTCTATATTCTCTTTGACACCGGCCCACACGAGCACCAGGCTGCTTTTTAAGTGCGGCCAGGAATGAAATTATCTCCATATGGCAAAAAAATAAATAAATCTAAAAATCAAATGAGCACAAATTTACTCAGTACACTTCAGAGGCGGATTCATGTTTTTATAAAGGCAAAGGTCTTAAAAACAGACTGTCTCAGAATCCCTGTAGAGATAATTCCACTTGTGCACAATAGCTCTTTCCTCAGATCCCAGTGATTTCCTTCCAGTCTGACTCGGCCCCGGGTGTGGTTCTGTTGGTCGGAGTAACGGCTGCAGCAGTCGAAGCCACAGTGTTCTTCTCCTGCCGACCTGCCCAGCTCTTGCTAAATGTTTACCCAGTGTAAATACAGTGTGGAATCGTTTTGCTGCTGCTCCCTTGTACTTTGACCTCCACTGATTCGCTCAGACATGGCCGTTTTGACATGCCCTCTTTCTGTCTCTCTCTCTCCTTTTTCTCCTCTCCCCATTGCCCACACTAAGTGGTTAAAAGCCAAGGTAAGTCCGGTTTGTCACATGACCCATTTTTTCTGTAATGTATTATTGATAGATGCCAGTAAAACCCATGTGATTATTGTCGCCATTTCCCACCTTAGTTCCCATTAACCGACTCGTAGTCCTTTTAGTGAAAGAAACCACACACTCTAAGGAGTTGTAACACCCTCCCTGTCAGTTCCCCTCTGTGTACATGTTGTCATCTAATTTATGTGTTGTCCATAAGTGTTCTGTATTTCATTTAGAATGTTTATAGGCTTCCCAGACGGCTCGTATATGTTCTTAACGAGGTGTAAACATCCTGGAATATACAATAATGCAAATCAGGTTGCTTCTGAAGCTTTCATGGTTACATGCTGGATCCAGGTGTTTTGCAAGACACCTTATTCTGAAACAGCTGCAATCCACCAGTGTCACTATAGACTATAAGTCTCAGCTGACGATCATGACGTTTGGTCTATGTACCATCTGCTAACATGGAGGAGGCTCGGTTTGTGATCTAACCAGCCTCCAGGGGATGATTCAGACACTTTGGCTTTGGGGGAGCAGTCATGTCATCCATCTTTTATATACAGTCTATGGATGTGGTATTATATAACTCTACAAAGGAGTTGTTATCTGGGCAGCCTGTAACATGTGATTCTCGTCATACGTGTCGTCCTCTTTCACGCGTCTCAAGTGATTAGTCTGTTTGAATAAAAAAAACTTTTCTTCTTTAAACCACAGCAACATGGAAACAATCAGGCAGTCAGAGGAGGAACACTATCGAGGACCAACCCGCCGACGCAGAAGCCGCCGAGTCCGCCCATGTCAGGGCGCGGCACGATCGGGTAAGATTTCCACTTTAGTGACCACGGAAGAACCACTATTCCTGTAATTATCATATAATTAATGGAAAAAAAGATACAAGACACTTTATGGGGTAATATTTGAGTGAGGATAGTGAAGAAGTATTTCCCACTGAGGTTGAGGTGTCGTCGTCGTGATGTGACTTCGTGGTTAGACAAACCTTCTTGTAATGTCTGGGAACTTACCTGAACTCCAATCTGATAATGTGAACTGTGTTTCACGCCATGACAGTGATCATCTGATGCACAGCAGCAGCCTGTGACACTAATCGGATATTAATTCCAAGAGTAAACTCCTGTCTGTGGCTCCCAGCATCCAGCTGTGTAAACTGATGGGATTTATGACGCTCCAGTGGATACTCCCTCGTAGTCGTGACGGTTGGATTTACACACAATTAGCATAATTTTTCTCTTTTGATTTGTGTTTTGTTTTCCATCCGCTGCAGCCGCAACACGTCCTACAAGACCCTGGAGCCGGTGAAGCCGCCCACTGTGCCCAACGACTACATGACCAGCCCTGCCCGAATAGGCGGCCAGCAGCACAGCCCCGGGCGCACGGCGTCACTCAACCAGAGGCAACGCACACACAGGTACAAAAAAAAGAAAACTCCACAGTCAGTCACACAAAAGCCTCTCACTGTTTTTCTCCCTTTTTACAGCTGTAAATTCACTGCCGCACAATGTTCAGATAGACCACATCACCGAGTGAAGAAACACAGGCGCCTCATTCATTTTAATGAGATCACTGCATTGTCGCCTCAGAGGACAAAGAAAACGCAGCCTCATCCGGCAGAAAGAGGAAAGAACCCGGCTCGATATTTGTCCTTAAAATCAATGATTCCGAAGGCACAACGTCAGCCAGCACTGCACCAGCCACACATATTCTCTAAAGACACTAGAGTTCAGAACATGAAGTGATTGTCACTGTGAGAACTTTCCACATCTTATCAGACATATTGATCTTAAATCAAACCAGTTCTCCTGGATTTGATTTCATCATCTCACTGTAATATTAAATGAACACGTCTCAACTGCACGGCGACCTGAAGTCATTAACTAAGTCTTTTGCAACCTAATGATATCCAATTTAAAGTGATTAGGAGGTAATTAAAAAAACAAAAACAAAAAAAACTAGTTGGAGCCTTAATGCACAAAGAAACATTCTTCCTTGTAAAATAAAAGACACATTGACACATCATCAGCTCCAAACTGTTTTTTTTTTAATTTCCAAATTTAACCCCAAACTAGACATGTACAGAGTTGAATAAGCAATATTAGAATTGTAGACAAAAGTATATAAGTTAATAACCCATACTATAACTGAGCTACTAGTAGAATCCTCTAACAGCAAAGTGTTGCTAATTAAAGACTGGTTAAGTCCAGATACATTAAAAGTTTAAAATAAAGTATTAATCTAGTAATTAATCTGATGAGGATGTAAAAGTGAGCAGTTAATATGGAGTCTGGCTTGGCTTCATAATATCAATTCGATCTAAGTCACACCCTGTGGCCCCCTGCTGACACTGTAATGTTGAAGTTTTCCTCCTGCAGAATTAATTTAAAGTCTGTAAAAGCTGCAATGCAGCTGCTGCACAGCTTTTTAGAGAAAGTGAAGGATTTACTCTCATTATAATGTGGATGTGAGTGGAATTATTATTTCAGCTGCACTTTATAATTGAACATTGAATATGCACCGAGTGTTTCAATAATGTAAAAAAAGTCAGAATGACTCAGTGCTGGAAACACTCTAAACTCTTAGTTAACGCCTCTTTCTCTCCTCTCCTGCATTACATCCAGAGTTTGTCTGACAAGGCTCAGAGAGTTTCTCACCGCCGCTTGAGTCACTGATATTAATATCTGTAAAAGCCCCTGATATAAAGAGCTGTTTCTCAAAAAAAATACTCCAAAGTCAACTCCAGCATTTAGAGACAACTCGCACTCGGCTCTCGAGGTTTGTTCCGCCCAAAGAAATAATTCTCCACGTGCTGAAAGTAAAGAGCTTTCGTCAAACATGAGTTACGAGTGAGTGAAGTCACCTCATTTGCTAAAGAGCTTATTATGCTGACTGTGATGCTCATAAATATTACATAACTTTCCTCAGTATGTTTGCACGAAGCTGCTCATTCACACGGGAGGCTTCTCTCGGTGCCTCTTCTGCTTTATCAATTAAAACCAAACTCCAGGTCTTTGTGTAGTTGTCGCTTCGCAGCCTTAAAACAAAACGAAAGCCTGTCACACAAACAGCATCACTGTTACTCATCCGTGCTCTGAAGCCGCTCTAATGTCCCTTTAACACACCGGTGCCGTCCTCAGAGTCAGACTGCTCCTGCCCTGCTGCAGCTGATACTGCTGTGGCATCACTATTTGATTATACACTTGGCCGTGCTTATTCAGCTCATCGGTCTCTGTCATCCTCGATTGAGGCTTAAATTCAATAACAGTGTCTCTGTGTTCCAGCTGCTCGATGCCTTATTGTTGTGATCTAATATCTTTCTGTGGGAGAGGTATCACTGTCATTGTCTTTAGAGCACGTGCTCACTGCAGAGTCCTGGTAATAGAATCTGTTCTAATACGCGTTGTGTGAGGGTTGAATCTCCCTCTTATGTCAAGTCAGAACATTTCTAAGCACATTTTACTTTTTTATGATGAAACACATCTTGCTTTTACTCTGACCCTTTTAACAGAGAACGTACTTATTAGCTCCAAACTTTACTTTAAATTTACCTGTTTGTTACAGACTCAGAGGTTGATTTATAAACAACTTCCTGTAGCAGGATAGATGGAACTGGAGCTTCTTTTTTTCCACACCGAAGCAAAAGCTGTGAAAGTTCATCAAGGGATTAGAATGGATCAAACCAAAACATGCAGGAGGGGGTTGAATTAAGACGTTGCACCATGATATTGTTTGGCCTTTATCCCAAAAGATACTTTGCCTCCATCGCCACCAACATCCTTCAGAGGGGTGACCCCTGCTGTGTGTGCCTGGAGAGCCCCGGGACTCCACTGACATGGATCATAGAGGAGAAGGGAGGAGAGGGGGATGATGGGAAAGGGGATAAAGAGATGTGGAGTAAAGGGGGGGGGGGGAGCGCAGGTTCAGTGGGATGGAAGGAGACGGGGGTGAGGGGTTTGGGAGACCAACGGGGGAATCACTTTACAGCCGATGAGGAGATAAGAGGACGAGGTCGAGGCTCGGTGAGGGGTGAGAGGAAGGCAGGAGGATCAATGGAAGAGCAGGGATGAAAGAGGCAGAAGAGAGGAGAGGTGGGGCCGGAGATCCAGGCCAGAGAGAGAGAGAGAGCTAGAGAGAGAGAGAGAGAGGGGTTGGGGGGGATTAAGTCACCAGGCCATTGATCTACAAGCCCCCGGGTCAAACACAGGGTGAACAGCGCTCACACCGGCCACTGACACATGGAACATCCACATGTTCTTCATCCTCACTGGGTCGTATGGACTGAATCCAAGATTTCTAATGCGTTAAATAATTAATGTCAAGGTGATGGATTTGCTTCCATAGAATATTGTATGAGAATGTTTTGGATCTGCAGTTATAAGCATGTGGTGAAAGGATATTTATTATACATTCTGTTCCTGTCACTTTCAAATAATTCAAACATGAATATATGATTTTTAGGGGATCAATGATTGACTTGTCATATCTGCAATAATATCGAGAATGTGTGAGAAAAACAGTGAGTTTTACAGTCTTATCCTCGAAGTAGGACAGGAACTCCGATGCAGTGGAGTCAATGCGTCTGTAGTTTTACCTCTGAGCAGGTTTGCCCTAAATAAAACGATGTCCTCTTTCTCTCCTCCGTCAGTGGAAGCAGTGGGGGCAGCAGCAGCAGGGAGAACAGCGGCAGCAGCGGGGTTGGCATTCCCATCGCAGTGCCTACACCCTCCATTCCCAGTTCTGGACCAGGTGAGTGTTGATAACAGCCACTGTGTTTCTCTCTTCCTACTCATATGAGGTCGGCACAGGATTGTTGCTCAAACAGCTTCAGGCATTTTGAAAAGCCTGCAATAAAAGACCTGCCCCTCCCTGACGCACACAGCCACAGAAATTAGGTTTTGGAGTTTTTTTTTTTATTATCCTTTCCCAGGCTCCAACCACCGCTTTTAAATCCCGATGAGAGAAATATCCTGAAAGTAAAACCTGTTTTACTTTCAGAAACTCATATCAGTCACATTCTGGTTGCTTCGTCACATTCTGGTTGCTTCGACCTGAGGAGGATGAGATAACACTCTTTAAACTCTGACAGGCAGTAATGACAACATGGGTCCGTGCTGTTTGCACAATGCACATACCTGTGTGGGCCTGAGCCTGTGCATCAAGTAACATCACATACTGCAGCTACACATGTACCACGTTGTACCTTTCAATCCAAAGTGCACGTCTGTGTCGACCTTCATAAAAGAACAAGATATTACTTTTAAAAAATGCACTTAAATCTGGAGCACCAGTGTTTATTTATTTTAAAATACAATATGCATGGATGGATATATACGAACGGCCTGCACTGTGGGACGAGGTGTAAGTTTAATGGTGTATTTGCAGATTGTGAGACGACTCGACACAAAGCCTATGTTTACCAGACAGGGATTATGTCCCGGCCCATTGTGTTCTAAGCACAGCTGATTCTCTATCCTACTGTGTAAATAGGCCAAGCTGTGTTAGGTCTGCTGCTTTACAGTGGAATAGTAAGACGCACACACACACACACGCTGCAACACATATTACTGCATTACACACATGCCGGTGCAGTGAGGAAATGCCTTAGTTTGTGTGAGCAGCTTTGCCTCAGTAACAAGGAGCAGGGCTGCAACACTTGGAGACTCACAACCAGCTCTCCATTACAAGTCGGTTTCCATGGAAACACTGGATTCATACCACAGTGAAGTGTGTCAGAGTGGAAGTGCCCCCCCCGAGCCCCGGAGGGTTCTCCAGTAGAGCGATGTTATGTAACGGTGTAGAGGTGCGGCTGGTGGTCGGCCGAGCTTCAGTATCAAACTAACGTAAACACACTCCTTCCAGTCCCGCCCATGTTCGCTCCTCCCCCACCCCCACCTCCTCCTCCTCCTCCTCCCATGGCCGGGTTCGGCCCCCCAGCACCTCCTCCAACACCACCACCACCACCACCAGCACCAGCACCCATAGGTGAGACTCCTCGAAACCTCAAGGCCGCTCCCGTCGTCTCTGCTGCTTGGAGGGTGGAGGAATCAGCACGTCTGTTCTGCTCTGCTCATGGTGGAGAGGGCTCGAATGAGGGGGTGTCGGTAATGATGGGGGGGTTCTGTTTGTACGCACTGCAAGTAAATCTCACCTCGAGGAAAGAAAAGTTTTATCTGTGACTGTAGAAAAAAAAAGATGGATGACGTGTCTCTATTTAATCCTGTTTTACAAAATAATTATAATAATAATCAGATAAACAGTCAAAACTATATTTAAACAAACGTGATAAGAACTAAACCTGAAATGACAGGACCCATGTTCAAGAAAATTTGATTTAACGTTTAATTTTCACTTTTTTGTTGAACTTTAATTTATGACCTATACTGCAGCCAACCACCAGTGGGCGCTAAATATGTTTTGGCTTCACTTTCATGGAGCCGTCATGTCGTCCATCTTTATTTACAGTCAATGGTAAAAAACTACTTTAATCCGGTTTCTACTAAAGCACTTTAAATTAATAAGTAGACACAATTCCTAAAAGCATTAATTAAGTAATGAAAAAACCTGTTTGCTTGTTTGGCAAATGCATATAAATAAAATTAAATAAATTATTAATGTCTTTTCTCAGCCAATGAACTTGTCGACCTGAACTCCTCAGCTGAGACTTCCTGGTTGTTCGGCTCTGTGGCGTCTTGCAGTGTGAACAAACTGGCTCAATGCTTCTGGCCCAGTCGAACTCTTCTGTGGTCACTATAAAGAAATCCTGGGCTTTCGTTTGTTATTTCCTTTTCTTCAGTTGTGGTGGTGGTGAACTTAATTCTTCATTTGTCTTATATCATGTAATAATGAAGTCTCATATCACCTAATCACTGCCTGCAGAACCTTGAACCTCATTTATTTACATTTGATCCCAAGCTGCTGAAAACCTCACAAAACACTAAAATCCTTCAAATGAGACACTTCACTGGCAGAATGGTATAAAGTTAGTTTACCTTTAAGGGCTATGAGACTTCTTTATAGCACAGGTAAAGTATGTCGCTCCTCAATTCTTTTATTGCTTTACTTTTATTTTATATATTATTATTATTTGCACAAGAAAATAATCTTGTGTCTGTCAGATAAAGGAATTTATTTCACACATTCAAACTTTTCTGATGAGTGGTTTTGAGACATGCACTGAGATCTGGAAACTTTCCTGAGGGGCTTTTTTTGAGAAAGCAAATGTCCGACTCCAGTGAACTTTAAATTCTCTGCAGATTCTTCCACAGGAAATCGATTCACGCTAACAGCTGTAATTACCTCGGCCGAATCTTCACTTCCTCCGGTCCCACCCATCCCTATCTGAGAGCAGGGCCTCCCCCGAGACGCTGTGCGATATCTAGAAATATGAACAGGAAATACCCGAGCAGACCCAGAGTTTAACCCCTTCTGTCCCCCACGCTGCCCTTTGTTGTTTGTGGAACTCTCCCTGCTCGAGTCGACATTTTTAATCTTGTCCAAGAGAAGGTTGTTCAAAGTTATTTTGCTGAAACCTGGAGGATTCGTCTGTTCTGCTGCTGCTCTGATCTTTTTCCTGCTTCCCCCCCTCCTCTGCTACGTCTCTGAAGAACCTCAAAGTGCAGGATTTGCTCTTTATAACCTCTCGGGAATCTTTGTTTTCCATTTTACCCTCATGAGATTTCTGTGGAACGCTTTCACCAATTAACAATCTGTGCTGCTTCCTCTGATTTGTTATCGATTGTGTCTGCTCCGAAGGTGTTGGTCTCTAATCAGTGTTTAAAAGCTCTCGTTATCTTTTAGCTGTTGATGATTCATGTTTTCGGTGCTTTTTGTTTTCTCACCCTCTCTCTTCCCCTCTCTTCCCCCTCTCCGTCTCCTCTGTCTAACCCCCCCCCTGCCCCTCCTCGGTTCTTCCTCTCTTTCTTCCCTGGGTGTCTGTAGTGGTGGCCCCTGGGCCTGGTCTGGGCCCCGCTCCCATGTCCCAGTTTGGAACCATCTCGCGGCAGATCTCGCGGCACAACCCCTCCAACTCCTCTGTCTCTATGGTTTCGGCCACGGGCACCTACCGCCGGGCGCCGTCGGTCACTTCCCAGTTCTCCTTGCAGCAGCAGCAGCAACTACAGCAGCAGCAGCTTCAACTACAGCAGCAGCAGCAGCAGCAACAGCAGCTACAACAGCAGCCTCATATAAACGGAGGCACTCCTGGCTACGGTCAGAACTCAAGTAAGGCCCTTCTGTCTCCAGTCCCAGCCTGATTCACTCCATCTTCCAAATTATACACTGTCACAAACCAAGGACAGATAACGTCTGTAGCCAGGGAGAAAGTTTTCTAAAGGTCAAGCTTGAATTAATGACGTCTCCCTTCAGTCTGAAAGTGCCGGTTAAAGCCTTTTCTCTCTAACCGAGGGACGTCTTCAGTATTCATGCAGAACGCGTCGTCCTCGAGTTCCACAGAAGATAAGATGCAGACAATCGATGTCTGCTCACATGCAACAGTCAGCGTTTGGCCTCATGTAGATACAATTTGATGTGTAGATGTATTTCTCTTGAAATATAATATAAGGAAGTAAAACAGTTTTGAAAGAATGATTTCTAAGATGTCTTTATCAAACCCTTATGACAAAGAAATGTAAATGAGGAGAAGACTGAAAGATTCTTGAGTTAAACGACCTTTAAACCTGCAGGAGGATTTTATCTTCTTCAAGAATCTGGTCCCGCTGTATAAATCACATTTGCACCTGGTGGAGATCAGATCACAGTGCGACTCAGACAACGTCCAGATGTGGATGATCGTCAGTTCATTGTGTGTTTGCACCTTGAATTCCTCCCGCTCCAGATGTGGGTCAGCTACAGATCACACAGTAAATTCTCAGCTTTGTGAAAGTGGCAACGCGATGAACATCAAATCAGTGGCATTGGTTCTAATTAAATCCGAGGAAAAGTCTTTAAAAATGTAAAATAAGAATTCAAAGTAAAGAGTTGAGCAGCCTCGTCCGGCACATTTCAGGCAAACAGCGCCCCCTCCTGGCTGCTGACCTTAAAGCCACGGTGACAGAAAGTTAATCCGTGGTTGATCCTCTGACCTCACTGATCCCAGATCTGGTGTGAAAGCTCATCAGTCAGAGACGACATCACACATTTCAGTCGTAGCAGACCTGCTGCAGACATGTGGATGGATTCATGTCATTACTTCAGTCACTGGTCATGTTGACTCCGTCTCGTTCTGTTTGTGCGAGCTCTCGTTTCCTCTGTGGGTCTCTTTAGTCTCTGTGTTTGTTGGGATCGGTGGGGTTCACCTTTAACGTTCTTGGTGACTGACGGGCTTTCTCTCTCTCTCTCTCTCTCTCTCTCTCTCTCTCTCTCTCTTTATGTTTTTTTTATCCTCTCTTTCTCTGTCTCTTCTTCTTTCGCCGGCTTTCAGTGTCTATCGCTCCTCCTCCTCCCCCCATGCCCCAGCTGACTCCACAGATACCTCTGACTGGCTTTGTGGCCAGGATGCAGGAGAGCAGTAAGTGAAGAGGAACTGAGTCGTACTTTCCTTTGTATCTGCGCCAGCGATTCCCATCACCCAGCATGCATTGTGTCTGTACATCCTTTCCCCTCTTGTCTGTTCAGATCAATGATGACCGACCTCAGCAGCAGACTATGCTGCTTTGACAGTTTTATTTCTTAGGAGAGATAGAATGTGACCTTTTAAAAATACATTTTGATGTAGATATTTAGGTGATCTAGTTTCTGTCTTATAATCTAGAGCTCATATCTCCGCCAAGGCCCAACAGTCCCCTGATGAAAATTCATTAGATCTGGATTTTTACGTGGATCTGCACCAAGTTGCACACTCATAAATATCAGTCCCAAGAAATGACAAATTTTTTTTAACCAAGAAAAATGATCATTCACTGAAAATCAAGGGAAATGTTTTAAGTCTCTCGATGTGACAGAAAGTGAACAGAACGTTCTTGGCTCCGCCCCCTGATCTGGATCAATACCAACATTTTATCAGTTTGTTTCCTTGTAATCTGTTTAGTAATTTCTGCAGAATTCTGCAACAGTGACAACAAACACAAAAAAAAACAAAGGTCACTGCAGGGCAGGGCCGGAGATGACTGGACTCTTTAGCTCCCCCTGGCGGTGTGAACTATGAACTACACTAATTTTTCAAATCAGCAATTCAGGATGTCAGGGGTGGACGTTTATTAACCGATGAGGTTTAAGGATTTATAGTTTTAGAGAGAACTAAATAATACAACATTAAGTTGTAGAGTAAAGCCACTTATATACATTTTTTACAGCTTCTTCCTAAAACACTACATAGCATGACTGTGCATGTCAGATTTATGAAGTGTTGCTGGTTCTGGTTCAGATTCAGAGCCACAACCAGAAAATCACAATCATCATTTCATCGTGTGATGGACGTCCTCTAACAGTGATGCTTCCTGCTCGACCTCTTTAATCTTTAAAACTGCATGTTTTATTAATCCTGCATGTTTCAGCCGCCGCCCGCTCCATCACAGGCCTCAGACAGGAAACTCCTCCGTCAGCTCACTTTCTGTGTGTCTGTCCAACCAGTTGCAGATACTCCTACTCCTCCTCCCCCCCCGCCTCCGGATGACCTGCCCATGTTCGACGACTCCCCTCCCCCGCCGCCGCCTCCGCCGGTGGACTACGAGGAGGAGGACGCGGCTGTGGTGCACTACAACGACCCCTACGCTGATGGAGACCCGCAGTGGGCCCCCACGAACTACGTCGAGAAAGGTTGGTCTCAAGACGCCACATTTAAATCCACCAGATCGCACACACTCATAAGTACCAGTCCCTCGATGGGCCTGATTGTTTCCATCACAATCCAAAAACCTAACCTCCCTGGAGGAGGTAAATATGGCGAACAAACATAACTTCTTCCGGTTTCTCAACAAAATCCCCTTTTCTCTTTTCAGTCGTTGCCATCTACGACTACTGCCAGGACAAGGGCGACGAGCTGAGCTTCATGGAGGGCGCCATCATCTACGTCATCAAGAAGAACGACGACGGCTGGTACGAGGGCGTCAGCAACGGCACCACCGGCCTGTTCCCCGGCAACTACGTGGAGTCCATCATGCACTACGCCGACTGACCCCGCAGCGACAGTACAGTCTATTTATTCAGTCATATCATAATCCACCGAGAGACAGACAGCAGCAATCCCCCCCCCCCCCCACCCGACTCCTGAGACGCTTAGACGTAACTGTATGACCCCCCCCCCCCTTTTTGATATGACAGAATGTTCTTTCCCTGAATGATTGCAAATAAAATTTAAAGTAATATCTATTTAGTTTATGTTGGTGTTATATGGGCGGGTGGGGGACATTGACGGAATATGTAAAAAAAGAAACCGGTTTGGACTGCACGTGCTCTCGCCGGCTGAACTAACACAGACCAAGCTGAAGGATGTACGCGCTGCCTGGACCACGATTCTGTGTTTGAGGGTTTTGACGGAGCAAATCAAAAGTTAATGTCATGTACGCACCCTCAGTTGAAGTGTTGGTTGTATATATAACGTGAGCTGCAGCCACTTCCTGTGATGTAAGTTCAGTGAATGTCGACTATATGATGAGTTTTCTCGCCCCCCCGAGGGCCCATTTGTACGGGAAACGAACGCAGACGGGCGTGTCGATAATTTACAAATTTAAATACTGTAAAGAAAAAGATAATTTACTCCTCTTGGCGTTAAAGCATGCTCAGTTTAAAGAGATATAATGTAACCTTGAGTTTATTGCCATTATGCTTCCATTATATTGTGTATTCACCTTTTTTTAGTTATTTTTATTCCACTGTTGTTGTCACTGAACTTTTTAGACCCTGAAGTGAATTTCAGGTCGAGTCTCACCTCTTAAAAAAAAAAACGCTTGTTTGCATTTGAAGCTTAAAGTGAAATTTGCTCATTTAGATCAAATCAAGAAATCACATTCCACAGTTTCTTTATGTCACATCACTGTCATGCATTAAAAACTAATCACAACAAGTGTGTGTGGGATCGTCTGGTGTCTGGCAATAAGAAGCGCCGGCTCTGATAAGACCGTGGGGGGGGGGAGGAAGGGGTGAGAGTGTCGTGCCTAACACTGCCATGTGACAATTCAGACGTGACCAATAAACAACTCTAATACCTCCTCCGGGTTCCAGGGCCGTGTCAAATCCTCCGGGCGCCACAGGTTTACGCATTTCTCTCGTTAGTCAAATCAGCCAATCAGCATTAGGTTTCACTCAGGTCTCTCCGAATCATCTTGATGACATCATTCTCTTTCCTGTTTGCCCTCCAACGCTCGTCTAACATCTTAACAGCTGAAGCCTTTCATGTTTTACCCATTTGTGTTATTTTCCAATTATTAAAGTGTTCCAGCTCGATTTCATGGGTAGAAACATTGAAATCTATCTCTGTCTGCCCTTCATTTGTACATATGAAATGATTGAAAAATTAATGTACAGTCTTTTATAATAAACAATTCTATGTACAACATGCACGTGTGGTCACTCGGGAGGAAATGAAGACGGCACAAAGCGGATTAAATAAAAAACAAACTGTTGGATTTATTGAGCACAGTCGTTGCAGATGTTAAGGCCTGGGTTGTAAAACGGCACTTTGCTTTACAGAAGTTTCCTCAGAACATTTAACAAGTCAGAGAAACGGAGATGTGACCGTGGTGGTGGTGGTGCGGACGGAGCCGGACGAACACACCGATGATGATTATGCATCTTATTTGGAATTAAACAGAAATGCAGCCACTCCACATCTCAGGACGAGCGTGTAACCGACCGATCCCCGAGGAGTGGGAGGCGGCTGCAGGTACAGTACTGTGATGTGGTGGCAGCCGGTGATTTAAAAGCAACACTATGAAACTATTTTTACCCATAAACAGCAGCTTCAGAATGAGTTTGAGGTTTCATTGACTGAATATGGAGAATGTTACGTCTGTCCTATGAAACTTTGGTGAGTGGGTTCGATCTCCTGTGAGAACAACAGACAGTCACAGCTTCAATCCTCGGGTCCAACAAGTCAAAGAGTAAAGCTGAACTGGAGATCAGTTTGAAACACCCGGGCCATCACATCACCACGGATCAGGGCCTATTAAAACCCTGCTGAGTCATTTGACTCCAGAATGAATGATGATCGAATCCATTCCCATCGCATTTTTAAATATGAAGAATTGTGAACACAGTTTTGTGAATTAGCCTCAGCTCTTTGGTTCAGGAAGCCGGGGATCATGGGTAATATGCACCATTCAGTAAGTGGGAATAAGCGTGTTTTCTCTACAGATGTAATGAATCACGTGTAGCTGCAGGGGGCGCTGTTGTTCAGTCAACGTTACATAGTGTTGCGTTCAGATTAATCTCAAAACCATCTCATTGATTCCCTGTAGGACCTGAAATCTAAAAGGATGTGTGTATATATGTCAAAGCTTCACGAGGTGACTCAGCCTCGTGTGTATATTTTAAGAGTTTATGTCGAGTCATGAAACGACAGGAGTCCGTTCAGACGAGACCCCCGAGTGCTGTTCTGATCCCGTGATTCTGATTAGGTGCTCGGACACAAACGAGGTCGCTTCTCATTTGGCACTAAACCAGCAGCAGGGGTCGGTCTGAACCCAACGTCCATCTCTTCTCTCTCTCTCTCGATGTCTTCGTCCCGCCCTGTGCAGACACAAGGGGCCCGGGGGGAGTTTGCCTTTCCACAGGTAGCTGCCTGAAGTGAAGCCCCGGGCACAGGAGGTTCATTTGTCTCTGGTGAGCACCATCTCCGTGAGCCTGATGAGGGCGTCTCTCTCCGGGGACGGCCGGAGCATTCGGACGTGTCGGATGGCTTCTTGACCGTAGTGCCGGGCCAGGAAGCTGGTCTGTTCCACGCCATCACTCTAAAAACAGGCGAAGAAGAAGAAGACGGGGCGCTTGTGTTGTTTTCATCTTTTCAAGAAAAATTTAATGAGCATTTATCTTTATTATTTGTTTACACTCTTTACCTGAAGGACGTATTTCCAGGCTCGATCTACATCTCCATCAGAGCTGAACCGTCTCATGATCATTGCATGAAGCTCAGGAAACTACACAAAGGAAAATACACTGTTGGTAAAGACGCTCACACGTGATGCAGGTTAAAGGATTTTGTACAGGTTCAAGAAAAACCAGTTCAAAGGATGAATGTTGTTCTGACCTGTTGACAGGCGAACAGAACTGGTCCAGTGGCTAAACCCAGTTTGAGATCTGCGGCTGAAGGTTTCCCCAGCTGACTGGCTCCTGATGTGAAGTCCAACACGTCGTCCACGAGCTGCCGACAGACACACAAAACTCACAACTCTGCACCTCTGACATTTAATTTGAGTCAACAAAAATATGTGTTATCTGTCCTTAAAAAGGTAATTTAATATATATATATATAGTTTTGATTTTTCTTCCTAAGAATATTCTCCATGGAACTGTTTTTTCCTATTACAGATTAAATAGATTATATAAAGCTGATTTAGCAGATAAGGATCCTGGCAGAACGATAACGTACCTGGAATGCGATGCCGACATTCTTCCCGAACTGGAAGGCGATTTCATGAACATCAGGATCAGGGTTTACCAGAATGGAAACCTTGAAAAAACACAAAGGAGGACAGGCAGTCAACAAAAGATACTTTCATGCAGTAACTGAGGCTTCTCTCCATCGCTGTTGTATTTGTGTGGAGACAGAACGTACATACTGCTTTACAACTGTTTGCAATGAGACTCGCCGTCTTCTTGAAGGTTTTCTCGAGGTAGTGCTTGAATCGCTCGTTCTCGTTCTCTTTGGAGCCCAGCTGCATGAACTCACCTGGAAGCAGGACGACAACATACAGGATTTTAATGAGCTCTTAATGTGCATAAAGGGTTAATACATGAAATGTTAAATCATCCAGTAATTGATGAGAATTTTAGTTCTTTGCTTTACCTCTGACCAGGTCTTCTATGACTTGCGACAGAACCTTAACCACAGTGATGTTACCGATACGAGCCAAAGCCAAGGAGGCGGCTGAGAGAATGAAATCTCCAGCCAAGATCGCCTGGACGAGAGGAAACATACATTTTATACATATCTTAAAATGAAAAAAGGACTGTTTCTTTGAGCTGGTTTTTATTTGGCTTCAGTTACCTTTCTTTCACCCCACACTTCATGGATCGTTCCCTTTCCACGCCGCTTATCTGAGCCGTCTATGACGTCGTCGTGCACCAGACTGGCAGTGTGAATCATCTCTGAGATCATGGCGATGGCCCTCTGCCCCGGGAGCAGATCTCTGCAGGGCACAAAGACAGACTCCAGGAAGTGAGACCAAATCAAACCCTGGATGATTCACATAAAACAATTTAAAAGATCCATTCACAAGGTGTGGTGCAGCTTCACTGTGTCAAAGGTCAGTTGTGGGCAAGCTGTGTCAGTAAATGCTGAAAATAATAAACATATTGTTATGATAATAAAGTCTCACCCTGCTCGGTTGCTGTGGATGTTGAGAGCCCGCGCCATCAGGACGACAATCATCGGTCGGATCGCTTTGCCTTTTCCATCAAAGTAATAGTCACAGAGAAACTTCAGCTCTTCTTTAGACACAAACAACTCCTGTGAGGAAAAGTCGTAAAAATGTTTGAGATAAACATCTACAAACACCATGTGACAGCAAAATGTCTGAATGAAAGACATTTCCCATAAATATCCACATTTGATTGACTGTTAAAGAACTAATAAAAACTTTGTTGGCGTATTAGAAACATTTGATCAGAAACAAACCTTTTTGATATCATCGTATAAACTCGTCAGGTCTTTCTGGGCTAACGTGAACGGGTCCTGGACCTGAGCGTCGCTGTGTATCGTCCTGCAGCAGCACGGCTGTAGTGTGGGACCCAGCAACCGGGGCTTGAGTCTGAAGAGAGAGAGAGATACGGAAAACTTTTAAATACACAGAATCGTACAGATCAAAAATAGAACGTAAGAAATCAAGCTTTTGGCTGTGACACAACACGACTAACCTGTTTAGAGATGAGGTAAAGTTGAAGATTTTCAGGTTTGTCATCGGCTGTGCCTGGAAGTCAAAATGCAAAAAGACACAGAATAAATTCAGGAACTAAATTCAGGAATGATAACTTTTGGGTTTAGAAAGTTAACATAAAATAACAGATCATTTCATCGAGTATAGAAACAACAACTTGCATAATGTGTATTTTATGAATTTAAATAGTATCTGAGACCCTGAATTTACCAATTTACTTTAATGATTTTTTACTGTTATACTGTTATTATCATATTGCTATTATTAGTAGTATATGCACAAACAAACATTAATATATATATCCGTCATTGGAACTAAGTCTAACATGTTGTCTTCCCTGATGAATATCCAGTACTGCAGTAGTAGTTTATGAGCAGTTTCTAAAAGTCAGTGTTTTGTTGGGGGAGTCCGGAGCTTCACATGAATTAATGTTGCGTTAAAAACATCTAAATAAAATAAAAAGGCGCTCAGACACTGGTGAGAATGAGTGGATCAGCTGACTGGAGGTCAGATCTCTGAGGGACAGGTGTCAGGAGCAGATCTTGACCTTTAGCAGAAGTTCACGACATGTTCACATCTTGCAACAAGTCAACGGTTCGTTTCAGGAAATGTCTCAAAACACAGGAAACAGGACAGAAAACCTGCAGCTGGGATCAGACCAGTTGATGGGATCGGTCACTGGGATAGAGGCGGATTCGAGCATCATTCACTGGGACCAGCTGGAGCCTCGGTTGCATATATGACCTTCCCGGGTTTGACAGCACTCCCTCCCCTCCCCGCCCAGCCCCGGTGTCCTCCTGCCCGGCCGCTACTCACCTCGCTCCGGGGCCTGGAGCTCCAGGACGCCCGCCCCGGGAAGGCCACCTCGGTCAGAGCCGCGGACCGGCCGCTCACACGCCGCAGGGTTTCGAACACAGACGCACTCGTAAAGTTTGTGCTCCAGTTCCGACAGCGGCTCCACCAGGGGCCCGCCATGACACCCGCTGCCGCAGCGAAAGCGTCCACTTCGGATGACACCTGCGAGCGGAACCGGAAGCTGTGAGCGGGCGCTGGTTGATGACGCGGGGGAACACGGAAGTAGCGTTATCCTCGTTAGCGAACAAGGAGCAACAAACGGGTTAAAATGGCAGAAAAACATGATTTATTTCCCTTAAAGATAATTCATTTGAAATCAGAAACCCGGCAGTAGATTAAAGAAATGGTTGTTTCCCCCAGAACACATTCAGCTGGTCGTGTTGGGGATCAGGCTAAGAGCTGGTTAGCTAACATTTAAGATACCTACTAGCTAACTTTTTAATATTGGGACATTTTCACGAATGAATCGACTGAAATTATACAAAACTACTTTATTTACTCAGATAAGACTTTAACTACTTTGTTTTTAGTTTAGTTTGTATCTAAAGTGAACTTGGGGTAATGAAAACTAAGCATATTTTACCTTTTTATCGGTGTGTGTACTTTTCCTGAGTACTGACATTTAACACTTCCACTAAAACTCCACAGAAATCTGGCAAGTTCTGCACTTTTTACTCTACAACATGTATTTCACAGCTTTAGTGACACAAAGATAAAATGTAAACAAACAAATGTGATGTTTGTATTAAACTATCCAGCTTCAGATAAATGTCCAACAATCAGCTGCAGCATGAAAATACTGTTCATACACCAAAGCATCAGTAATAACATTTCTATTGATTCACATATAAAACTATTTATATATAAAACTCTTTTCTTCCTGTGTTATGTTTATCAGCTCTGTCTGTGGCCATGTTGAGTATCTACAGACTTGTAGTCTTTGCTCTGGCTGCAGCATCAGGTTTCACTCGTGTCCATCTCCTGGAGTTCTGTCCCAGCAGTGGACCCGACTGTCACAGCGATGATGACACAGCATCAACCAGTCGATCATCCCAACACGCTGTCAAATCCAGGTGGAATGGGACTGGTTCAGAGCTCATTCAGGACCTGGACCAGTTCAGAGTGTCCTGTAAGAAGCTACTAGGTAAAACTGATTCTGTTTTTTTAGGTCACTACAAAAGAACAAGCACCGAACAGGAATAATGTTTTTTTTTTAATGTCCTCTCTGCAGAAGCGTTCCCAATCGATGAGGTCAGCGGGAACTTTGTTCACACGGTGAAGAACTGCATATTCTCCAAATCCATCCCGACTCCACTGAAAGGGCCTCTGAGCCTGGCAGCCGTTTCTAAGGTGGTGATGTAATCAGTTATCAGCCTCATCACAAATTTCCCCCTAAAATGAGTCAAATTCATTTCTATCTGTCACTGTCTCAACAGGATGTCATCGAGGGGATCTTAGATCTGGATGTGGCTGTAACACAATTCGATGAATTCCGGCTTTATGCCAGCGGGGGCCGACTGCTGCCAGGATCTGAACCTCTCGCACACAGATACGGGGGTCACCAGGTGAACATGAACTTTCCCCCGAGAATGAACTCTATCTACATGATCTGAGGGCCAATCTGATATTTTTATGGTTTTCCCTTTTCTTACTCTGCACCAGTTTGGTTACTGGGCAGGTCAGCTGGGTGATGGTCGAGCACATTTCCTTGGTCAGTATTCAAACAGGTGAGAAGCTTTTGGAATTATACTTCAGGGCACTGATATTCAAGGAGCATTCCCAGTTAAAGCTTGTACACTTTTTATATACTGACCTTATGACATTTTCTATTTAATAGGAAGGGAGAAATATGGGAACTGCAGCTAAAAGGCTCTGGAAAAACTCCATATTCAAGGTATGTATTTTCCCCCCACTTTTTCCTTTTTACACTTTAATTTGCCGTAAATATTAATTCAGATATAAAAATAAAAAAGTGGTGCAACTATCATAACACATTTCTTTCCTTTGAATGTTTCTCCAGGTCCGGAGATGGTCGAGCTGTTATCCGCTCGTCCATCAGGGAGTTCCTGTGCAGCGAGGCGATGCATTTCCTGGGTGTTCCCACCAGCAGAGCTGCCAGGTAATGGGCAGTTCTTCATTAATTTTGATATCTGTGAAAAAGCAGACATGAAAAAATCTGAATCCATGAAACAGGTTCACAAAGTTGAAAAGAAATTCCATGAATCTGATGATTTCTTGCTTTATTTCAGTCTGATTGTTAGTGAGGAGCCAGTGTTCAGGGATAAGTTCTACAACGGCAACGTGAAGACAGAGAGAGGTACAGACAAGATTCACAAAACTTATTATTAGCTTCCTTTAATTTCTTATTACATTGAATTACAAGTTCAACATTTAGTTTTTGTCTCCAGGAGCTGTTGTTCTCAGGTTGGCAAAGTCCTGGTTTCGGATTGGATCTTTGGAAATTTTGTCTCAAAGTGGAGAGACAAATCTTCTGAGGTGATACTGGTCACATAATCATAAATATAACTATAAGTGTTATCTTGTCATCATGTCACTTTTTATTCCACTGAGTTTTCTGCAGAATAACAGTGTTTTATTGTCGTCTTGATTTCAGGAAGCTGCTGAACTTTGTGATTGATGAACATTTTCCTTATATCAGTTCAAATGACCCTGATAAATATTTGGTGAGTCACGTAAAGACATTCTTCTCTCAATGCACCCACGTACATGTTTAATGACTTTCTGTGGAACTCTTTGTATTCGTAGGTGTTTTATTCCACGGTTGTAAATGAAACAGCACATCTGATTGGCCAGTGGATGTCTGTTGGGTTTGCACATGGTAAGAGTCCATCTGAACAGTTTACCCAGGATTTGTTTTTACCTTTACTCATATACGTTATGTGCCTTTCTCACAGGTGTGTGCAACACAGACAACTTCAGTCTCCTGTCCATCACCATCGACTATGGACCCTTTGGCTTCATGGAGTCCTATAACCCCAGTGTGTTTCATATCTGAGTTTTCATTCAAAGATCTCACTGCCCCAGTTTTCTCAAAACTTAAAAAGACCTGAAATGTTTCAGATTTCATCCCCAACACGTCGGATGATGAGGGCAGGTACAGAATAGGAGCTCAGGCTGATGTCGGACTGTTCAACCTGGAGAAGCTCCTCAGTGCTCTGAGTCCTGTGTTTACACATCAACAGCAGGAAGAGTAAGAAAACCTGTGATGTGCAGTTTATTTGCTTTAAGAAAACTTTAAGTAACATGTGACTTATATTGACCTCTAGTGGCCAACAGTAGAAATGGCAGCAACAACAGCTGATCTTTTCTGCTTTATTTATTCTATAAAAATAAAGGTTTTCATCTCTGCATTGTTTTGCTTCTTCAAAGAACCAGTTACTCTCTTAAAATGTAATTGCTAATCTTCTTCTCTTTGTGTTTTCAGAGCTAAAATCATCTTAAAAGGATTTGTGAATATTTACCAGACGAGGTGAGCTCCTTGTGAATTCGTCTGTTCCACATGTTCTTCCTCATCCAACCCATGGCAGTTATAGTAATGTTATTTATTTAAACTTATTTATTCATGTGTCTCAGGATTCACCAGATATTTAAAGCCAAACTGGGGCTTCTTGGTGAAGAGGAAGGAGACAGTTACCTTATTCCCTTCCTGCTTCAGGCAAGTCTTCTGCAAAGTCAATTCAACTGCATTGTTTGTTAACTGGCTCTGTGCAAACAGTGTTCCCCCCCCCCCCAACTCCCAGTATAATTTGTGTTTGTCTTCCCAGATGATGGAGGACACAGAGTCAGACTTCACCATGACCTTCAGACAACTCAGTGAAGTTTCACACCTGCAGCTGCACAACAGGAACTTCACACAGGTAGAGCTGAAGTGTCAGAGTTTTAAAATTCTACTTTTAGGTTTAGTTTTAAAGTCGGTGACAAATAAGAGACGTTGAAATGATAATAAGAGTTGATGATAATTTCTGCTTTTGGAGATCACTCAAAAAGCAAATGTATCTATTCGTAGGCATGTTTTAGTGATTTTTGTGTGTTTGTATTAGATGTGGGCTCTTGATGATTTAGCAAGGCATCAGCACTTCTCTGATTGGCTCAACATGTACCTCCTCCGCATCAGCAGGTGAGAACAAAGAGATCATAGTCAGAACGTGTGTTAGTTTGGAAATAAAGGTTTTTACTGAAATCTTTTTTTTGTTCCCTCTCCCTCTTTCCTCAGACAACAGAATGATGGTGATGTGAATCGTCAAAACAGAATGAAAAGTGAGCCACTAAATCTTCATATTAATGTCGATGGAAGATAATGTCATGTTTCTGACATGTTATGATGTTGAGACTTGAAGAACCTGGTAGTTTCATCTGGTTCTGTAAAATCTCTTGAGCAGATGTAAATCCCAGATACGTGCTGAGGAACTGGATGGCGGAGTCGGCCATAAGAAAAGCTGAGATGAATGATTTCTCTGAGGTAAATAGATAAGTGATCCGTTTTTTTAAATGTCACTACAGTTTATTTGTTCTTACCGGCTGTGACATTTACCTCCCACTAGGTGGAGCTGCTGCACCACATCCTGTCCTTTCCCTTTGTTACACAAGAGACTGTAGAGGAGGCGGGCTATGCAGCAAGACCTCCTTCGTGGGCTCAGAGGTTAAAGGTCAGCTGCTCCTCATGAGTGGAAACAGAAAATACTCAAATGAAGACGTCTCAACTTTACGTGATGATTCGTGCGTTAGCTGAGTGGAACACATTTCTTCCAAAACGTCAAGGTCATGGGTGTTTCTTGTTATTTTCTGATAAGAAAAAACCCCTGTGCGTGGATACAGTGACTAACAAAGATCAGATTAGTTAGCTGATGATATTGTTTCCATCCCTTTTGTTCATTTGACACTGAAATAAAGATGAAGATGCTGCTTTGAGAGGCTGTTCTGTTGCGTTTTTAAGGATAAAGAGGTACAACATGGAAACTACGTCCTATACTTAAAAAAATGTGGGTTGTGTTCAGTTATCACGACAAGAAAAGCAATTTAAAGATGTCAGTTTGGGAGTTTGTGGCATTCTGGAAGGTGGCTCATTATCTCTATTTACTGACATTTTATGGAGGAAACGATTACTCCTGGAAATAATCTCCACATTTCTGGAAATTAAAGTCAATCGTTACCTGCAGCCATAACTGGATTATGTAGACTTTCAACATTTCTTTTATCATAATGTTTGATGTATAATTCACTCGCATCATTGTCCGACTGGCCAAATGTTCTGTTTGTCTTGTTCTGATGCCACCAGGAATCAAAAGATATTTATTCAGGAGGTTTTATTTAGATCACAGCCATTTGAAAAACAACCACACTCTGGTTTCAGGTAAACATGACAATATATACAATTCTATAAAAAAAGAAAACGTCTCTTTGAACTACGACGACGGTGTAAACTGTTTTCTTACACCAGTCACTGGTTTCTAAGTGACCCAGTTTTTAAAACAATTACAAAGGTGTGCTACAGATGAGTCAGCTCAATGCTCTGGATGAATGGACCAATGTGTGTGTGGATCTCCAGATGTGACAGAAGAACGGCTGTGGGTTAAGTTTGAAAATTACTCTTCGTTTGGCAGAGTTCGTTCTTATTCTCCACAAATGAGCTGCTCAGACTATTGATTGCCGCGTTTCTTCTGCATGGCTAACATCAGTTCTGACATTAAGTTCCCATCTCCTCCTCCTCCTCCTCCACCTCCTCCCTGCAGCGACGGTGTAGTCCTCCTTGGTGGAGGAGGAGGCATCTTCTTCACCGATCCAGGGACTCTTGGTGCGGGGCTAGGAGCAGAGGGTGGAGGAGGTGGAGGAGGTGGTGGGGGAGGTGGAGGAGGAGCCCCAGCCCCTATGAACACTGGCTGAGGTGGGGGAGGTGGTAAAAAGCCTGGGTCGGGTGGTGGAGGAGGCAGAGACTGGTCCATGCCCCTGACACAAGGAGGCGGCGGTTGGAGGGATTTCTCTGACCGAGGAGGAGGAGGTGGCAATGAACGAAAGGATGGAGGACGGGATGGGAGGGATTTCGCTGACAGAGGAGGAGGAGGTGATGGGAGGGATTTCGCTGACAGAGGAGGAGGAGGTGGCATTGAATGAAAGGATGGAGGAGGGGATGGGAGGGATTTCACTGGCAGAGGAGGAGGTGGGAGGAAGTCTGGTGGTGCCTCAGAGGAGTCATCGACAGGCGGAGGCATGGGTGGAGGAGGGAGGTCCACTGCAGGTGGAGGTGGAGGGAAGTTGGTTGGCAGGTTCCGCTGGGGGAGGCCGGGTCTCGAGGAACTCTTGGCAGCTAAAGGAGGTGGTGGAGGAGGGAATGATGCGTCCGGAGGTGGCGGAGGGAGAAACCCACCTGATGAAGGAGGAGGTGGAGGAGGAGGAGGTGGAGGTGGGATGCTTCCAAAGTTCTGAGGAGACAGAAAATAGACCAGTAATGCTTCGGGTTACAGAAAATCTGCAAATACATTTGCAAAGCTGATACCATAAAAATATTATATCACATTATAATATATATATAAATAATTTGAAAAACTACTGAAACAACAAAAGTAGCCAGATAAAAATGACAAATCTAAACTTTTCTTTTTTGCCACATCCTTCCACCAATTTTCATGGAAATCCTTTGATTGTTTGTTCTTGATCCTGCTGACTAACAAACAAACAATCAAACAAACAAACAAACATACAGGAGGTGAAACCCAGCCTCCTTAACGCATGCTTGACGAGGTAAGGAGGAGCTGCTCACCTCAGGTGCAGGTCCTGGTTGGGGTTTGGGTGCGTGACCGTTTGCGTGACTCGTTGACTTGGCTGGAAGGAGAGAAATCAAACGAGTGAACGTCCTGTACAAAGGGGAAACGTTGGTTCTACCGACACATCTGGGTCGTGTCCTGTCACTGAACCCCAGCAGAGAGAGCTCGTCCTACCTTTGATGGTGGGCGAGGGCGTGGAGGGGTTGGAGCTGGACGGCGTGCTGCGGTTCAGCCACGCTGAGTCCACCACCGCCTTCTTCTCAGCTGTTTTGTAGTTTTCATACAGAGACTTGCCGTACTGGAAGTGTGAGGGAGCACAGCACAGATCGTGACCTCGTGTCTTCTGCTCCAGTTTGATTCTTTGTTAGTAAAAAGCAGGGCTGGTCAAATTTACCTTTGCGATGCGTATCCCGGTCACCCACAGGTGCATGCTCCAGGCGTCGTCACAGCACATGTACTTGATGTACTGAGAGTCCTTCTGGATCTGAGGATGCTACACAGACAAATCACGGGAAAGAACCATGTTTGTTTTAGTTTGACCTTTTTAAAAACAGCAGCATTTTGATATTTATGTGTCTGAATGCAACTGTTTGCTGCCGTTTGTCAGTCTGATGATTGTAAACTGAATGTATTTGGGTTTTTCACTGTTATCAGGACAAGAAAAGCAATTTACAGATGTCACCTTGGCCTCAGGGGATATGTGACTTTCTCTGTTTACTGACACTTTATGGACGAAACGATTAATCCTCAAAATAATGACTTCTTGCTGCCACAGCAGGGTTAAGTATAGGATACGTTACGTGTATTTATTTACTAGTTTTATTAAGAATGAAGCTATCACAAGGTGCCACAAGGGGGCAGAGTGAGTCTTAAATCAGATTGCTGAAAAGATTTCAAATTTTAATTTCCTGTTATTTGCAATAATCCAGTCGGTGTTAGTGAAGACAAACAGAGAGGGAGAGGCAGAAAACTAAAGTTTGGACGGTCTTATCTACAACTTCACTTTTATCTTGTTTGCATAAGGAGCAGAGAGTTTTGAGTTTTGAGCTCACGTCGTCTTTGTTGGCTATATCCAAGAAAAGTGATTACAAAAGTATTTCTCGTACATTGTGGACTTTAAAAAAGGAGCTGAGAGTCGATTGTTTTCCCCTGAAGACAAAGTGGAATTTCCACATATCGTCATGAGATCAGTTGGAGATAATGATGGTTTCCAGGATCACCTCCAACAACTCATCTCAGAATAATAGTTAAATGATGAAGCTAAATTGTCCCTGGAGCTGCAGCGGGTTTTGGGCGCTCGTAAACGCCCTCATTTAACAGCAGTTATCATCATATCGTATTGTTAAGGCCTGAACTGTGAGGACGAGGTGTGGAACCCCGTCTTCCGACCTGTCCACCCTGACAGTCCTGGGTAATTCACTTTCTTTGCCTCTCTAAGCTCTTTTCGCTGTGATCCTCACCATCTAGTCCAACGGTATCTGCTGATTCGGGTGTTTCCCAGATGAGAGGAGGGGGAAAGGAAAGAACTCAGACTTTCACATCCCTTTAAAACTGACCCACCAACCCATCTAATTCGTTCCTTTATTTCCACGTCAGCACTTCTCACTCTTAAATGAGCACTGTGCGTCCCGTCGTAGTTAATATTCTCCGTTTTGAAGTACTTTTAATTAAAGGCAAAGTGCTTTTACAGTCATTTCTTTTTGCATAAAATCTCCTCTAGTTCATCTCTTCTTCACTGAGCTGGCTGAAGCTCCTTTCACTTCTCTAAAACTAAACTATTTATTGCTTTTCACATTTCGGGTAAAGCAAGCATCAACAGTGTAAAGCAGCCCTGCTAGCATGGACCAGTGAACCAGTAATAAAACCCGTTACTGTTAGTGTGTTTTGATATTAGCGTTTAGGGAAGTTGCAGCTTCTCTGTAAACTTACTCCACAGGGAAACGGGTGAGTGTGTGTGTGGTTTGGACGGATTGATGAAGGATCTTTGAAGCTTACCTTCAGAACAAAGCAGAAGTCAGTGGGCGCCTTGTACTTGTTCTTAAAGTCTTTGCCGTAGTAGACGTTCACGTTGTCGAACTGTTGAAAGCAAACGAGGTCACGGGACGACTGAAAGAGAAACAGACAGAGGATGAAGTCACGTCTGTGATCTGCGGCATCTTCGGGTTTTTGTGTCGACCGAATTGAATCTGCACCACAGACGCAGTAGTGATCCACTGTGTGAGGGTGTGCATGTGAGATATACAGTGAGTCAATGTACTATCCAGCAGAGAGGACAAGATGTAGTGATATTCAGCCGTGCATGAAGCGTGGTTTGATAAAGCAGAAATAAAACACACTACATCTTTGTAGTCCCGGAGAGGAAAGAAGAAACTCCTCTTACATTTAATTAGAGAAAAAAATCTCCATATGAGCAGGAATTTTATCTCCAGCAGGAACGACTGTGTCCCAGATCAGAGACTCTGTGCATGTGGTGTTTGCTCTTTTGACCCCTGACCTTGGTCTTCCCTTTGGGCACATAATAAATCCCAGAGGCCCTCAGCTGGAAGAGCCGCGGCTTCCAGGACTTCTTTCCGTCTTCCCTGAGGTGCAGCACCGCCTCCAGGTCGGGCACGATGATGGACGACCCGCAGAAGTTCTCCTGCGGACGTGAAGAAGGGATGAAAGAGGAGGAGAAGAGGAGAAGATGAGCGCCCCCTGGGGAAGCATACTTCACTTGTGGGTTTGTGTGCATGTTTCTTTACCTCTATTAATATCTCCTTGTCTTTGTCTTTTATCTCTTTCAGAGCTCTCTTGTCCTTTTTCCAAAGATAAAAGTTCTGCAGGAATAAAACATAAAGTGCATTAATGAGTACGACTGACGGCTATTAGCAGTTTTTAGCATTTTAGCATCATGAGAGAAACTTTTCAATTATTAAGTAGTAACAGTTTTACCATCAGCCTCAGCTTCACACTGCGTTTAGTGCTAAGTAGCTAATGTTAGCATTCAAACACGCTAAACTAAGATGGCTTCAATGGTGCAAACATTACACCTGCTTAATATCAGGGTGTTCAACATTTTTGAAAGTGTTATGGTGAGGTCACTTCAGCATTTAGCTAAAAGAGCCCTATGTGTACAACACGTAAATTCACTGACCACCACTGACACAAATCATCAACACAAACCAATGGATTTATAAACATTAACAGACAAATTAAAACAATGATAAACTCTCCGGCTGAGACAGTGAAACCAGTGTCCCCACACTGGGAGAAGCTTCCTTCTGATGATTGGTTGAATGAGGGAGGAGCGAGGGGTGAGAGGAGACAAGGACAGGGATATAGACAGGGACAGAGACAGGGACAGGGACACATAGAGCCATAACAAGCACCTCAGCAGTTATTGTAGCTAGTGAGAAAAGCATATATTTGACTCTTCGTCCCTGTGTTACTGTGCTGGTTTGATTTCATATCAGTTTGGGCCTGAGTCTTTCCATCGCCTCGAGGGGAACACGCTGGTCGCTCCTGTCCAAAGTTGAAGCTTTAAATTGAAAGGGACATTCTGTATAAAACAGATCTGTCTCCTGCTGCAGGACGTGGAAGACATGACAGAGTGTTTTATAAAATGAGAATGACCAGTTTTCCAAGCCGGTTACTTGTCTCCGCCAACAGACAGAGTCCATTAAATACCCTGGGATTATATAAATGGATCCGTTACATCAACAAACATGACGGGATCTCTCCGTCTTTTCCCAGAAGCTGCTCTGTCTGATGTATTACAGCGAGGACGTGGATGGAAGAGGTCATCCCGCGTGGAGCAAACACAAATCTCGCAATGGACAACAATTCAGCAGAGGGCGCTGAGCTGAATCCATGTGGAGAGAGATCCGCACGAATCAAGGCCAAGAATAATGAACGAGCCAGTGCTGGACTTTAGAGATATGACACACACGTCACCTCCGATCACTCGATACGCAAACTACACTATGTAAAGACCTCAAAGTGTTGAAGAAGTACGATAAGGGGACGAACCTGTGGGTTTTTGAAAACCTCGTGTTTTTCCCCACGCTCTTTAAAGAGCACTTTGTTCTCGGTGTCCCTCGTCCATCCTAAGAGCGGCTCCACCAGGATCTCATGGTCTTCAAATGTCCGTTCTGCAAACAGAAATCAAACTGAGCGTCAGTAAAGTCATAATAAAAGTATTCATATCATTGCCCTGAAGCCATATTGTATAAAACGTATATATTGACAATAATGCATATTTAAAATGTCTCTAATTGCTCAAGTATTAGTTGACAGAAAGAAATTACCCATTACAAATGTTTGTAGTGTTTCCCTGTTTGGAGTATTCGTGTATATATTAGAACTTTTTGGGATCTTTAGGTGTTAACGTTCTTTCCTATGAATGTAGTGTAAGCCTTGTGTTCAATTTATATCTGCAAATTGATAAACAGTTTCCCAACAGTGTCAACAAGTCACATCATCACTACAGGACGAAGAAGGTCTTTGGTCGATTCCAAAACTGTCCGAGACAAATAGATTTCGTCTTTGGAAGCAGGTTGTGCCCGACAGGAAAATAAAACCATTTGGTTGTGTTTAGGGAACTGCAGCCATGCTACTGTTCTGCTTCTGTTCCTGAGAAACAACAAGTTCTTATTTGCATGACCATGAATGTTCACTTGTTTGAGTGATGACACCAAAAGTTATTTCAGACACCGTAAAAACAAAAAAAACAAATGGTGTCATTATCATGGCGAGGACCTTACAGTGGAAATACACAAATGAAGTATCTGGTAAATACAAAATCCCCCCAGTTTGTCTCGAAATGAGTAATTGTCCATTTCAAATGGGCCGAATTAAGGGATCGATAAAATACACCCCATTCGTTCGCTTGAAGAACTTTAAATGGTAGTAAAGCTCGACAACACATTAAAAGCACTTTCCTCCATCTCCTCCTCCTCCTCCTCCTCCTCCTCCTCCTCCTCCTCCTCTGCCCACCCACACACCCGGTTCTATAGATCTTAATCATGTACTGGCCATTTGACTGTAGTTTAGCCACGCTCCCCAATTACAGGTTTGCAGCCGAGGCAGAGGTGGGCATTAAATAGATTGCTGCCAGTGTTCCAGTCCATAGTTGGACTATTACAAATCCTTAAATGGGTGGTGTGACTTTTCTGCTGCAGTGAGTTATTAGGGGGTAAAACTCCCTTTGAAGTGCATTAACCACATCGTGTGTCGCGGTGGTGGAGCGGGTGGTGAGCACGTGGCCGAGTCGAGACCCGTTTGAAGATGACGATGCTGTGGAGGGCTGTGGGTGTTTACTACGCTCCGAGAGGCCTGGTCTTTTTTTATTGATTAAAAGGATTAAACTGTAGATTGTTATAGTGTCCAGACCAGTCACAGGGAATTCACCCAGTCTCCATTGTGAAGCTGTCCAGTTAATCAGAGATGACAAGACCCCGGGCCGTGATGCCCATGAGTCAAGCTACGCACACGGAGGATTTAAAGTTATATCCGTGTCTCAGACAGATATAATTCGGTTAAAAATAAACAGTGTTGACTCAAGGGAAACACACATTTCCTCATTTTGTTTTAGCACTGGCAGCATTGAGGTCTATCCACAGCATTGGTTGGACTCGTACAGTATTTGATTGAGCATTCACATGCTCGCTGGAAGGTCCCATTTCCCAATATGTAAAGTCGGTGTTTAGACTTCGGTGTGTTCCTACGCCTTGATGTCACAATGTGGGAAAAACCTGGACACTGTAAACAAAAGGTTTTTGTTTGTGTGATTTAAAATACTTCCACGCCTCTTTCTAATATTTGCATAATAACAGAGGCTTATTAGTTGAGGTGGCGTTCATGTAAATGTTTGTGAATACAGCATAGAGCCCTGTGTGATACGCAGCATATCAGACTGCTGCAATTTCTAAAAGGCGTCCGTAAATGTTTTCTGTGACAAGATATTTAATCAAACAGATATTATATACATATGTTATTGTCTCTAAATGTCACAAAATAACCAAAACGGTCAATGTATTGATCCGCTATTGAAAAACTGAAACTTATATCACATTCCTGCACATAACTTTAAAATGATTTCAGCTTTCTTTTGAGTTTTGGGAGATTTTCACTCCACAGACAGATCAGTGAAGTTTTGCTAAATGAATCAACACATTTCTTGGTTTTTGTCTTGCGACAGATTTAGTTAAAAGAAGGAAACAGTATTTCTTGGCTTATCCTCTAATTCCGTGCGTCACAGTTCAACTAGCCGCATATAAAATTACTTGAACATAATTTCTAAGCAAAACAACATTGGCTTAAGTTCTGTTGCTTGCAGAGGTTAATGATTTTACCACCAGTGTTTCATTAAAACCCTTTCACCATGGAGCACAATGAATCCTTGTCCCTGACATATAAGACTGTTTCTTTAAGAAGAAAGAAGTGAATTCATCTCAGTAACAATCTGATGAAGTTGTTGGAAAACAGAGAAAACAGATGGTAATGACCGGCTGCAGGATCTGAGTCCGGCAGCTGAAGTAAATATAGCACCGGGCGCTCAGACGCAGGATTGAGATCATGAGGCTCCTATTTCCACATGACAGGGAGGATGACTGACAGTGTCCGACGCAACAAATTAAACCCACCTGTCTGCACTGTACGCATGTGTGTGAGCGAGGGGGGGAGAGAGAGAGAGAGAGAGACTGCAGGAAAGAGAGGAGGGAGGGAGAGAGAGAGAGAGAGAGATGAATGGGAGTAAGATCAGTGTTTCATTGTGAGCTCGCTGCAGTGTGGCCGTCATGCCAATAAAAACACAGTCCATCATCTGGACCAGGAGGAACAATCCCAGCCTGTACATTCAGTCTGTGTGTGTGTGTCTGTGTGTGTGTGTGTGTGTGTGTGTGTGTTTAGCTGACAGTTCAGATACAAACACACTGAGGGCTTACATTGTTAAAGCTGTAATCTACCGCTGCTGTGTTTTCTTGTTTTGTTGATATATCTGCTGCTCGGCTCGAGCTTATTGCCGAGGCGCTCCTGCACTACATTACCCAGAAATCACCTCCCATCAAAGCAGTGGCCCCAGTTCGTAAGACGTCTCTCTGCCAGTACAAATAGCCTCTGTGGCTCTGAGCAGATTTATTCCAAGCTCGTCGTGGGATTGCATCACGCTCGGTTCCTCTTTCTATCTTCACCTGACAATATTTAACCACAGAATGACTCTGGTGCTACATCAGCCGGTGGCAGCACGTGGATTTATCATTGGTCATAAAGCCTCCTCGTGCTGTTGTTGCCTCCCAGGGTTAGAAAACCCAGTTTACACAATCACTATACATCCACTGCAGGAACTCACCGAGCTGCAGTTCTGGGTTTGTCTCACACAGGCTCCAGTCCACGTTACAGTCGCAGTGGGTCTTCTCAAACAGGTTGTCCAGAACCTCCCTGACGTTCTGCCGCTCGTCCACCATCAGGGTCTTTGAGCTGCCGTCGTTCATCAGCACCTTCACCACCAACTGACCGCAAAACAATTGAACACACATTTTTAAATGTTGCATTACTTTGCTGTATTTTCTCCAACTCACAATACAATACAATACAAAGAACAATACAACACATTTTCATATTGAAACAGGTTAAATCGCTAATATAGTTGTTTATTGTACACATATCAATCAATATAACAATAATGTATTTTCTTACTAATCCGAAATTGCCCTTGCTTTTGGTTCCTACCTGCCCTTGTTTACAGGGGGACAACTGTGAATGTAACGGATGGGGTTGAACATGTGCTGTTTGATTATGAGGTGTGTGTCAGAGCTGTCCTGCCGTATCGGTGATAATTAAATAAGAAAGTGTAACCAGTAAGAAATAAGAGTTCCAGTTACATGGAGAGGTTTTGTGTGTCTGTGTGAGTGATTGCAGCAGCATCAGGTCTCTCTCTGTGGAGTGACACATCCAATCCACACACATGCAACTTCTTTATTTTCCATTTAAATTACAGGACACAAACACTAAGTAGCTGTTTCTGCCTGTTAATGTTAGACCTGCTGGAGGAGGCCGTGCCACCTCTGCCACCTCTGTCCTCCCAGGCTGAAATGAATTCAGCTCTGGAGCCGACCAGCGCTTTCCTCCCGAGCTCATATGGCTTCACACTTCCTCTCATCTGGAGACAAATCCAGCTTTGGAAGGCTTAGCAGTTTCACAGAACCAAGGTCAGCCAGTTGCTCGCGTGGTGCCAAAGAAATGTGGGTTTTCAGAGATGTTATCGCAGGAGGGTTCAGAGCGTTAGCCCACATGTCCCCCCCCCCCCCCCCCCCCCCCCCCCCCGTCTGGACCTCGCCTTGAACACAATATGGTTTCGGCGCTCGGTCGAATGAGATGCTGCTGGACGGCAAATTCTTCTTCCTCTTACTGGGCTTCCTCATGCGAGGCGACCGGTGGTTTCTCTGAAACCCGAGAATCACATTCTGCCCAAACCGTCCAACAGCTGGGACAGATGTTCCTGTGAAAGTGGCCGTTTTTTCTGCTGTTTCCCTTTTAGGTTTTAGATCATTAATATCTCACCAGGGAAACCACTGAGTCTGTTCCACCTGCACCACGAGAGGAAGTATTTAAAACATCGCACATTATCCATCACAACACCCGGGATGGCCTGCAGTCTGAGGCTTGTTGGGTTTTGTGTCAAACTGCTGACCCTGAGGTTGAAGCTTCGCATTTAAAAACATGTCTGCAACTTTTGTGAGCTGCTTTACAAATGTGAGAATGACCACATATCCCCCCCACAGAGGAAACGGTGCTGCTCAGCCCAGCATTTGCTCCTCGAGCGAAGGCCTCCCTTACTGATCGATGGCTGTTTCAAAGCCACAGAGAGCCGAGCTGTGTTTGAACATTACGTCTTTTACAGTAATGTCCTTGTAGCCATAACTCAAAATGTCACAAGTTTAGTTTATCAGAGGTGAACTTCAGAGTTTGGTCGTCTTACCTTTTTCACTTTGGCCTCCTTGAGCTTCTCCAGAGCGAGTTTGATTTTGTCTGCTTTCATCTGCGCCTCGATTTCCTCCTGAAGGAGACAAACAATAACATGTTAATGAGACAGATGAGTTACAGTGAAGAACAGATTGTCTATTGCCGTTTCTTCTGCTTGCTTATACCTTTGCACAGAAGTATCAATCCTCTCATTTAACCCTCAGTAGTTTGAGATTCTGCTTTGAACTCATAAAATGTGCGTCAGATAAACGAGGAGCAGAATCCGGTGTCTCCGTTTCTGTGGCTGTAGCATCTCAGTGCTGCTCAGGAGATGCTTCCCATTCTCATTGTCTTCATTCAAGAGTTTAATTTGTAAATTTACAATAACTGGATTAGCAGGGTAGGAAACAGAGTCATGTGTGATTAGGATCCTGCCCACAGCGGCGGTTTTAATGAAGTTCTACGCCTCGACCCAACAGTGACGCATTGACTGCCTCAGCACAGCTGCTGCTTCCACCTCAGGAGGATGAGGTAACAAATCTCTGCTAAAGCCATAAGCTCCTGTCTGGTTCCACCCCCCCGAACACGGCCACATCTTACCTCCCCTATTCCAACCTGAGGTATTGATCCTGTTTCCCTTTTCCTGCCTCACGGCTGCACGTGTTTGATCCGTTCCAGACTGTTTCACCTCGGATGCTAACTGTAACAGATGCCTCGGCCCGGGAACAACTTCGTCATGAGCTCACCGCCCCAACTGCTATGAGAGCGATACCACTGCACCGAGATGAAAAGGGCCAGATATATATATGCTGGGAACTGGTGTCGTTTTTTAATACTGTCTTGTCACGAATGGCTTGGAAAGCACTTTGTCATCGGTAAACCAAGACATAATAAAACAGAGACTGTGACTATTGCCTCTCCAAACCCCCATACAGCAATGCACAGCAATGTTCTTTTTACTTTGCTGTCTGTCCTCGAGGCCGTTTCCCTTCAAACTGTTAAAGTTTTATTAAAAAACTTTCTATTATTATGAAAAACCTTCATAAAAGTCTCACTTCTTGAATGTTGGACCAGCTACAGGCTGTGTTGAGGTTAATATCTATTTGCAGAGATGCTACTGTGAACACACGGTCACACCCACCATCGTAGGCTTTGCACCCTGAGGGGGCGGAGGTGGTAGAGGGGAGGAGGCCGAGGAGGCCGGGGTGTTGCTGCTTGTGCTGCTCGCTGGAGATGCTGGTGAAGCTGGTGACGCATGGGAGCTCAGGCCTTGGAGCGGCGGTGGCAGATCCGGTGGAGGCGGCGATGGCACCTTCAGACCTTCTATATCTGCTGCGAGCTTCATTTCGGTCGCATTTAGGTCGGCGACCAGATCAGCCATCAGAGCGTCCAAATCAGTATCCTCCAGTTCGTTGAGGGACTCTGGTGTCAGAAGCAGAATCAGCGTATTAGGAAATAACTCAACTGGGTATTTTAGACAACATAAAAATGAAATTTGACTGTTACAGTAATAGTCATGTGCAACATTAGTTCCTATTCTGAAAGGACTTTGGGCTTTTCTTGCAAATACTGAGAACTTTCTTTTTCATTTACAACTTCCTTTTTCTTAGTTTTTATGAAGTAATGCAATAACTTGGGTTTTCCTTCATTATGCTTTTGTGTTTGCTAACTGCCATCTTCATGTCTGATGACGTGAACACACACAAGTTGTGAACTTGTGATGATTAAGGACGTGCCTTCCAAAAAAGAAAAAACAGGGGAAGCAAATTTTCAAATGACAAATTTCGTGGCTTGGTTTAAAATTATTACGGCTTATTTTACAGCCCCTGAGCCAGAGGCCGACACAGTGACCTTCATTTTCAACTTCCTAAAACAGATAATTTGCTTGCTAATATTAAACATGCAATATATCCTTGCCCAAGGAGTGTGTGTCATAGCAAACATGGCGTTCAACCTCCTGCTCTTTGTGGTGTTTCCTCACTCATGTCGGACAAAGTGTTTAGTCACCGTTCATGTCGGTGAAGCCGTAAGAGAAGTTGGCTTCCTGCTTAGCGGGCGGGAGAGGTTCTGGAGGTCCTGTCTCCTGTTCCAGGCTCTGAGGGAAACAATGAACAAGACGGTGTGTTTATAAGAGTAGAAATATAATATCTGCACAATATGCCCAGGACCCCGAGAGGCTCAGGGAGTTAATGCACAACACATTCTGAGTGCAGGGAAACATAAACACTCCCCAAATATTATGCGAAGAAATGCAACGTTTACACATTTTCATGTTCCATGTGTTTTCAGGTACGACACCTAACGGGGCTTCTGTGTGTTTTATTAACTGCCCCTCATCCCCCGGGGGAAATGATTTTAAAAGGACTGGTCGCTTGGAAAACAACATCAAAGTGATCAGCAGGGATTTTCACTGAGAAGCAACTGTGCAACCTCTAAAAAGGAAATGTAATTTATGGTTGTTAGATGACCACAAAGAGTTCCCCCCCGCTGTGTCTGTTGTGCTTGCCAGTCTAGAGTGTCTCGGTGATCGATGGTGGGTTTTAGTGGGGTTGTCATGTGTCTTTGAGGGAGAGAAGTTTATTTAAGGTAGTGGAATTAACTCTGGGAAGTCCGGGGGGAAAGTGTGGAGCATTAAAGATGAAGACAAATGGTGTTTTAGTTGTTAAAACAAAGAGCATCTGATGCCCTTAGCAATAAAAGAGGAAATCTTTGTTGCAGAAGAAATGAAGAAATCAATTCTGTCTTCAAATTGAAATGGAATTATTTGAATAACATATTTCTGACAGGAAGTGATACTTAGGAAGTGATACTAAGAAAGAGTAAATGCACGTTCTGTCCAAAAGTAAACCTTCCGTTCTATGATATTCACTGTCAGTTAATGAGATTTTTATTATTTAATTTGACTAACAACTTACATTACAGTAAGTCACGTGAAATACAAATTACTGAGTGTGAGCTAATAAGATCCTACAGCTGTCATGAGAAGTTGAGTGTACCTGAGTGAGGAGGTCCATCTCCCCCAGCAGGTCGCTGAACATGGCGTCGATGTCGTCCATCTGGTTAAAGCAACAACAGAAGTGTCAGACACAGAAAAGGATCAGACTCTAAACACAATGTGCATCAATGGGCTGAATCGATTGGACGTGACAGATGATGGTCCAGGAATGTATGGAATGAAGAGGTGAACATGAATGTTGACGGCCTTTGGTAGAAACACAGAACTGCTGCTTTACTCTGAAATGTGTGCGGCTCTCGTCTGTGCCCCGAGGCTCCGCTTTCCTGAAACGTCTCCCGCCAAGATCCAGCGGAGAGAACTTTGAATGCATAACTTGCAGGCCTGTCTTTTTTTTTCCTGTTTGGCTGGAACTTGTCACATCTCGTTTGCTGAACTGGAGTTTGGAATATTATTTCATTTTTCCCACAGCTTCAGGAATAAAAATACAAATGTACCGTGTTATTTATAGATCTCTGCCGTTTTCTTCATCAAACAATTGTACTAATTTAATTTGGAGATCTTCTAACCTATCTCTTCTGAATGCTGCAAGTCACAGGTTATTATGAGCCACACATTCAGTTCTATGATGACAAACAAATTAATTTCAAACGTTTAATGCAACAACACATAAATTTAACATATCTGCAAATCAAGATCATAAGAACGATCCCTGAAACAAGCTAAAAGTTTAAACCAGACATTTGAGGGTAATATCAGCATCATTGAGGTTCATTATTTCACTTTGGTGGCACAACACCCTGAGGGACAACTACAGGAGCCGTATTTTCCCTGAAAACAACTCCTGCAGATTCGCTCAAGGTCTCCATCGTAGATTATGAGCCTTATCTGTCTCTCATGTATCATTTGAAGCCTCATTTGTGAGAGCAAATGTTATGATGGGCGAGAATATGCAGTGAAAACAGAGTCCCTGTTTTCTTACAGTGGAACATAAGCAGTAGTAGTCGGGAGCAGGGCTTCAGGGAAGGTGTGAGCGGGAGTTCACTCAGTCACGGGAAAGTTCGGGAACAACTGTGAAAGCTCCTCATTCATCCTCATCCTCCTGTAGGACTGTGATGCTGAGTAAACACACTTCTCTGGACAGACAGTACAGAATCATGATATCCTCTGAACCTTTCTGATCAGTGGCTGAAAGACAACTGCTGGATAAACATTATAGATCCACCTTGTTCTTCTGTGGCTGTTAATGAACTTCACTCACTGGCCACCTTTTGGCTAAAAGTTTGCCGAATGTTAGGACGCTGACTCTAAGTCATACCAACACCTATTTTCACCTATTTATACGAGCTACACACGATGAAAAACAAAGATGGAGGCCACACAATATCAGATAAACAACTTTTAAGTCAGCTGATTAGCCAGCTATGAGTTAGCCTGGCTAACCTGGAGCTGTGAGAACATGTGGACTTAATTGCTAACCGAAATAACTGGATGAAAACTTTGGAACTACAGAAGAAAATAGTTTTTTTTGTTTAGTACCGCTCAACAACAAGGTAATTCAATGCAGTACAATAAAAATTACGTAATTCATATTCTGTAAAAGTGGCAGGTTGGGTTGTAACACCCTGATTAAACATGTGTTGATATGCTTTATTACATTGAACAGAGTTGTGTTGGAAATATCTTTTTTTTGTACTGCTCGTTCAGACATGTTTGGATAGCTCTTCACATTTCTTTAATTTTTGCTGCTATGCTACATTAGATATGAAAGGATTGTCTTTATCAAAGTGCAACTGGCTGCCTGTTGGAGTCGTGTGTAGTAAACTGTAAGATCCAGCAGCAGCAGAAGAGAGAGAGAGAGAGAGAGAAACGTTTGAGAAGAATTTAATCAAAAGACTCCCGAGGCCGAAAGCCTTTTAGTCGCAGTGTGGAGAGGAGACGAGTGTGACTGATGCTGTTCCAGGCCACAGCTCATACGCTGCTGTGACATGATGTTTCCCATTTGAATGTGAAATGGATCAATATTGTTCCAGCGAGCAGATGGCGTCTGCATGTTGGGTTGAGAAACTCCCACTCTCTGACTCTGTAGATCAATTCAGGCAGATTTAGGATAACAGACAACTCTAGTAACACAACTCTGTCATGCGTCGGAGCTTCCTGGTGTTGAGCCTTAATTTCCATGTGACATATATAATGAGTGGGCCTCTAACGCCCTTAGCTCGTACGCCTCCACCCTTTCACACAACTGGTTCGCCCTAGAGGAGGAAGTGGTGGAGTGTCAACTTCCTGCCGATCGCAATGTTGAAATCTTGTAGGAAATGATGACATGAGCCACCTGCAAACGTATCGTGACTGTTTCACTGGTATCAGTATGTGTTTAATTGTGGTTCATAGCCTCATGCAAACTTGAATTTACACAAATAAAATACATGAACTGAAATTGTTATAAAAACTACGTTATAATTTTCATTCCCTGAGTAATTTATGTCTCACAGCCTTTTTATTTGAAATTTGTAAACAACCTGATAACAACAGACCACACTAACAACCACAGTGTGGTTCTGGTCCACAAAGGTATGTTCACACAGAAAGCTGAAATGGAAAAGGAAGTTGTTTTACCAACTCCAAAATTTAACAAGATATGTTGACATAATTCCCAATTTTTGGATAAAAGTTAAGTCAAGTTTGTAACACATATTCTATTTTCAGCGATGGAAAGAAAATTACTCTATCAGTCAATTTCTGCTTTTAGAGCCCAAGTACCTCTTTCAACCCTCAGAGAGAAGTCGGAGGTGATGAGTGTTTCATTTGGTCAGATCTCGAAAACCGTCTCATCTCATCTCGTCATGGAACTCTCCGCGGGACAGAGAGCGAGTGAACTTCTCCAAATCTCCAACCAAGTTCGTAAAAACATGAATAAAACACCTCGACATCTCTGGCTCAAGAAGGCGGGTTTGATAGGGATCTGTTGCAAAATCATTCAAAAGGTTCTTATCAGGAGTTTTGGAGAACTCTTCGTTGGAAGTGAAACACTGGCATGACTTGTGCAATTTGATTCACACAGTTCTCTGAAGGGAGCCCGGCTTTCCTTTTTAAAGCAGAATTGTTTCTAATAAAAGACCAAACTTTGTGAGACAGGAATTTTTTAACAATCGGTGCAATAACTACACAACAGGTTTAATGTCTGTGAACCTTTGATTCACATCCAGAAGAGTCTCGCTGCCATTTTTGCACCATTTTCTCTGCAGAAACTGCCCTGAAAATATGTGATTTGTCAGCATTTGTAAATATTATTGGAAACACCCAGGCATGAGCCCTGGCAGCGCTCCAGACTCACACAATGCACTGTGAAAACACACCACTGCAGGCTATATACTTCTGCTATTCTCTGAAGTAAAAGTCTGGATATACAGTATCTGCATTCCTCCAGAAAACAGTTTCCCGCCTCCCTCCTTAATAATCTCAAATTCATGTCTCAGCCTTTTTCATGAGCCTGCACATTCGTAAATCAAGAAAATGGAAACCAGACAAGAACACAAGGCACAAGAGTGTTTCTCATAATGTATAGAAGCTCAGATTGAATATCTGTACTCGAGGCTCATGCAGATGTGTAAACAGAACCGGTTGAACGCCACCGTGAAGAAGAGAAATCAGGGACTCAAACCGCTGGAGGGGATAATAAAAAACCTGAAATCATAACTGGCATTGAACAATACACAAGATCATATCTGTGTTTGCCGATGAGGGTTTGTCTTAGGATCAAACTCGGATGGTAAAAGCACAACACCTGCAGTAAATGAGTCATTGACAGTGTGTGTTTTAACATATCTCGGGGGTTTTCTTGCTTGACGACCCTAAACAGGAACGAATCCAGTCAACTAAGTGGTTTTAACCCCATCTTTGAAGAGGACATGTTCGGTGATATCCCCTTTAAGTGATTCAGTCTGTTCCTCTCTGATTAAATCTCCTCTCGGAAGCCAAATGTACAAAATGTTCCAATCATCAGTGACAAACTGACAGCACTGCGAGCTTTCAGAATCAGAGGCCAAGCCTATCGGTTTCTCGTGGTTATTGAGTCACGTAGCAGTCTGACATTAGAGAGCTGGGTCCACCCTGTTGTGCCCTAGACAGCAACACAGATTAACACCCGGCTTGTCATCTTGGAATACAACCTAATTTAGATTCATCTCACCAGAACAAAAAGATCGTAGATGACAATGACAGTTTTCTGCTGTTTTTTGCTACTGGTTTACAACTTTCTTTTAAAAAGGAAGCTTTAGAATCACAAAATCTGACTGGATGTCAAACATTAACTGTCATATCTGCCTGTCTGCTATGACTATATCAGGAAAGACAAATTCTCTGTGTTTGACATCGTCCTACAGAGGAGTCAAAGGGAGAAAAGCAGCTCAGGGTTCCCCCCCCCCCCTCACTGAAGGTACGGTTTACCGGAGCAGGGACTCACCTTCTCAGATTCTTTTAATCCTTATGTCAGCGTTAAGTTTGAAGATGACAGCTTCATGGGCCGAGTGTTCTCCTCTGATGAAGCGCTACTCCGGTAAAAAGCAGCTACATGCAGGGTGTGTTGGTGGGGACTGCATCTGGCTCTCTGACTGTTGATTTCTTCCTGCTCAATGCGGAAGTTCAGGCCCAGACCTGCCACTGCATTCTTGCAAAGAGCCTCGACACTTTCACAACAGTCTTGTCAGGGCAGCGCAGGGCCTCCCCCCCCCCCCCTTTTTTTACAATGCTGCTTATCTGCACGGCAACTGCTTCAAACACACCAGGAAAATAAAATACTCCAACTAGCGAAAGAGTTTCAATCAAGACTTTTGCGGGTGATTGACAACCACTTGAGCAGATGATGGAGTGTGTGGAGGGAAAGAAAAAAAGGCATTGGTGGGAGTTGTGGGAACGCTGATTCAGCACAGGAAATGTGACGGAGCTCGGTTAATAATTCACCGCATATAGAAACTGATTTACTGTAGATCTTTACACAGGAGTGGTCATGTGGCACGTCACAGCCCCGAGCAGAGCAGGAATCAAGCAGAAGCAAACGTCTCCCAGGCCATTGCAAAAAAATAGCTTTTAATGTGCAATCTTCTGTTTAGCTTGAAATCAGGAAGGAATATCGTAAGACACTGGTGTGGTGCAACAAGGTCATTAATCTTCAGGGAGGGGGGGGGGGGGGGTGGAGCCAAGGGAAGTCAAGCTGTCAATGTATGAATGGCCTCCGGCTCTTATCTGACCGCGCAGACACAGATATCTCTATTTATTTGCATTTCTCCTTGAGTCAACCTGGGAGGCCAAGAATCAAGATTTCACATCTTTTTGTAATCTTCCCTCGGTGCACAGGGGCGGAGGCGAACAGCTCAAACCGAGAAATGTGTCAAAATATTAATAAACTGAGGGAAAAATCTGCATCATGAAGCATTACGATGATGATTCCCTCATTTTCCAGGGAAAACATTAGCGTCTGTCTGCATTATTTCACTATTATTAGAACTTCTGTGGCCTATTTTCCCTCGAGACCCCCCCCCCCCCCCAGCTCTGAAGGGAAAGGCAGACCACCCTCTCTGTGGTGGAGTCCTGTCATCGCACGGCGAGGGCTGAGCACCACGGGGGGAAACCAAATAACATTGAATGCGTTGGAGAGCCTTTCATGACTCGTGATGTATTAAACAAACACTCCGGATGCGGGCATGTGTCCCGACCGCCCTCATTTCCTCCCTCTCTCTCAGGGGTTGACAAACACATGGACACCAAAAGGATCGGGGGGGGCAGATAACCTCCCCGACACGAGCAGGCCGGTGCCTCGGAGAACATTTCTCAAGTGCTGGGTGATGTTGCTGCTGAGGGTGGTCCAGAGGGGGGCACTGATGTTTTCATCCAACATGTGTCACGGCACAGAGTCAAGAAACTGGGTCTTATTTTTAGAAACCTTGAAACAACAAAGCAGGAGCTGGTTGCAAGGGCCAAGACCCCTTCTCAACAAAGAGCCGCCTGTTGGAATTCCAAAAAGAATTCCCAAACCCCAGATGTTAAGGGGAGAGAAATATAAGAGGGCAGATTTTTAAATCATTATCCTCTTTCATGTTGAGTCCGAGCTCCCACACACCCTCTAAACACCTTTCCTGGGCTCAGGCACACAGAAGAAAACGGGGTGATAATGACGAAACCAGTGGGCACCTTGCAAAACCATAGAGCGTCAGGGAAAGGTAATACAGCAGAGGACAAACTGTCACGATGATGATGATGATGATGATGATGATGTGAAGGGTGACGCACACTGGGAGAGTTGCAGTGCCCTCTGTTTGTTCTCTGCTGTAATGTACATGTCAAACCCCACTGAACTCTGTGGGGGGTGTGGAGCCGCTCGTGCTACCGGCCCCGCAAAGCTTTCTTTACTAAGCGGTGAAATAATCCATGCCGCAAGTTTGCAACCAGAAATAAAAAAATGGCCAATTAACTGGATGTTTTTGTACGTATGCAACTGATTCCCCACGGAGACTCTGCTCTCTCTGGCAGCAGCTACACAAACAGCTTCCAGCAAACAAGAAAGTTCTGCTCTGATTAATACGAGTGAAGTTTGCCTCAATGTGGAAAAAACTATTTCTGCCAAATGGGAAAACTTGCGGTAAGTGGAAATAATGAGAGATTGTAAAATGTGAGACATTGTGAGAAACCTCGTCAGAAATAATGAGTCCAAGTGGAAATGATGAAAAGAGAAATGTCTAAACTCTGAGATGCAAAACAACAAGGTAGTAAAAGTTAGGAAATAATCAAAGTAAGTGCGAGAGAAAGGTAAAAATTATACAAATAAGTACTAATTATCAACAGTCAAACGTTTTACATATTGATTCAATAATACGGGCAAATAAGTGAAGCATTGTGAAACGAGTTTAAAGTTTGACTTAATGAATCAAAGTCTGAATTTACATCTTTATGTCCTCGTTTAAAATGTTAGATTCTTCTGTGCTTGGCAGTGATTGACTTCCTACCTGACCTCCACATTATCAAACAGACATTTACACCATAATCTGCCAAACCAGCCCCACACATCAGCCTCGGATCACTTCCCACTGCAGGACCTGAGGTCAAAGCCCTGACATGAGGGTTATTAGGAGAAAGCAGTTGTGGGTTTCACATTCCTGTCTCCTGTCTCTTGGCTTTGTCTATAACCAGGGCCGCTCGGTGTTGACAGGACCTGTATAACACGGAGAATACAGGGGTGAGGACCAGCAGCTGTCTCAACAATCACTTTCTTATTGGGACGAAGGAGAGTCAACAGTGGGGGACATGACCAGTGACAGTCAGGAAAGTACGGAAGAGTATTAGTAAATTTGAATTTTTAGGAATCTATCAAACTGCTAACATTTGCACACATGAACTCTACAAAACACCCCGAGTATATGAATTAGTGAAAGTTGTTTATTTCAAACTTAATTGTTTGACACTAGCCTTCAACATTCTGAATGAAAAAGTTGACATTTCAAATTTATTCTCAGCATTTCTACTTCATTCTTTGCTTTAAAAATCTATCTCTGGCTCATTAACATTGTTATTGAATGTATTCTATGGCATTTTGACTTTATGGAAAAAAATTATTCAATAGTTTTTCTCAACATCTACATTTTTTTACACCAAAAAGATTATCCTTCCTTACTTTGTTTGACAGTTTTGTTGACATTCAGAATGTATTCTTAGACATATCCACTTTAGAAAAAACATTTTAATTAGCATCACAACTTTATTTACAAATACAAATAATCTGTTTTGTCAACTTTTAAAATAAAAGCTCTTCCTCATCATTTATTCTTGACCTGACTCCAAAACTCTTCAATAGAAAAGATGCCAACACTGGGGAACAACATTCTTCTTGGCATTGCATGAACACATTTTAGTCTTTTTTCCCTTTTAATATGAAAACAGAGGGAACATTTTAAGTAAATCTCTCTCTCTCTCTCTCTCTCTCTCTCTCTCTCTCTCTCTCTCTCTCTCTCTCTCTCTCCCCCTCCACTGGGGAGGTCCTGTGGAGATGCAGGGAAGCTGAAGGGTTAATTCGGGGCTGGGGAAACCTGATGCTAATTAAGCTTTGGAATTCCTCATCCCGACCGAGCAGCAGTTCAGAGGCTCCGGAGGCAGCAGCAGTGATGTCCGATGGGTTGATTCCTCACTGACACTCAGGCAAGTCAGTCTCACCGAACCTGCAGCTGAAGGTAACGTTGAGTCATCCACTGGGACAAAGTTTGTTTTCTATTATTAACTTCAGCTTTTCCCCCAGATTTTCCATTTGGTTTATCAATAAGCTCAAACGTGCATTTTCTGCTTTTGCAGGTAAAGACGGATTTGTCTCATGCAAACATGGTTTTACTAACATCGGTGCTGCTGCTCTCCTGGGTTTCGCTGCACAACACCGCGCAGGCTGCAGCAGACTTCTGCCGGGGGACGCACTGCTCCGGCGGGGACAGGAGCGACCCGAGACCGTGCACCGGAGAGCACTGTCCGGGGGGCAGATCCTCCAGGCAGCTGCGGCAGTTCAACCCCACCACGCAGGGGAGAGCGGCGCAGATAGTGGCCGGCCAGCACCACGCGTACCCGGGCTCTCCGAGAGCCGCGGCGCAAGCTTACCCGGCCGCGCAACCTCTCCGCGGGCGACACGGAGACACCAGCGGCGGAGGAGGAGGAGGAGGAGGAGGCGGTGGCGCACGGATGAAGGCGCCCGAGGTCCTGCCTCGACCTGCAGGGTGCACGGACCCGGGATGCGTCGCTGCTGTGAAGCAATTTCAACCCACAAATGACACCCGGGAATGCAGAGGGATCGAGTGCAGGCTGCCCCCGAGGATCCGGCCCAAACCTCGGGCCAAGTCCTGTGTGGGTGAGGGCTGTGTGGCCGGTTCAGAGGAGAGCGTCTCCTCCTCCTCCTCCTCCAGCCAGCGACCTCCCGTGCATCTGTCCGACAGAGCCGCGCAGTTTCTGGGAGATTTCCCGGAGTTTGGATATTCTTCCTCGGAACTTGGCGGCGCGCCCCTGGGTGTCCAGCTCACATGTGACATCAAGCCAGGTCTGTTATCTCCATCATCAGCATCGTCTGCTGTGTTTAGATGATCTCAGGCTGATTCTCTTTTTCCAAATGTCCAAAGAGGACAAAAAGGAGTCAATGCTCCAAAAAGTATTGTCTTCTCTGAATTTCGTATGAATTCTCCCCATGCACTTTAGGCTCCATTGACTTCAGCCTCTTTCTCCACCTGTGATCAGCTGTGGATTATGGTTTGAAGCAGAGTAAGACTTTGGTGACCTTAAGAGCTAAATGATATCTGCAGAGCAGCACAGCTGGAAGAATGTCTCAAAGTCAATTGTCCAGAAAAGCTGTGGTTCTTTCATGTTGGCCCGAGGTCACTGGGTGTTCACACTTGGGGCCAGCGCCTCACTGGAATCAGACTTCTGCATCAGCCTTAATCTCATTTAATCACTTCCTCCAGTTCACCGTTTAACAGCGAGTGTGTTCCCGTCTCTCACTCTGCATTACTTTCATCGCAGGTGAGAATGAAGTTCCCTCGGAGGACGCCCTCATCCTGCACCTCCAGCTGGCCAAGGGGCAGGAGAAGCTGGTGGAGGCCCTGCGCGCCCAGCAGATGATCATCCGCGACCTGCAGCAGAAGCTGGTCGACCAACAGGACGCCCTCCTGTCCCAGCAGCGCGAAATCCTGGACCAGCAGCGGGGCATGTATGAGCAGATGGACGTGGTGAAGGCCCAGTACGGCCTCCTCTCGGACACCGTCAAGCAGGTCTCCTTCCAGGGCCTGCAGGGCGAGCTGCAGAGCTACTTCGAGAGCCACTTGGCCGGTCTGCAGAGCCAGGCCCGCAGCCACCTGCAGAAGTCCTACGCCGTCCACAAAATGGACGTGGACACGAAGGTGATGGACGTGGTCGGGGAGGCAAACTTCCCTCAACCTCTGCTGGGCTGCCCTTCGCCCTGCGGCCCAGACGAGTTCTGTGATTTTCAGAAGGACCCGCCTCAGTGTGAGAAGTGCACCATGTGTCCGCCTGGCTTCTTCCTCATCTCACAGTGCTCGTCCACCGCAGACCGCATGTGCCAGGTACTGACCTACAAAACACTACATCTACTTTCATGGTGGTGAAAACCCACAAAGTTGCCATGGTGTCTACAAGTATCAGTGCAGTGCAGAAGCAACTGCAGAAAATTGGTTTGCATGGGTTTCAGCTGGTAGTTGTGGTTCCACATGATGATATCGGTCTGTGGTTTTTCATTTCCTCAAACTTGATTAGGATAAGGATCCTTGTCTTCAATTCCAAACCGGGCACAAAATGTCTTCTTGCAGCTTCAGTACATAAGCAGAACTATTCCCTATGTTTTCCTGATCATGATATGAATCTTTATGAATTACAGGACAGAGACGAATGCCTTGAACTACCAAACATTTGTGGGGAGCGAGTGAAGTGCCTGAACACCCCAGGTGAGTTTAACCCATTGTGCTGATGGTAAACAACTTCTTCTACGATCATTGGACAGATTCAACCTTAGAACATCCTCTCGTTCTCTCCCTGGCTCAGGAGGCTTCAGGTGTCTGGGGGTGTCTGAGAGGGAAGTGGAGATGGGCATGTGCGGCCACGACTACTTCTTCAACCCAGAGCTGCAGGAGTGCCAGGCCTGTTCGGACTGTGACGGAGAGGCTGTCTCCGTCGTGTGCACGGCCGTCAGCGACACCGTGTGCAGCCAGAGTTCAGAGAGCCGACTGTCTCAGTCCTGGGCGGCGAACGTGGTGGTTCCGTCCGCGAGGGCGTCCGGCACCAACATCTTCCAGGGGCTTCAGCTGAGCATCCGAGGGAAGGAGAGCAGCGACTTGCTGTCCAACGAGGGCGGGCAGGTGAGGTTCCTGCAGCACGGCCTGGTGTGGCTGGACCATAACTTTGCATTAAAGCACAGCTGCAGGAACTTCCTCCAGGTGGGGATGAGGCTCAACGACAGCCAGGAGGAGGAGGGTCGGGATCTGAGCGGCGTTCGCATCGAACAGCCCGATGGGAAGTACTTCCAGGGTGTGAGCGTCAGCAGCGGAGTGGAGGTGGAGCCTAATCACACCTTCACCCTCCTGCTGAAGAGTCCGAATCAACACTGCAACCAGAGCAAAGATCTCCACGTGTACGAAGTCACCGCTCCGTCTTTGAGTCTCCTCTGGTTGTCTCATGATACCGGCGCCGTGGCCATGACGGCTCAGATGTCCCTGTTGGTCCACTACCAGACCAGCTACCGCCCCACGTTCCGTATGACCTCGGTGTCTGACCCGTACATGATCAGCCTGACCCACGACAGCCGCGGGGTGCGCTTCACGGAGAGCGGCGTGGTGAAGTTCGTCCTCCAGCAGGCGCTGTACTCCATGGGCCACACCTGCATTCGAGAGGGCTTCTCCCTGATTGCCTACACTAACCGTAACGGGACGGGTGTGGAGGCGACGCAGGCCTTCAAGACGGGCGTCAACTACCGGGACACCTCCATCACCCTCTCTGGCGCGATGAGCGTGGACAGCGGAGACACACTCAGCTTCGAGATCACGTCGCCCTCCCAGTGCAACATCCGCTATTTCGGGGACAGCACCGGGATCAGCATGCTGAGCCTCATCTGGATTCCTTCGGCTGTGTCGTCGGCGTTGACCGCCACCGTGTCCAGGACCGGCCTCCCCACCGGAGCGGTGAGGAACAAGCCGTTGTCGTTCCAGCAGATCAGCTCGGACACGCCGCAGGTTCACTTGGCGCGCTCGGGCGAGCCGAGCAGCCGGAAGAACTTTATATTCCACGAGAAAGGGACAGCGAACGTCGCCCTCAACCTGAAGCTGATCCACTCGTGTAACATAGTAAAACTCACGCTGCAGAAGGTGGCTGGTACGAGTGGGCAGGCGGGTCCTGTGGCTCAGCAGGTGTCCGGGTACATGCCTGAGGGCAGCATGTGGGCCAGCATCGGGCTCAGGGCCTCGTTCCAGGTGCAGAACGGGACAGCGGTGTACGTGACGCTGGACTGCATCCGAGGACGTGTCAACCAGATCACACAGGAAGGAGGCACTAACATCTCAATCCTCTGGGTGGCGCTGTGACGCCTCCCGGAGCCTGAACGTCACTAAAACAGTTTGTGAGAAGACAGACGGACACTTTTGCACAGTTTTGAATCGCAGAGCAGATTCAACAATTTACCAAATCCAGGAAAAATGCTGGTTGATGAAAAATTATTCCACATATTTTGTCATTTTATTGTTTTAAATGTGTATTTCATCACTTTTTTAGATTTTTATGGTGAAATATTTGTCATGTATGATTTTAAACAAGTACTGATTAGCTTGAAGTACTTCGGCTGGTTGAGCAGTGACCAATTCTTAATTGAATGTCTAAGTGTGTGTGTAATGTATGTGTGTGTGTACATCTGTGTGCACTGGTGCTTGTATAGAGAGTGTGTGTGTATGTGTGTGTGTGTGACACATTTGCATGCCTACTTTTGCGTGTGCGTACAAGTCTTTTGATATGTATATTCCACCATCTCTGCATATACTTAACATACAAACTGTATGTAACAAACCTTTTTGTATTATATCATTAGATCTATAAAAGCAGTTGTTTGGTGTTTGGGAAAATATGGTTATTCATTTCGTGGACGAGAGTAAACGTATAAAACGTGTAATTAAACAGCAAGTCTATCTCAGAGGATCGATACCACACTCAATAGCCAGTTAGCTTAGCTTAGCATAAACACAGGAAGGGGGGAAACAGCTATGGCAACAATAATGCGCCATATTTGACATATTTCACTTGTTTTAATCTGTACAAATTCTGTGTAATGGCATTTTTGACAAGTGTTTTGACATTTGAACAGATGTTTATGTGAAGACTGGTTGTTTGGCTGAGACCAGTAACTTCCTGGACTCCATTCTGACTGGGCCATAACCACTTTTTCACAGAGTTCTTTGTGTAGATTAAACTAACGGGTGCTATTTTTTGAAAACTTTGGGACAGAGTCAGGCCGGCTGTTTCTTTTCAGTATTTGTGCTAAGCTAAGCTAAAACGCTGCTCTTGACAGCTTCATCCAATCGTCCATTATCTGTACAGCTTATCCCTGGAGGGTGGTGGTGGTGGTGGGGGTTGGAGGGGTTGGGGGGGTTTGGAGCCAATCCCAGCTGAGCTTCCTATTTACCACACATGTTAGAGAGTGGTATCAATCGACATTTCCAACTTTCTGTCAGAATGTGCACATTTCCCATATGTTGAATTATTCATGTCGCGCTTTGAAGAGAATGCGATGTAGTTAAATTTCAATAAGAAAGAGTTTTTGTACTTGTGATGTTTTTGATGATATTTATTTGCCTTTCATACAACAGGACTTTTTGTATTTACACCATGAAATGCTTATATTTGGTTTATACGGTAACGCACTGAGTAGACAGTGTCGATATTCAAGTACTTGCAGTGATAGCCTCTGTGATACACTTATTTGCACAAGTATAACAGTATTATGGAATGTGCAAACATCATACTTTGTTTGTGGAGAGCTGCCCATGCATATCGTCCCTAATTGCCTTTGTCTGTGCTCTGTCCTCTGAAACAATTAGGCATTAATAAGCGATTGGGGAAGTTGGCAGTGAAGTTCTTCTGCTTTATTCTCACATCATTGTGTGGAATGAATTTCTTTGTTTGTGTTGCCGGGCTCGCTGCACATTTCTCTTGTGGAACATCAAAGCATGTATTCTCTCGTTCAGCACCAAATAAAATGTACATATACTGTGTTTGTTTTTTGCCAGAGAAGAAATTTCCCCTTTATAAAAGCTCAAGTGCCTTTGTTGGTTTTATTCCAATAAACGACAACTTATAGCGTAAAACACCAGACCTCAAAGTTTCACTTGACGCCCACAACAATAACTGATATTTAATGATTAGAGTTTATGTTTGTTATTTAGCAATATGTGCACATAATGAATTCCTGTCAAGCCACATCATTCATCCTCTCATGTGAGCTTCATTCAGATTCCCTTTGATTGTCAGGTTATATAAGTTCACTGTAAAATCTAAATTTCAGACTGAATGTCCATAATTTTCCATTCAATCAAGGCAAAAAGTTGAACAATCAGACGTTCCTTATTCCATTTAATCCAACACACACTGAACCTATTTTATAAACAATCTTATTCAGCAGCCAAATACCGACACAATACCTGGAAACCCATACTCTGCATTTTCCTCTCAATCGGTCTGAATCATGTTCAAATTATTCTTCCATCTATTACCTATAGGAGAGAAGTTCTCTGGCTCAAGCATTACAGATACACTGAGTCAATGAGAGGGAGAGAGAGAGAGAGAGAGAAAAAAGAAAAGTGTCTGCTTGTGAGAAACAATCAAATGTTTCTGTCGGTTGCTCGGATTGGAAACAGGTGTCTCGGCGGAGCAGTGCTCCAGATGTCTGAAGCTTTGGATCAAATGAGAGCCACGGCACATGAAGACGTTCAGACATCAGACGGAGGAATGGGGACAGAGAATCGAGCAGGAAGAAAAAGACGATTGAAAACGTTGTCTTTAAAGCTGATTATTAATATTTTCTAAACCAGCGACACAGAAACAAACAGGCTCGGTTGTAGTGATGAAGCTGCAGCGTCACCACCAAGCTTCTTGGTTCCCCCTGGTGCCACCGTGCTTTTTTATTTGGCCTCTTTTAGCTTTGGTTAACTTCTGACAAATTCCAATTGTCGTCAGCCTCATTTCCAGCAGCTGCTTCCTGCAGAAATAAAAAAAGAAACTCACTTCATGCCACTTTCCTGGGACTGAACTAGAGGGATGCAAACCTCCACCTTAAGGGTAATGAAGGATCTAATGAACACAAATCCTGGTTCCACCAATATATCTGCATCCACTGCTAAATTTGATGGATCTTTCTTGGCACTTTATCCATTCGTTCATAACATTTTATGGAAATTGCTTCAGTAGTTTTTGAGTAATCCTGCTCAGTCAAACAAACAAACTGGAACTCTGTAGAGCATCTTTTACACACTGATGTAAGACTGAGTGCAAATTTTTTACAGTAAGTTTGGAGTTGCATCAGATTGGCTGAATATTCTGAAGCAAAATCAAATAGTTGTGGGATTGGAGCCAACAAATATGAAGCATCATTATCTTTCATTAGTAGTCACGTCCCGGGGCACCTGGTGAATGTCATTCCCGCCCTTTAGATCTGGGTTTGGTCTCCACCACAGGAATCTACGCGGCTCTTTAGTTGCCAAATGTTCCACAATTAACTTTGTGCGTCTGCCTGTTTGGTGCTGGGGAGCTACAGGTGGTTTTTATACTGTTTAGCTCACTGCACAAGAAAACAGATGCTTTGTGCAACTGGAAAAAAAACAAAAACGCTATTAGAGCAACGAGAGTGAACCAGGAGAGAAGTCCTGGGCCTGAAAAACAAATGAGCTGACAGTCGCTGTGGAGCTGCGTCGAAGCGAGTGCAGCTGGGTAATAATTCCCTTCGGGTTCATTATGCACGAGCCTTTCATGTGATCGGCTTCACAAGGGGAGCGAGCGGCCGCTGCATTCTATCATGCTGGGTCACATATGAGTTCATCTTTCATAAACACACATAAAAGCCAACATCAGACGCCACAGTCGACACAAATTAATCAAGCAACCGAGCTTCTTTTAAATTTCAGGGATTCGATGCAGAGAATGTCGTGATGTGAAAAACAGAAAGGTGCCATGCGGCTCGACGGGGCCGCGGCCGCCTTGCACGCCAGAGTTCCTGTGGCAGAGCAGAGAGACATCGTTCATCACCGCAGTGCATCTGTTGTGAGTTTATTTGCTTTCTGAGGATTTGGAGACCACTCAAACAGCCGATGGCACGCGAGGACGTTTCCTGTAACACAACCGACGTCTCCAAAAAGCACAACCGCCTCCAAAGCTGATTTACCCAGGGTGTAGGATGTTAGATCTTTGATGTTCAGACGGTGTTTGAACCTTGAATCTGCTCCCTGAGCCCGACACGGTGGAGGTGAGCACCTCCCCGAACCCGGACCTGGCCCGCAGTCTGCTCACATGTTGATTTTAAAAAGGACAAAGCCTGGAGACGGGCTTGTTTTAATCAGAAGCGGATGTTACTGTAAGAGCCGAGGCCTCTCGTCTACAGGGAAATGTTTAGACCATGTGTTCAGGTTCGATGCTGCTGACCGCCGCTGTGTTCAACAGTGGGAATCCACACTGGATTTATGGGGTGTGAAGAAAAGTTGTTATGATGTTGATCTTTTTTTCTAAAACCCATATTGTTGGTTTTCCTTATGAGAATAAATCACATGAAAAAGTCCCAACAGGGAAATGAAATCCACCGCACGGTTTGAAACGTCTTTATTACTCCAAATGAGGAGGTTATGTTTTCACCCCTGTCTGATTCTCGATCGGTTGGTTTGTGTGTAACTGACAAACTGATATTTAGTGAGTTTTTCTCTGCAACATTTCATTATTGCCTCAGTTTAGTGAAACTCTGGCTCAGGTTTTTGTGTATTTACTCACTTTACCAGCTTTTTTAATAGGTTTGGCCATATTTTCGTTTGCCTTGCAGTAACACAGAGGTCATGCGCCGTAACCCAATGAATACCTTTAAGTGTTTTGTTTTGCTGCTGAGAGGAAACCTGCCTTTTGTGGCCTGAAAGCAGGAGATAATTGCGCTGGAGGCAAAAGTATGAGGCTACGTCATCCAGCTGGTGAGATTCCAGATGACGTCTGCTCCGACCTGACAGAATGGGGATTTGTTCTTTTTTTGTTCGTGCCCTGTGGCTGTTCCCCCTCTCAAAGGTGACGTTTCACTTTCTTTACTTTCCAAACTCTGTGTAATCGTTGAAGCTCGTGTGAGTGACGCCTTCCTCTAATGACCTTTAATGATTAACAAGTCATTACAGATTCATTAACACATGTTTTGTTCTGCTCACAGCTTGATTTCAGAAAGTTTGAGCAAGTTCCCTTAAAGTGAAGCCAAATCGATTGGATCGCCCCCTGGTGGATGGCTGCAGTACACGTCATAAACTACACTTCCTCCATGTTAGCTGAAGGGACATAGAGCATCTAAAAAGTTAGTTAGAATCCAATCAAAGTTACTTGATGCTATAAAAAAACATGGTGAACGTTGTGATTGACAGCTGAGTTTGACTCTGGCTCCGAATCACGTCAAAAGTACAAGATGGCGGCACCAGTATGAGGGAGTTTTAGTTTAATTAGTGCACAACTGGAGGAAGTGGAGAAGCCTACGGTGTGTCTGGACCTCATAGCTCCCCGTGTCTAACTGTCTTCATTTCATCACGAACTCTCCATCGTCCTCCCTCATCTTCCTCCCCTCCTCCGTCCATCTGTGCCGGTGCTTCTCTCCTCATTAGCGGGGTTACTGGTGCATGAGGGAATGAGCTGGCAGGTCGGTGGACACAAACACAGACTGGGATTCATATGGACCGGCCTTTGAAAAGTTTTGGGGGTGTAACAAACGGAAAATAAGTTTACCAGCATAAGCTCTTTTAAAATTTGTAGTATTAGCATTCAACAGGAAGAAGAGCAAAGTTTCTCTCATAGTCTACAAGTTAAAAAACGCTGCCAGTGGAATATTTAGGTTCGAGCTCACGGTGAAGATCCTCATGCAGGACGTGCTCCGTGTCGCTTTCCCAGACTTGGCAGGAGTTGTGCATAGTTCCCTCGAGTATCTGGTGAATTCCCCTGATCACCAGGAATGCAGCGTTTAATTCTCTTGTTCTTTAGCTGACCTTAATCATTTCTGCGTCAAGGGCAATCTGAAACTCCCGAGCCCTGGGATCAGTCCGTGTGGGTGTGGAAGTAAATACCTGTGTGTGTGTGTGTGTGTGTGTACGTGTGTGTGTATGTGTGTGTGTGTGTGTGTGTGTGTGTGTACGTAAAAGGGAGTGAGAGCTGTCTAGCTGTCTTCATGCAGAGGCCATTGAAAGCGCTGATGATGAATAATGGTTTGGCTGGCAGTGAGCGAGCGAGTCCCTCTGGTGTATATTTAACCGGCGGAGCGATGCTCTCTCACTCACATCGACTCCCCGGTGGTCCGCGAGGTTAATTGCTTTCTCCGGCAGGCGCTTACAGATTAACTATCTCACTGAATGCATCCATACAAATGACTGTGCATATACCACGATGAGTGGAGCTGAGCGATGTGTGTGTGTATGTGTGTGTGTGGTGCTTTGCGACAGAACAAGTTGTACGTTTGTGTAGCGGGCTGGGTGCACGGTGAAGTCAGAGGAGCCAACGGGAACGACAAAGTGGGATCAACAGAAAACAAGACACCGGATTATGAGCATCTCTGGGTGATGTGTGATGAAAGTTCATCAATACAGGAACTTTGGCAACATCGTAGAAAACCACTTGATGAAAAAGGCTCATCAGAAACTTCTTCAGGATGTCTAACTTCAGCAAATCACTCCTGAAAATATTTTGATCGAGTCTGATTAAGTTTTTGCAATGATCGACCTCAGTGTGGCGAACAGGAACAAGACTGGCGGCTCCAGCTTGAATAACTCAGGGCATGTTTATGAAGTTACAGCACAGACTGTAGACAAGATGGCTCCTTCGAAAGGAAGCCAACACACAGGTTCCGTTTAACCAGATTATCTGAAGCAAGGAATTCCAAGGTAAAACTGAAACCAAGCACATATGTAATTTTGTACAGCTATGGAAAATATAAGTCAGAGTTGACCCAGGAGGTTAAGTAGACGATGATAGAAACCTTCAGACGTGGACTGAACTCCAGATAAACTCTGGAGGCGAAGAGCTGGAGACTTTCTCCAGGGCTTCTCCGGCCAGCCTCTGAGTAATAAATGTGAATAATGGTGGAATGAGCTCATTGAACAGGGTTCACCACAGATGACACAGACGAAGATGTCTAGAGAGCGATCACGTGACCTCTGCAGCGGAGGTAAGATGTCACTTCCTGTCTCTGTCTGCTGCTCCACCTCTGCCCCGAGTAACACGGAGGATTAGTTGCTGCTGTGAACGCGTCTGTGCACAAAACCTCCCGCTGTGCGAGAGAGAAAGGAAAACTGTGGACTTCACCCAAAGGTCACGTCTGGTCATTGTCAATTTAAACATATAGATCTGTCCAGCTTTAACCTGAGACACCGTGAACGTCTTTTGACCTACAAATCCAAGCTCAACCTCCACAGCTGATAAATACCCCCCCCCCCCCCCCCCGAAATAACAAAAAAACAACTTCTTCTGCTGTCAGCCAAGCATGCGGCCTCTCCCCTGAGGCGAGCCGGCTTTCATGTGGGAGCCGAGCAGCGTCACAGTGAAACCAAACCCTAACCGATGACCCACCGGCTTCTGGGTTGGCATGAGGGCAGAGGCAGGGTTCAGGCAGAGTGCGGCCCGGAGGACTGTGAGGTGAACGCCACCGAGTCCAACATCTGGCTCGGCTTATCTGCCCCCTCACACAAACACACACACACACTTACACACACAGACAGACACACACACTTCAGATGTTTATATGACCATGAGAATCCTTTTGGCCTTTCTGTCAGAGTGCTTTGGTGAGCCTCTCTCCGGCCGCCTGATTTTACCATCTGCCGGTTTGCACGTAAATCACCGGCGAGTTTGAGAGTCGGCGTCTTAAACTTTACGACGTATTTGCTACAATTCTTCTAACTTCACGCTGTGTGTTTGGACAGAGCCGCTCCTTTCCCCTTTGTGTAATCACATGTATGATTAGAGTGTGTGTGTGTGGGGGGGGGGGGGGGGGGGGTTGCTCTGCAGACGCTGATGTGATAAACTGCTCACGTGGGAACATCTCTGATCACTGAGGGGGTGAAACCTCTCTGAGAAACTCCAGACCTGGTTATTTAATCATTATTCCTATTATTCTCCGAGTTCTTTCTTTATCCTGTGAGGGAAGTGGAGAAAAACATTGAGACTGTGAAGACGAGCGTGATGAAGGACGGGCAGACGCAGCCTGTCGAGGAAGATTGAAATTAATTCCGAGGGGCCTCGTGACGCAAGAATCTAGAAAGTGATGTTGAGAGAACCTTGATGATAATTAATTGAAGCTGAAACACAATGAATCATGAAAAACCCCATGAGGGCCAGTGATGGAGGAACACTCACATAGTCTGAGGCTTTGTCCAGATACTTGTGTTAGTGCACCATGTGTCTTTATTTGCAACTTAATAGATGTCAGGGGATTGAAATCATTTTCCATTCGTTGAGATCATCATAGTGTATTTTTATTCCCTGTTTTTGTGTTTCAAGCTTGTTAATTCTTTTGTCCACTGGAGATTTTGCGTTGTCACGTTGTCGTTTGTGTTTCTACCACCTAGCTCCACAGATGCTGACACGTTATCTGCAGGGCACTCAGCAGTAAGAGAGGCTGCACCAGGTTTCCTCTGATCAGGGATCTGGAGGTTGATCAAGGCCGGTGCTTCTGGAGCTCGTCGTGTAAACACCGTCCAACTG